>NC_029785.2:36299194-36324152 GCF_000816755.2 Arachis ipaensis | reverse complement strand
GAATTCTGTAATAAAAATTCAAAAAATCTTATAAAAATAATAATGACAAAAAAAAACTAATTACTAATAATTCTTAATTAGTGTAGTATCAAAAAAATATCACATGAATATTTTGTGAGCTAAGACAAGTGGTGCGACGACTAATTGTTACGCCAGTGATAACGTTTTAAATTAATTGTCCAACGATTAAATTATCCAAAAATTTAAATTCATATTTTAAATTTATAAAAATCAATCAAACATAATAACCAAAAGGTTTCACTACGAATCAAAGGATCATAATACCAAACTTATCATATATTCATCCAATCACAGTCTCTGGCTCAAATATAATCAAATCACGGCCTCCGACCCAACACAAAATCAAATCATGACCTCTGACTTAAAGAATAATCAAATCACCACTCAAACCACCATGCTCCAAACTAACCAGTCACAATCATAATTAATAAAGTTCAAACACAATCAAGAGCAATTATAGCAAGTATGGTAATTAGCAGTTAAATAGAAATATTCACATAGGCAACCAAATGCAATATGCATACCCAAATAATGTCACATAGATGTAAATGATGCATGCCTGCCCTATGGCCAAGGAACTCATCTGTCGGTTATACAGCTGATAAACCGCTATTTTACGGTTTATTTTGTATTGAATTGAGCAGGTTTTATCCATTATTCTTACACTTATGCATATAAATTGCGTGTTTTAGATTTTCCTTCCTAATTCTGTGACATAGTTGAAAACATGTTTCCTAGGCCTTTAAACTGTCAATTTTAATTACCCTTTATTACCATTCGATGCCGTGATCTGTGTGTCAAGTATTTTTAGACTGTATAGGGCAGGAATGGCTTAAATGATGAAGAAGAAGCTTGCAAAAATGGAAGGAACATAAGAAACAAAGGTGATGACCAGCGAGCATCGACGCGTACGCGTACCTCACGCGTGCGTGTGATCTGGAGATTTTTACAGCGACGCGTGCGCGTACCTGACGCGTACGCGTGACACATGCAGAAGACCATCGACACGTACGCGTGACATGCGCCACGTGCAGAAATTGCAGAAAATATTGGGAGCGATTTCTGGGCTGTTTTTGGCCCAGTTTCAAGTCCGAAAAACATAAATTAGAGGCTGCAGAGTGGGGAAATCACATTCATTGATTCATACAACTTTCATTCACATAATTTTAGGTTTTAGATGTAGTTTTCTAGAGAAAGAAGCTCTCTCCTCTCTCTAGGTTTTAGGATTCTTAGTTTTATTCCTTCTCAAATTCTGAATTTTATCTTATTGCAATTTAGTTTCTCTTCTACTTTTATTTGTTCTAGTACTTTAGTTTATCTATTTCTCTTATTGATCTCTTTATGTTGCTATTTTAGTTTATGAATTCTCATGTTAGATTTGATTTTCTATTTAATGCAATTTGAGGTATTTCATATTTATGGTTGCTTCCTTCAATTTATGTTATTGATGCTTTCAATTGGTTGTTTGGATTTTATTATCTTTTATTACTTTTCTATGCTTTTATGTTGTTCCTTCCAAGTGTTTGATAAAATGCTTGGTTGGATTTAAGTTAGTTTTTTATGTTCTTAGCTTACATTGAGTAATTGGAGACTCTTGAGTTATCAAACTCTTTTGTTGATTAGCAATTGAAAGTTGCTAGTTGATTTGGATCCCTCTAAAGCTAGTCTTCCCTTAGGAGTTGACTAAGACTTGAGGAGTCAAATTGATTCATCCACTTGACTTTCCTTCATAGTTAGAGGTTAACTAAGTGGGAGCAATGGACAATTGATGTCACAATTGTTAAGGATAGCTAGGATAGGACTTCTAATTCTCATACCTTGCCAAGAGCTTTATTAGCTATTAGTTTAATTCTTGCAATTTACTTTTCTTGTCCTTTATTCAAAACCCCAAAAAGATACAATCTCATAACCAATTATAAGTACACTTCCCTGTAATTCCTTAAGAGACGACTCGAGGTTTAAATACTTCGGTTATTATTTTTATAGGGGTTTGTTACTTGTGACAAACAAATTTTTGTATGAAAGGATTCTTTGTTGGTTTAGAAACTATACTAGCAACGAGAATTTATTGTAAAATTCTTTACTGTACAAAAATTCGTTCATCAACAGCCAAACCCAACATGTCTAGTAGCAAATGCTGGACAGTCCTTCGGTGCACGCATCCCCAAGAGGTAATCACTTTTCTTGGAGAAAATTATCCGGAAAGGTCTAAGTGTCCGGCCACATCTTGCGATGGAGGGTCAACAAAGTCTCAAATATCAACCCGGAGCAAGTGGGGTGAACCACTGCATGTACCTAGGGAGTCTCAATCTCATTCTGGAGCAAATAGGGCGAATTACTGCATCTACCTAGGAGCCTCATATCTCAACCTGGAGCAAGTGGGGTAAACTACTGCATTTACCCAGGGAGTCTCATATCAATCAAATTTATTCTCATCATTCAACCACATCAATTCACCTCTTTAATCACTTCCAACTCATTCCAATCTCAACTTCTAGGAATTGGAACAAACCATTGCATCTACCCAGGAAGCCTCATATTTCAATTGAACTTATTTTCACCAAAACAAAAGTCCCAATTTAACTTCAAAACCATTTCTCTTTTAAAGACTCATTTCAAGTAACCAAAAACCAACTTTCACCCAAAAACTTAGTACATTCAAAATCATTAAACTATTTCCAAGTTCATCCTCTTGAAAAGTAAGCTTAATCCTCATCTCTACTCAACCAAAAATTTCAAACTAACTTTAAAACCTTTTCAAGTTCAAACCTCCTTCAAAAGACGCAAAAATCATCCTCTTTGCAAATGAAAATTTTAACCGAAACACTATAACCAATTATTCTTTAATAATTACTTTAAAGTTCGTTAAAACACCCCAAATCATATTTTTTTCTTTAGTCAAATCAAAAATCAAATAAAATAATTTTTAATCAAATTAACCAAAATAAAACTTTCAAATTCTCATAAAATTTTGTCAGCATCTCCTCTAAAACTCAGACTTTGCCAGCCTTCTCAGGTTCCAATCAAACCATTTCTCAAATGCTTCTCAAATCATTTCCAATAAGTCAAAACAATTCCAATATCAAATAATTTTCAAATCTCAAATCATTTCCAATAAATTAAACCAATTCCAATACCAAAATTTTTTCCAAATCTTAAATCTTTTCCAATTTAAATAATTTCCAATATCCAATCATTTTCAACATTAAATCATTTCCAATGTCAACTCAATTTCAATGTGAAATCATTTTCAATATTAAACCATTTTTGAATATCAATTCACTTCCAATATCAAATCTAAAAACCAAGAAAATCAATTCAACAAAGTCAACCAACAAACCAGAATACCTAACCTTCTCAAATAGTCAATAAATTAACCAGACAAATAATTACATTCATCCAAAAAGCAACCCAATTCAATCCATAAGGCTTGCAAAAATCACAAAAATATATTTTTCGTATGGATATCCATTTATTACAATTCCTGTAAATAAACTTGAGTTTAAAAAAAAGTCCCTACTTTAAAATGCGTCAAAACCCCTTTCTACTAGCCTGCAACATCGGTAGTTGCAACTACAGCTCCATACCGCTTCCACAATAACAACAACAACTCCAATCACGACATGCAACAACAAGAACTCGACCCTACGTATTACCAATATCTCATAATCTCTAACGGATTATAACAGAACACTGATTTCAAGAGATTTCGGAAACAAAACATTTACCAAGAAGACAGGAGTTCCAGCGGTGGTTTTTGGTAGCCACAGCCATGGTGGCGCAGCTTCTAGCAGCAGTGGCGGTGACAGCAAAGCACAAATGGCAACGACACTCCTCCTTTCTGTGACGACAACACACAGTGGTGATAGACCCAATGGCGGCGATGACGGCACATGCAGCGGAAACTCCTTGCGGCGACGAAGCTAGCGGTGTTGTTGTCAACCCGCATCGATAGTGACAGATCAGCGGTGATGACGCGGGCTCCATTGGCAATGACGAACCCAGCTTCGACAGTGATAGCTCCCTTGTGAGCTCCTTCTCTCTCCTCCGTGAACTTTTCTCTCTTCCCCTCATGCTTGATAACGATGCTCCTCTCTCCTATGCGGCTGGACGTCATCGGCGAGCTCTGCGATGGCTCTCTTTCTCTTCTCCTCCCTTCCCGTTGCAGATTTTTCTCTCTCCTTCTCTGATGCTGTGTGTGTGCGCGCGTGTGTTTTTGGTGTGTGTTGTGCGAAGACGAAGTATGGGAAAGGGGGCGGCGGACTGAAGAAGAAAAAGGGGAGGGGGTGAGTGTGTTATGTGTAATGGAATTAAGGTTTGTAGAGTGTAAATTAGGGTTTTTATTTGGGATTAAGGTAGTATAATAATTTTAATAAAAAATAAAATGATAGAGTAATAATTTAAAACCAAATTAAATATAAAATAATTATCTTTGAAAGATCATTTAATTATCAACTTGTAAATTATTTTCAAACAAATACTAATTCAATAAAAATTGGAGATAGTTAAATTAAGACTCCTTTATTTATAAAATAAAGTTCAAAAGCTTAATAATCAAATTAAACCACATAAAATTTTTATTATTTTTCAATTATTAAAGCTCTAAATTATAAATAAAAATTGCCCAACTTATATATAAAAATCTCTAAAAATATAATCTTAAATAAATATAATAAATCGTAAGTAACTTATTATTTAATTTCAAAAATTCGGGGTCTTACATTCATCAATTATACATAATCATACAAGAGCATACATAAATATCACTTTCATCATAATAACATATCAATCATCATCATCATCAACATACTTAAAGTAGTAGCATACTCAGCATGTAATCTCGTATTTCATTATCAACATTTATCATTCACATAATCACAAACATGCAATTACACTAGTCTAATCGCTACCTCATTGGAGTTCACTCTTTCTTACAAAGTCGGTTCTAACTTTCTCTTCCTCTCTTCGGTCAGAGCTTCCCTCCAAGCTCTGACCAGCTCCTTCTTCACCTTCTTGATTTTTCCTTCCTTGGTATCATCATCTCGATGAAGGTGTGTGGCTGGAGGCTTGAGGATTGGCGTGGAGATGTTGAAGGTGGAAGAGTTTTCTTAGTCTCTCGATTCTGCTCCCTCCCTCTCTTTTCTTTAATTTCTTTGCTTTGCATGGAATGAAGAAGATGGGAAGCATTGTCTAGTTATACATATGAATGAAAGGGAGATGAGGTAGTGAGGAGAGCTTCGTTGCTATCCCCTCTGAGCAACACCTATGTATGGGCCATCAATGCAAGATGTGACCAAGAGGTGGAATCATGGTTTGAAAGCTTCCATTGGTTTAATCAGGAGAGGAAAAGAGAGTGGGATTAGGGTTGATCAAGGTTAGTGTTTTTTGGGTGTTATAATTCTGATAATGGTTATATTAAACCAAGGAAAAGAGTAGTTCAATGTGTGTTGGTTAATGGTTAGCCTAGTAAGGGCGTTTTTAAAAAAGTGATATTGTGCTATCTAATTTTAATGATGTATCTAAGCTTTTCTTTAATTAATTCATCAAATGAATAATTAAAGATATATTGATTGATCAAGAAACTTGGTTTTAAGCTTGTGATAATAATTATTCCGTAGAATAATTACTATAACGGTAATTTTCAATTATCGGATCTCGTCGTCAGAAATTTATAGAAAAACTTTAACTTGGCAAGTAAAGTCTAACTGTAATTTCTCTTAAATTTCTGTTTAGGTTTGATGAGAATAAGATTGATAAGGTGTAATGATAAAATGTGGATAAGAGAAAACTATGCCTTTATAATGAAGAAAAACCAGTTTCATTATGAAAGAGTAGAGTTGGTTTGGTTCGATTTAAGTTTGGCTAGATTTTTCGGTTCTTTATTTTTCTTCTAGATAATCTTCCTAGTGACCTCATGATTTTTGGTTGAAGATAGCTTCCTTGATGGTTTGGCCAAATTGTCAACAGAAAAAGAAGGAAACCATTTAATGATTAAACCGTAAGATTATCATTTTTAAACTGTATCGGTTTAAATAACCGGTATCTGACATATTGGCAGCAGAGAGTATATCATCCTCAAATCAAGGTTTAGAATGTACTACTAGAGCTAATTTAGTTTAAGAAAAGCTAGTAGTAAAGTTTTCATAGATGAATTTTGACTCGGTGTCGAAATTCACCGTTATCGATACGGTTTTTGGTTTGTGACGCTTTTATTTCTTATTATACTTTCTTTTCTTCTCACTTTTTTATTCTAAATCCGCTTTATTATTTCATGATGAGGTGACTCTCGGATATTTATCGAATTCTCATCACAGAATTTTCCAAAATAAATTCTGTGAAAAACGGGGTGTTACAAAATGCAGAAATAGTATACAAACAGAGAATACAGAAAGCACACACACACACACACACACATATATATATAGCAGGGAAATATGCACAAAAGTATGATGCATATTTGTCCTACGTAGGCCATGAGCTCACGTGTCGGTTTACACTACTAGAAAACTACTTATTATAGACAGATATTTCCGACATATTTTATCCCACAAAATATAGACAGATTTTCCGATGGATTTTCCATCGATAACAAAAAGAATGAATTTTCACAAATTTAACTGACAGATATAAAAATCTGTCTATAATTTCCTCTGTAATGTTGCCATCTATTTTATGGAAACTAATTATTGACAGAAAATCCGTCGGTAAGAGAATTAGTAACCTTGCGTGTTTCTCTTTTTATCAAGGGTTAATTAGGTTTTGAGCTCCTCCTATCATATACATACATCGCTCATAGAGAACGCCTCATCCATCTCTTCCCAATCGTCTCTCCATCGTCGTCTGCGGCCTCCCCTCCACCACTCCTTCGATTTCTTCTTCCACCTTCACTCTCTCGCTTCTCTTACTATTCAATTCCTTGAGCAACGATCTCTTTTTCTGAACAATTTTTCCATCGGTGAACGCATCTCTGTTCTCTTCTGAGCTCGTTCCGATTCGCAGCCATGAATTGTAAGTGCTTCCTGCGTTATTTTCCCCATTTCTCCTTCAATTTTCCATGGAATTGCTTCCTGAACATTTTTTACTCCACCTTAATTTAGATCTAACGTTGTTTCATTCAATCTTATTAATGTGTATTTTAATTTGTTTTTTCATTCAATCTTTTTTATTTATTAAAAATTTGTGTTGGCGGTAGCACAGGTTATGGAAGATTGGATACAATTATATCAGCTGGATACATACCAAGCTCAAAGTGTTAGGTAATTTTAACTACTGGATAAAATGCAAAACATTTTCTCAAATTCCAAGTGGATCAGTTCATTTTATGTAATTCTATTGTAGGTGTGATGCTAAGAGCTTGGAAGATACACTGATCAAGCGTGTGATGGACCTGAGGAGGTCATTACAAGAACCCTTGATCCTATTGCAGCTGTTGGTAGCAGGGATGCATTAGCCAAATTCTAAATCTATCATTGGAGTTCTTGATATCTATGGGTTTGAAAGTATTAAATTCAATTTATTCGCTTATGCATCCTTACCATAGAACTTCATATCTCAACTAATTTATATCATGCTGTTTGAACTTTGAAATATTAGAAAAACTGATTCTGTTTTGGGGGGATGGCAGTTTTCCATGTTTGTTCTTTAGTAACCATTGGTGCAATGCTCGGGGATGTAACGAGTGGCCAGATTACCGATTTCTTTGGCCGGAAAAGGGTATGTGAAATCTAAATTCCAAATAAGTTTATGCAGTTTATAAGGGACTTTAAATTTTGATAAATAATCCTTGTTTCTCATGGGAAATAGGCAATGAGAATGTCAACAGCATTTTGCATAACAGGATGGTTAGCCCTCTTCTTCTCAAAGGTATGCATCTCATGCAATATGTAAATTCATCTCCTAAAAAAAAGGTTATCAAAATTGAATTGAGGTTCAATGTGTTATTTTGTAATGTGTTATTTTGTCTGCTTCAGGATCCTTACTCACTCGACTTTGGAAGATTTTTCACAGGATATGGAATTGGAGTTATCTCATATGTGGTAATTAACTATAGTGTATTACAATATTATCAATATTTTTCTTTTCCTAATTAGAAGCTTTGATAGAAAGCTATATCTTATGTTAGCAAAATGGAACAGGTTCCTATATATATAGCTGAAATAGCACCAAAGAATCTTTGAGGTGGACTTGCAACAACAAATCAGGTATGAAAGCATTAGGAATGATCATATTACTTGTTTGATGATTAAAATGTTGAAGCACACCATTGGCTGGTAAGCATTGAGATACATTAGTACAATCTTAAAGAGAGTGATGCAAAATTGTATTAAAAGTATATATATTTTTTCAGCGAAGGTTGGTCTTGAAAAGGAATTTCAAGGAGCATTAAGGAGACTTCAGGAAAAAAATGTTGATACTTCTCAAGAAGCTGAAGAAATTCTTGTACTTTCTTAGCTCCAATCATTAACTTATTGAACATGGTTAAAATGTTTCTTAATCAAGTTGATATGCTTGATCATCTGAGCTCCCTTTTCTTAACTCATTTTTCTTATAAGACTATATTGAAACTCTCCAAAGCATTCCAAAAACTAGGCTTCTGGATTTGTTCCAAAGCAAACACGTGCAATTTGTAATGGTAAGTGGCACAATATTCATACATACCAATTTTTGTATATTTACTCAGATTTCTAACTGTTTGTGATGATTTCAGATTGGGGTTGTATTAATGGTGTCAACAATCTGTTGGAATTAATGGTATTGGATTTTACACATATGAGACTTTTATAGCAACCAGTAAGTAAATATATGTAGTGGATGCATGATGATTTTAAAAAGCCAATATAATGTTCTGTGTAATTAGTCTCCTATAACTTGCAGAGGTATGTTGGTTGCACAATCATGACATTGGCATTATTAAGTGCATAATGATCTAGTATGACAGAGTTTTAATTTTCTAAAGATTCTTTCCATGATGGGTTCTTTGCGTCCACAATCTTAAAAAAGGAAATCAAAATGGGTAGTGATAAGGCAGAAGCTTTTGCAGGTGAGAATATTTATTTAGAAATGTTGTTTGTCTGCAATAGGTATTGTTGTGGTCATAATGGTGCATAAGGAAAAGATTCATTAGATGGATTTATTAGTATCATCAAATGCTTTTACAGGAACTAAAATTAGCAGAAGCTACTATAAATAGACTGCAGACAGTTGGTTTCACTGTTGTTCCACTACCACCGCTACCGCCTCAATCTCTTCGGATGAGGACTATGATGATGATGGGGATGAAGATGACACTGAGGACTATAGCTGATAAATTTAGTATAGTTGAACATTACACTGAGTTTATGTTTTGAATAATAGTTGATGTATCAATACACTTTGTTGATGTATGGTTGTTACTTATTATTATAGTTGATGTATCAATACACTTTGTTTATGTTTTGAATTATATTGAATTGCTTGTTTATAGTACTTTTCTTTTAGTTTGATAATATGATGAATTTATTTATTTTTTAAAATATTATAAATATTCGAAGACAAATTACATAAAAATTTGTATTTATTAAATTTATATTTATTTTGAATGAAAATAGATTTATTTTGTAATGAAAAAATCTAAAAAAAATACTATTTTACCTTGCTGATGGATTTACAGACGAATTTTATGTCTGTATTCAGAATTTGGAATGCTTTTCCAAGACTCTAATTACCGAAATCCGTCAGAAAATTTGTCTCTAATTACCGATGGAAAATTCGTCAGAAAGTTTAACGTTCTGGAGAATGGAGGGGAGAATTTACTGAGAAAAATATGTCGGTAACTGGTAAAAAACTGTCAGTAAATTACCGACAAAAAAAATCTATCAGTAAATAATTTCCGACGAGACTTTTACAGAGGGATGGAATCTGTAGGTAATTTCATCGGTAACTAAAAATCCGTCTATAATAAAGACCAAATCTGTCTGTAATAAGCAATTTTCTAGTTGTATTACATTCTGCAGCCCGACATTCCCTAGGAACAAGTCCCAGATATGTCTTTCCAATTGCATCAACGCATACAACTCGTATGGCCGAAGCCACATCAGTTGGCTTGAAGTCGTGTGGTTGAAGGAACATCAGTTGACTTTTAACACCATTTCTACTGATATGCGTACTTCTGAAAAGCAGTTTTCAGTTTGTAGGCGTCCCCACTATACAATCGACACCAAGGCCCATTTAACACTCACATTTCAGTTTTCATTTTCTATAAAGCCTTTTAGTTTTTTTGGTTCTTTCTCTATTCCTTTTCCTTAATCATTCCTTTCAGTTATCAATTTTCAACCTCTATAACTCCTCTTTTCGAGCCTCTCCCAAGGTATTTTATAGAAAATTCCCTAAAAATTCGACTAATAGTTATATTTCTACGTCTCTTATTGTAACACCCTACCATACAGAGCTTTACGCTTAAGTCGTAAAGCAGAGGTGGCGAGATATTACGACCTCTAAAAGAAAGGACTTATATAAATATATAGATGAAAGAAATTATATCTATGAGCCTTGAAGAATAAGCTAAACAAAGCAAAAATAAAAAATCATTTCACACTCGCGTGGATAATCGTAAAACAGATAGGTAAGCTCAAAAGAAGGTTGAAAACAAAATATATAGATCAGAGTTCCAAAAATATAGATATCAAGCTCCATACTCGACCTGCGAAACTAAAGCCGGCCAGAGTATATATATATATATATACAACCCAAAATAAAACTCAAACTACATAACAAGCACCTGTTTCTCCAAGTTAACCTCTAAGAGGGACAAACATAAAATATATAAAAAGGAGAATCTATATACATATATACATATCATAAATACAAAATACAACATCTCAAAATAACCAAACTTCGCTTGCATAGGGAACTCCGGACGCTCAGCGAGGCACATCTCGACCTGCATCTGAAAACAACAACATAGATATGAAATGAGAACCGGAGGTTCTCAGCATGGTAATTGTGCCCACATACATAATATATAAGGTCCCGGAAAAGCTAGAGGCAATCCTAGAACTTCCACACTCAGATTTAAATCTTAAAGTTTATAAATGGAAAACCATAAGTAGGGTAGCTTGTCTAAGGTTCTTATTTCTAAAAAACTCCGGTGCACAGACAAGCAATACAGACAAAGCAAACACAAGTAGGATATAGATACAGCAGGTAGCAAATATAGTAGGTAAGCATAGTAATCACATAGGCAAGCCCAATTAATACACAATCAAACAAAATACACATATGCATATGATGTATGCCTGCCATATGGCTGATGAGTCTCATCTGTCGGTTATATAGCCAACCCGTCATGTCTGGTAGCTAACCCGAACATCGTCCTCTTGAAAACTGGTGAGCAGTACAGTACCACAATCCCCACCATCTGCGAGTGGTAAATAACTTCGATCCCCACAGACAATTTCAATTGGAAAACAACACACACGTGGGCGGTAAATAACCATGATCCCCACAAAATAATTTTCATATCAAATTCATCCTTTTCATCATTCAATTCATTCAATAATTATCATCATCACACCTCCCATTCTGTTCATAAAAAAATAACACTCAAAACATAATTCTCTTTTTAACTAAGTAAAATTCAAAACATAATACTTTTTCCTGATAAATTGAAACTCCAACATAATACTTTTCTTAATAAATTAAGTTTCAAAACATAATGCATTTCTTTTATTTATAAATCAAAGTCAAATAATATAATTCTTTTATCCATACTTGTTTAAATAATACTTCAAATTAAATCTCCAATTTTTATAAAAATTTTGGCAGCATCTCCTTTAAAATTCGGATTTTGCCACCCTTCTCGAGTCCCAACCAAACTACCTCTCAAACCCTTTTCAAATCATTTCCAATAAGCCAAACTAATTCCAATATTAACATCATTTCCAACTCTCAATTCATTCATTATTCAATAAACACACACATATATAATTCAACTAATCCCCAATCTTTCATCATCAATACTCACATTCATCAATAATCATCCATCAACTCCCATCAACAACATTAATTAACACAATTTCTACAACCAACTCAATAAAATCATCATTCATCAACTCTTTCGCAATATAATTCCACATTTCTATCAAGGTTACTAGCATTAATATATTCCCACATTTCCAACCTATCCTATGGTCATCTAGCCTATGTTTTCACAAAACATTAAATATTATCTATGAGAAACCAAAACCATACCTTGGCTGATTCCTTTCTAAGCTCGGAACACCTCAAAAACCTCTCCTTTCGCAAGCTATAAACTTCCAAACGTCAATTCCTCAAGCTTAATCACCCAGATTTTGTTCCAAACTGCCCAATTGAACTCCAAATCAACAAGAATGCAATCTAATTCACACAATATCATTATAATCAAAATAAAGTTCACTAGATTATAAATTCACCAAGAAATAGGAGTTCTTTACCTTACCGATGAATCAATTGGACAAAACCCAGTTATTATCTGCTGCTAGAGTTCACCTAAACCATCAAAATTATTCAATTCCTCAATACCCAAACCCTGAAATTTCAAAATTGAGGAGATGGAGAACTAGAAGAGAAACACCAATTTATTACCCCTTTGTTCTGATAGAATTGAAGAGAATTCTGAGACAAACACGTAGTCACTGACGACTCGTCAATCAGAGCTTTGGATTGAAAGTTACGGGCGATTGAATTTTTAGGAACGTTAGGTTTTTCTCTCCTGATTCTCTCTCCCTCACTTAAGTCTCGGTGCTGAAAATGAAAGCAAGAGAGCACGTTCTCTATTTAATAAATTGGGCCATGGGTCCGGTTCGGGTCCGGTTTGGCCCATTAGTATGATTTTGGGCCAAAATCTTTAAAATTAGTGTCAAAATTCGTATTTTTAATATTTCTACTTTCCTAAACTATAAACTTTAATTTTATAATATCTTTGAATAATAATTAATTTATTAACTAATTATTTATTAATTTCTGGAGTTTACATCCTACCCACCTAATTAAGAATTTTGTCCCCAAAATTCATATTCAGATACATGGCAATAGGTGTGGGAGTCACTTCCCATTCCGAATTTCAAGCTCTCAAGTGTGTTCCTCAATTCTAGCTCGAATTCAAGAATCCTTTACTAATAGTACTACTCTTCCATGTAGTCGCTCAACACTGGTATCGTCCATTCTAATCGGAAGTACTTGAAACATTAAATCTTCTTTTAATTGAACTGATACGGTAGCAAAACAATTTGATACGTCGTTGGCTACCAATCCGTCTTAGTACTTCAAATGGCTCACTACACCTCGGTTTCATCTCCTTAGTCTTGATTACCCCTTGATTCCAGCCTATTGAGGTAACCTCAAAGAATGTGTAACTTCTTTCCTTAAACTATCTAGGTTTTCTCTCTCGGTCCGCATAATTTTCCTATCGCTCGGCTTTGCTCAGTCAAAATCTCAACTTGAATTCGTTTAGTTTTCTCCATTGTCTTGCTTTTTGATTTGGGACCTACGATGCTTGAGCTTCCAAGGAATAGTCTTCCTTATAAACTATCAAATGCTGAGTTATATGCACCGCTACTTCATCTTTCGTGATACATCTTAGAAACTTTAAGGCGAATCAAAGATTCGCTCATGTGTGCTTCAGGCAATAGTTCACGTGTCAACTTTCGACATTTGGCACACTAAGTCTTTTCTTATACATTTAAATTCTATTCCTATTTTCCATTGATCTTTTCTTGATTCCCTTGCCCAACAAGCTTCGATATTCTTGGTAATTTCTTATCCTCTTACTACGCTCTCCGAATCCCAGCCTCACAATTGTTTAGCATTTGTAGTTGATCCAGTCTGACACCTCCATCCACTTTCTCATCTTCCAACCTAATATTCCGAACATACTTAACGGTTCATTCTCCTTAATTGTCCTACAAGCAATACTCAGAGACTTCTTTCTCAGGACATCCACCAATAGATCATAACATTGCATTAGTACGTCTCCTAAGCCCTTTGGTAATGTATCGTAGTAAGTTTTAAACGGTTCGTCAGCTTCAGGTAATCGCGAGTAATGGTGTTGTAGTTAATTCCTTTCTCTCAAGGTTCGAAAGCTTCATTCGCATTTAGGCATCCATACAAACAGTGTATCCTTACGGTTCAATCTTTGGAAATTAAACTTCACAACTCCCATGATCCTGCACATGCTCAAGATTCATGTTCTGCGTCCACCAGTCGTGTTCTAAGGAACTAAAGCTCTGAGGATATATCTAAGAATTGTGCGCGATACAAAATAAGCTCGAGTTAATTTCTGAAAAGATTCTAAGCTCAAAGGATGAATGAACAACCTAAACGGTATTTGCAAGAAATTAGAAGGATATCTGGTGTTCTGATCAAATAAAGTTGTAGAAAATTTTACGAAATACACAGGATAAGAATTAAGATGTATTTCACGGAGGGAAGCCAAATTGAACACTTTGTTTAGAAAAAATCAAGGCATAGTGAATTAGGTAAGTCTCCGTCGATTTTTGAAGAAACACAAGTTCACAGAGAAAAGCAATTCGACTGCTAGTTTTCAAGGATTCAAGAATCATTTGGTTGTATCAAAACAAAATTAGGCTAATCTTGGAAAGTACAAAGTTCATGCACGATTATGTCCGAGTAAGAAATAGAATTGGGGAGACAATTAAATCTTTTGTAAACAAAGAATCCGAGACAAAAGCTCGAGCAACTTATAAGGGAAAAAGAATCGATCGGGTCATGAATGTCCATGGTTACTAAGTCTATCGCCCAATCAATCTTTCTCCATTATAACTCACCATCACAGAAGTCAAACACTACCCCTCACGACCATCAGCTTTTTCAGACCCTTCGGACATAAATCGAATTGTATATTCAAAGCAATCCAGCAACACGCAGTATGTTGATAACCACACTACAAGAAAAAAGGCCTGTCGGTACACTTTTTTCTTGCCACACTTTTAAAGCGTGCCCAAAAGTGCCACGCTTTTGCGAGGGTGGCCACTGATTTGTGATTTGGCCACGCTTTTTTCGCCACGCTTGAAAAGCGCGCCATAAAGGGAAATCGGCACGTTTTTACGAGGGTGCCCACTTACTTGAAATTTGGCCACGCTTTTTTACTGTCACGCTTGAAAAGCGTGGCGATAGAGGGAAATGGGCACGCTTTTACGAGGGTGCCCACTGATTAAAAATTTGGCCACCCTTTTTTGTCATGCTTAAAAAAGCGTGGCCATAGAGGAAAACCGGCACGCTTGTAAAGCGTGGCTAGTTTGTGTTTCAATGGTCACCTTTTTAAAGCGCCCATATTCTGTTTATTTTGGCACCCCACAAAAAAACGTACCGATAGAGTTTCCTCCCCTAAAATTTAGTTTCCCATTCAATTTTTTTCCACACTTAACATTTTTTTCCTTAGTTTTCAATTTTAACCCAAACAACATCACACACTAGTTTTAACCCTAAAAGTGACCCAGTCACAAAATAAAACCATAAAAGTTACCCTTGCCGTCATCATCCTCAAACAACATCTCCATCTTCATCGTTCATCGTTCATCACCCATGCCTTTCCTCTAACCCAATGACCTTCGTCCTCATGCCTTCATCGTCCGAGACTGTTCATCGCCTTCATCGCCTTCATCCTCATCTGTCTAAGCCAATGACCTTCGCACCCATGCCTTTCCTCTAACCCTCTCTCTATCGAACCCTCGTTCATCTGTCGAACCCTAAATCTAAAATCACCCTCCCCTCTCTGGAACCCTAACTCCCTAAGTCTCTTCTTTCGCTCTCTTATCTGCCTTTTAGTTTTCTCTTCCGTCACTCTCTTCTCTCCCTCGCACACGCCAGAACCACCGTCGCACAGAATCCCCTTCGCACACGCCATCGCAGACTCGCACATCTCGCAGTCTCAGTCCAAGGCGTGTTTTCCTCGTCATGTCGTCTCCGTCCCGTGAACGTCTGCGTCCTACTCTCCCGTCCTGTGAGCGTCGCTGTCCTCCCCGTCCCGTGAACGCCGCCGTCGTTCTTCCTTATTCCTGGGTTTGTGAAATTCTCCTTTTAACTACTCTGTTTTTTAAATCTTCTAGACCTCTCTTCTCTCTGTTAATCTTCTATTTTTCTGGTTCTATTATTAAATTGGTTTTGCTGTGTTTAATTTGCTATTAATCTTCAATTTGTTCCCCAACTAGTCGCTCATCCTTCACGCTGTTGGCTTCGGTGGCGCCATTTTACTATGCGTAGCTTTGGCCTACTTCATCTCTTACCGTCGTTGGATGAAGAAGAAACCGATTATGAAAAAAAGCAGAGGAGTGGTTGCTCTTCAAATTATCCAAGAGGTACAAATCCTACTATTTTTTAGGGTTTTAATTTATCATATTCATATTTTAAGTCTGAATGAATAAAATTTTTAGATAAATTAATAGTTTGTGACAAATTACACTACAAGAAAAATGCCTTGTCTTCAGTGGGATCTGCATGGAAAACTATCAAGTCACTACTGGTATATGAATTATACTGATTTCTTATATTGGAGTATATAAAATTTATTTCAACTTGGATAATGAGATTCATTCACTGGTATTCTTTTAATCTTAGTATATGAATTATACTTTATTATGACACACATGCATTTGTTCAAATAGTACAGATACTTGATACAAGGTTTGAGTGATATGATCGTTTGTTATTTTGTTTAGTTATGATGTAAATTGCTTATTGGAATGGTTTCTGATTTTTGTCTTTAATTTTTTTGGTAAAGAAATACTAAATGGGGGTTTCTTGAGGGTGTGAGTGTGTCTGGTGCACCGGCACCTAGAACAATCTTGGTGCAGCAGTGTATCCGTGATAAAGGTGTATTGGAAGTTCTATGCAACTATGATGCTATTAGTCTACTAAAATTAAGGTCTCTTCTATAATGCCTAACATTTACTGATAGACTTAAAAAATAAAGAGGTGAGTCTTACTTTACTCTATCTCTACTTTAGATAACAATGTGTTTTTTGAATTTTATGCGCCCTCAAAAATCAAATTGCTGACGTATAAAAATGAATTAAAATGCACAGTTCTTTTAATATGCATTCTTGCTATATGCTAATACGAAACACCCATTTTCAAGGTTTTTCCCTTTATTTTTTTTGAAAAATCCATTTTGTCCATATTGTTAAAGTTTCGGAGTTACTGTGTTTATGACTTAATATTATAAAAATGTATTAAGTAAACACACTAAAGTTTATTTAATATATTGGTTACTATGAACCTTTCATTTCTATGCATATACAAATTAGACAAATTAAACCAAAGTTTTCTAAACTATAATTGGAAGTTTCTAACCAAGTAATTTGGATGATCATTGAAAGTACAAAACAGAGAAAGAATAGGACTCGAGAACTTGTGCAGGAAATAGAGTTTTCAACCTTAGCATGATGGGGTTTGAGTGGTCATTTTTAAATAGGAGACTAGATTTTCAGTGGTCATTTTTAAATTGGAGTCTAGATTGAGTGTTCAGTCTTACAGCAACATTGGAAAACTCTAACTGCAAAATACTAAAGTTGAGATAGCTGAGTTGTTCCTTTCATAATTTTAGTTGTAGGTTATGGATTGAGGCAAGGAATTTTTTATAATTGAAAATGTGTTATCTCAGGTGTCTAAGGAGGTGCTCCTTCAAGGAATACTTAAACAAGATCTATATGTTTTTGAGAACATGTATATACCTAGACAGATTAATGAATCCAAAGTATTTTACTCTTTTCTTGCTATGTATAAATCTAATTTAGAACTTGGCATACAAGATTAGGACATCCATCACTTATTATTTTTGAGATTATTCTTAGACACTGTAATATATTCAAATAAAACTGAGTTTGATTCTGTTGTGTGTGAAGCTTACACAAAAGGCAAAATGCATACCTTACATTTCTCTTTGTCTAATATTGTTTTTATTTCTCCTCTTGAATTAATTTACATTGATGTATGGATTCCTGTCCCAATTGTTTCCAGATCAGAATTACTATATGAGCATTGTAGATGTTTACACAAGATACACTTGTTTATAGTTACTTAATTCAAAAGCTCAAGTTCTGCAAATTTTACAAGAAGTTACTTATGAAAAACCAAACTGGAAATTCCGTTAAAGTTGTGCAGATAGATAATGCTAAAGAATTCTTGTGTTAGCCAGCTCGCCATTTCTCGCCAGTTCGCCGTTCTGGTCGTCGTGCTGCTCGCCCCTCTCTCTCGCGGTTCTGCTCGCTTCTCTATCGCGGTTCTGCTCGCGGTGCTGCTTGAAGGATGCTGCTGGACCACCTTTGAACAAGATGCATCCCCATGGGAACTCATCATGTCACTAATGGTAAGATTTTTATCCTTACCTGCTAGGGGCACATAACATCTCTCTTTGTACATCTTATATTGATCATTCAGCATATAGCTAAAGCTTCTCCAATATTCCTGATGGTTTTCCTGTTTATCCCTGCTTTAATTAAGAACCTATTCTGCTGCTGTTTTTGTTTCATAAGAGTTAGGCTTAGCTAGAGTTGCTTGTTGTTTTCCTTTTTGATTAATTGGAGCATTCCTTTTGGTTTGATTAGTTGAGATATCACCTTTTTTATTTGAGACAGAGCTTTGCAATTTGGTTTTTTGCATGTTAGGTTTGGGATTCTGAGTAGTAACTATTTTTTGCCCTGACTTTTAGGGATTTCCTTTCCTTTGTTGGCTTGATTATTTCCTTTCTAGGAGTGGCCAGCATGATGAATGATTTATTAATATTATTTTTTAGGGGGATTCGGTTTTCTGTAGGAGTCTTAAGTTTTAAGATGCAAAGTATATATAATTTCTTAATGAGTGGAAGGTCAAATTTTGGATATTGTGTTGCAAAGTTGTTTAATCATCTTTTTTGTTGGCGAGCGAAGACGCTATGTTTTGTGAACATGTTCCTTTATTTTACCCTTTTATCAGGAACTATCTAGCTCCGTTTCTAGATTAATAATGGACCGAAGCTCCATTGATTATGGTTATAGGGATGGAGAAGGTGATGCTGAATGAACTCTAAAGATGGTAGACACAGGAATAATTGGTAGCGAGATTGCCATGGCCGAAGTAAGTCTTAAATCCCCTCTGTAGTATATGTTGTGTTTAGAGATGTCTATTCTTTTTCATTTATAAAGTTTGCATTTTCATTCAGGAGTCAGGCATCTGGTCTAAACCCAACAGTGACAATTTCACACAATGCATAAAACTGCCGAGAAATCATAAGAGTATGACTCAAGTACCCTCCTATATCATATTATGCAGTGGGTTATTCTGTGATTTCTCTCTTCTCACTCTTTCTTTTTTCTTTCTTTTTCATCAGGGCTAGATGCAAAGACCAACGGCTATATCCTCATAAACGCTAACGGTGACTTGAACCAGATGAGATTTGGGGTCTGGCAGCATTGATTTCTGATGGTATATTATGAAAAGTTAGGTAGCGAAAGGTACCATCTTAATAATTATTACTCCACCTAGTAATTGAATTGTTCATTAGACACTATTAATACCGAATTATAATTGTCTCAATACTACTATTTTGTGATTAAATTTAATCTTAGTAATTCTTATCTGATTGAGAAACAGTTGTGATTGCCTTTTTTGTAGTATATATAACTATATAGCTCTTAATTCTATGGATTAATTTGGTTGTTGGAGAAATACTAGGTGTTAATTCTAGACGTTTCACATTAGATTATTTTGGGAGTGAAGTGTTTATGGGTTGACTTTAGCTTTGTAGAGTGCATGGCTGTAAAAGCATAGCTAGAGAATAAATTGAGATATGGATTATGAACATCAATTTCCATAATTGATGCATGAGTTACAGTGTCACAAAATGGTTATATTTTTACAAAATGTCAGAAAATTCAATGATGCACATACATATTTTCATGAAAAATTGTAATGGAAACCTATATTTTATTTTGTCACATGATGACTTATTAGGATTGTGTGTTTTGCTGACACAGATTTATGGTGAAGATGAATGGTCATTTGGATTCTGGGAGCAAGGTACTGGAGTTTTTAGTTGCCCTTCTAGAAAAAATATGATAAGGAAGAAGCTGCGGCCAGTGAAGACGAGGAGTTTTAAAGCAAATGGTAGCAGGAGTTCTTCCCACATCAACTTTTTGTTAATCATAGTTCTGCTGTATATCACTTTTTGGTTTCCATCCTTCATATCTTTGGGAGCATTATAGTTTTAATTTAAATTATTATTATAGCATGTAAATAATTCATGTAAATCAATAAAAAATCAATTCTTATGCCTTCTAATTTTCTCTTTTTAGTTATTATAGAATTGTAATTTTTTTATTATTATGCATTCTAATTTTTTTCTTTTTTTTAATTTGACAAAGGAATAGGCCACGCTTTGAAAGCGTGGCAAAAGACTTTAGTGGGAAAGCCATGCCTTTAAAAGCGTGGCCGTATGTGCTCTATCGGCACGCTTTCAAAGCGTAGCGAAAACTAACTTTCTTGGCACGCTTCAAAAGCGTCGCGATATGTGAACTTTTCGGTACGTTTTTAAAGCGTACCGATATATTAACACCTATAGCCACGCTTTTAAGCGTGGCAAGAGTTGAAAGCGTGGCCAAAAAGAAAGCGTGCCGATAGATCCACAAAAGCGTGCTGATAGAGGAACCGGCACACTAGTGGATGTGATCCTTTCAAAAGCGTGCCGATAGCTCAAAAAGCGTGGCGAAAAGCTATCATCACGCTTTTTAGCACTTTTTGCCACGTTTTAAAAGCGTGGCAGAAAGCTTATTTTCTTGTAGTGCCAGTCCAATTCTATTAGCGGTAAGCAAGAAGGAACCTCGAGTCTAGATATTATAAGTTGAGAAGTTGGTATATACTCATTCGAGTCACAACTAAGTCTTAACACTTTCAGCTCTAGATCCTCACCTCCATCAGACACTATGTCTAAACGCGGCATTCTCAATATCATATAATGCAATTAGAATTCTATTAACATTTTTCAGGATTACCTCCACCTTGTAGTCATGATTGATAAGCGTCCTGAGCTTTTCTGCGGGAGCAGTTTCTGGAGATATGACCTGGTGCCCCGCACCTATAACACAGACCTAAACCCTTTCTGCATGGCTTATTCGAATGAAAACTTTTGCACTTTTGGCACCTCACATCCTCTGAGTAAGGTGTCACTTGCTTCCTTTTATCACTCCCCTAGTGACTGCCACTCCTCTTGAACTCTTGGCCCCTTGGTGCAAAATTCTGGTTGTGGTCCCTTCGGCGGAACTACCAGCTTTCACCCCCTGCCACCACAGCCTTCTTTAAACATTCTTCTGCGACCCTGCTCTTGTTTACCAAGTCTAAGAAAACTCTAATTTTCATTGGGCCCACAGAACTCAATATATCAATCCGAAGTCCTCTTTCGTATTTGATGCACTTCCACTCCTCAAAGTCTCCTGGAGCTCCCTGACAAATCCTAGAGAATCGGCACAATTCCTCAAACTTATTTGTGTATTCAGCGACCGACATTTGACCCTGTTTCAATTGCAGCAGTTCAAGCTCCTTAGACGTTCTGGCCGACTTAGGAAAGTATTTCTTGTAAAACTCAATTCGGAATGCATCCCTGGGTATAGCAGTATCAGCATGCTGCAAAAGGCATCGTGCCGTCGCGTCCCTTGCCTCCAATACTGGGCTTCACTCGCTAACTGATAAGTTACAAACTCAACACGTTGATCTTCAGGGACTTGTTGCACTCACAAGGCTCGTTTCGTTGCCTGAAACCAATTATCAGCTTCTGTTGGATTTGTGGTTCCTTTAAAGGTTGGTGGGTTTACTTTCAGAAAGGTAGCTAACGTCATTGGCCCATTTCCGCCGTTACTCCCGTTTCCATTATTAACTTGCTGACTAAGGGCCTCAACTGTTTCCTGTATAGCAGACGCCATGTTTTCCAAAGCATCTGTAAAGTTCACAGGATTATTCATAGTGATTTCAGGTTCAACATTAATATTTCGGCCTCTACCTCGACCGCGTCTGCGTCCACGAGTCATCATTTGGTTCCTGTTCACACCAAACAAGTGATATTAAGGTGATCAGTCTCAATATCTCAAGTCTAATGCTTCAAAGTCCCAAATACATGCTCATAACAAAATATGCCACATATATCAATTAGATATCCTACTTAGCATATATACACACCCAGAGTATGCCCAGAAGCATAGTCAGTCCGTTCCTTAGGCTCTACAAGAACGAACCACGCTTTGATACCATAATGTAACACCCTACCACACAGAGCTTTACGCTTAAGTCGTAAAGTAAAGGTGGCGAGGTATTACGACCTCTAAAAGAAAGGACTTATATAAATATATAAATGAAAGAAATTATATCTAGGAGCCTTGAAGAATAAGCTAAACAAAGCGAAAACAAAAAACCGTTTCATACTCGCGTGGATAATCATAAAACAGATAGGTAAGCTCAAAAGAAGGTTGAAAACAAAATATACAGATCAGAGTTCCAAAATCATAGATATCAAGCTCCATACTTGACCTGCGAAACTAAGGCCGGTCAGAGTATATATATATATACAACCCAAAATAAAACTCAAACTACATAACAAACACCTGTTTCTCCAAGTCAACCTCTAGGAGGGACAAACATAAAATATATAAAAAATAGAATCTATATACATATATACATAGCATAAATACAAAATACAACATCTCAAAATAACCAAACTTCACTTGCACAGGGAACTCCAGACGCTGAGCGAGGCACATCTCGACCTGCATCTGAAAACAACAACATAGATATGGAATGAGATCCGGAGGTTCTCATCATGGTAATGGTGCCCACATACATAACATATAAGGTCCCGGGAAAGTCAGAGGCGATCCTAGAACTTCGACATTCAGATTTAAATCTTAAAGTTTATAAATGGAAAACCATAAGCAGGGTAGGTTGTCTAAGGTTCTTATTTCTAATTCCATTCTAACTTAAGCCCTAATTTACGCCTTCCTCCAATCCCCCAAAAATCTCCGGTGCACAAACAAGCAATACAGACAAAGCAAACACAAGTAGGATATAGATACAGCAGGTAGCAAATATAGCAAGTAAGCATAGTAATCACATAGGCAAGCCCAATTAATGCACAATCAAATAAAACACACATATGCATATGATGTATGCCTGCCCTATGGCTGATGAGTCTCATCTGTCGGTTATATAGCCAACCCGACATGTCCGGTAGCTAACCCGAACATCGTCCTCTTGAAAACCGGTGAGCGGTACAGTACCACGATCCTCACCTGGTGGGCGGTAAACTACCTCAATCCCCACCATCTGTGGGCGGTAAATAACCTCGATCCCCACAGACATTTTCAATTGGAAAACAAACACTTACGTCGGTGGTAAATAACCACGATCCCCACAACAATTTCATATAAATCTGGTGGGCGGTAAATAACCACGATCCCACAAAATAATTTTCATATCAAATTTATCCTCTTCATCATTCAATTCATTCAACAATTATCATCATCATACCTCCCATTCCGTTCATCAATAATTAACACTCAAAATATAATTCTCTTCTTAACTAAGTAAAATTCAAAACATGATACTTTTCTTAATAAATCAAGTTCTAAAACATAGTGCATTTCTTTTCTTTAGAAATCAAAGTCAAATAATATAATTCTTTTATCCATACTTGTTTAAATAATACTTCAAATTAAATCTCCAATTTTTATAAAAATTTTGGCAGCATTTCCTTTAAAATTCGGACTTTGTCATCCTTCTCGGGTCCCAACCAAACCACCTCTCAAACCCTTTTCAAATCATTTCCAATAAGCCAAACCAATTCTAATATTAAAATCATTTCCAACTCTCAATTCATTCATTATTCAACAAACACACATATATATAACTCAACTGATCCCCAATCTTTCATCATCAATACTCACATTCATCAAAAATCATCCATCAACTCCCATCAACAACATTAATTAACACAATTCCTACAACCAACTCAACAAAATCATCATTCATCAACTCTTTCGCAATATAATTTCACATTTCTATCAAGGTTACTAGCATTAATATATTCCCACATTTCCAACCTATCCTATGGTCATCTAGCCTATATTTTCACAAACATTATATATTATCTATGAGAAACCAAAACGATACCTTGGCCGATTCCTCCCTAAGCTCGGAACACCTCAAAAACCTTTTCTTTCACAAGCTCTAAACTTGCAAACGTCAATTCCTCAAACTTAATCACCCGGATTTTATTCCAAACCGCCCAATTAAAGTCCAAATCAACAAGAATGCAATCTAATTCACACAATATCATTATAATCAACATAGAGTTCACTAGATTAGAAATTCACCAAGAAATAGGAGTTTCTTACCTTACCGATGAATCAATTGGACAAAATTCAGTGATTATTTGCTACTAGAGTTCACCTAAACCATCAAAATTATTCAATTCCTCAATACCCAAACCCTAAAATTTCAAAATTGAGGAGAGGGAGAACTGGAAGAGAAACGTCAATTTCTTACCACTTTGTTCCAATAGAATTGAAGAGAATTCCAAGACGAAGACGTAGTTGCTGATGGCTCGTCAATCGAAGTTTCGGATCAAAAGTTATGGGCGATTGAATTTTCAGGAACATTAAGTTTTTCTCTATTCCTGATTCTCTCTCCCTCACATAAATCTCGGTGCTGAAAAATGAAAGCAAGAGAACACGTTCTCTGTTTAATAAATTGAGCCTTGGGTTCGGTTCGGACCCGGTTCAAATTCGGTTTGGCCCATTTATCTGATTTTAGGCAAAAATCTTTAATATTAATGTCAAAATTCGTATTTTTAATATTTCTACTTCGCTAAACTATAAAATCTTTTCTCATTTTTTATTTAAATTCTACTTATATCCTTTAGCTTTTATATATTACATTCTAT
>NC_029785.2:36298871-36299143 GCF_000816755.2 Arachis ipaensis | reverse complement strand
TATTTTTATTTAACTATATTTTACTTCTGTAACTTTTTTAAATTATAGTTCTTCTCTTAATATTTCTAAAACCTCGTTTTTAATTTTATTATTCACGGGACGTGGTACTTACTACTTAGCGTCCTCAACTGACACGTAGCGCCCTCAAAGTGTTCATAATTTTTAGCGAGTTGCAGGTGCTTAACGAAAACTTTTAGCACCCAACGCCTATGGGATTTGATCACAGGGCGCCCAACTCCCATAATCACTTTTATACATAATATATATGTAAC
>NC_029785.2:36288583-36298819 GCF_000816755.2 Arachis ipaensis | reverse complement strand
GTATAAACTAAATATATGTTAATAAAATTTATAAGGGAGCACCCCGCGTCCAGTGTCCAGCGTTCATGTCCAGGTAAGGTGTCCATAATTTTAAAGTAGAGCGTCAAGTGGAATGCTCAAGATGTATAGAGAGGGTGCTGGTGTATCTGTGTGGGGCGCCCAGCACGATGGACACCTAAAGTGAGGGTGTCCAGCGTTAAAATTTTTTATGCTTTCAGTGAGCTTCTAACGTCATATAAATACATTTTCATATATCAAACAAATCAATCATCAATCAAGTATCAAACACAATCAATTTGTAATTAATTTATCGAACATTACGTCTCCGTGTTAACTAACAAAAATTGATTATTTTCTGATAATTTTTAACTCTCGTTCTTTCTAATTTTAGTCAAAATAATATTTAAATCACGATCTACATAATGATCGAAGTGTAAGTTCAAGAAAAAAATTCTCAACTTGTCGAATCTAGTACAGTTGTAAAAAAGAGGAAGAAACGTACACTTTAATCAGTTTAAAATTTTTATTGGAGTTTTTGAATTATGCAACTAAACCTCAAAAGCTTGCCGGTTAACGGTTTCACTGTTTTCTCTCGCTTTCCCTCTCTGTATTACATGTGTAAAAAGAAAAAAAAAAGGTAACTCTGAAAGGTCAATATAAATAAAAGAGCAAACAGGAGGTGGCAAAATTATAACAGATTGAACCCGAGGTGATTACTCACCGGCTTAGGTAATAAAAAATATTTTAAGGAAATAATTACTAAAACTAGATATAGTAAGTTACAATATATTACTATTGAGATGAGAGAAAGAGAGAGAGAGAGAGATTGAGAAGGGCAGGAAACACCGAGAGGGGTAGAAGTAGGTTTGCTCATAGAGATCCTAGGGTTTGGAATAGAGAAGCGTACTATCGATTGGAAAACGAATCGTTCTCTATTTTCGTAGATCATCTTTCAGAAGATATTTCCAAAAAAGAGCTGTATCATCTGTTCAATTGGACTGGGCGGATAAATGATATCTACTTGTCACGAAAACAAAAAAATGGAACACTGTACATTTTCGCATTCATCCGATATACAACGAAAGGGGCTATGAAGGCTATTGCGGAAATGAATAGGATGAGATTACGAAGCAAGATTGTCACAGTAGGAGAAGCTAGGTATCAACGCACGAATGTAGCAAAGATTACGAAGGGCCATCAGAAGAAAAATGCCGTACAGAATGCAGTCACGATTCAACCTCAAAATAAAGTGCGCCAAAAGGATGCGCGGAGCAATGTGAAGGAGTTGAAGAAGAAGGAAACATCAGGAGACCCGCACGGCAATTCGTGGACAAAGAAGTTGGAAGTGCCGGTAGCAAAGGCAAATCTGGATTGGTTACAGAGGAGTTTAATATGCGGAACGACAAAGGCAATTGACTATAAGTCCTTGAAGGCCATGATCGGTAAGAATTTTCCCCATGTGGTGGAAGTCAGAGAACTAGGAGCGTACAAAGCACTCCTGACGTTTGAAAGTATACTCAGTGCTGAAGAAGCCTACACGTTCGAATTAAACAACCTCCTGAAATTCTTTCATAGTGTATGGAGATGGGATGAGGAGGAGCGTAGTGAAACTTGAAGGGTATGGTTAGAGTGCTATGGTATTCCTTTGCATACGTGGTCAACAGAGACTTTCAAAATGATAGGAAGCCAATGGGGAGAAGTGGTTAGATGTGACAAAGCCACGGAATCATGTCTTTCTTTTAGTGTGGCTTGGGTGTAAATTGACACTTGTATTATGGACAGAATCAACGAGTGGATTCACATCACAATTGGTACTAGTGGATTTGACGTCCTAGTTAAGGAGGTTGGCCACGAAAGCTTCGAATTATAATGTAAGCATGATGAGATAGGTAAACATTATGGCCCAGAAATCTGCGAGAGCTCAGGTGCGAGCAGTTCGATATTGTTATTGGTAAAAAAAGATCCGGCGGCTGAGTTGGTGGTGGCAGTTTCAAGGGAGCAAGATGGTGGAAAGGATAATTTGGTAATTACTGAAAATATATTGAATGAATGGAGTAATGAAAAATCCGTTCAAATTCAAATTCCATTGGTAACGGAAGGCATTGATGCAATAGGAAATGCTAAACTAAAGGGATGTTGTGATCTGATCAATGATACAGAATCAAAAGAAACGGTCAGCTGGGGATACGGAGCCGGACTGGATGAAGGATGCTGTTATAGAAAAACGGTTGTCCAAAAACGGTATAAAGGTTGGGCCAAAAATAAAGAGGGTTTCACCTATGAGGAAGGAATGAACATGGGCTGTGTCACCAAAGGCCAGTCCAAGTTGAGCAAAACGCAGGTGGCCCAACTCACTTGGAGAAGGGAACGGATGGGGCGCTAATGCAATTGGGCAGGGTAGGGATCCATCCAGGTCACAATCTTCGTCGCCCGAAGCTAAGCGCTGTTGCCAAGGGACAAATCGACGGGGAGAGCTTGAACCTGGACCAGAACCGCGTGGCCAGAGCTCGAGGAGACCAGACCACCGCGAAGCCATCCATGGACCCAGCTGGAGAGATGAGGGGGACGCAGGTCATGGGACAGAGAACGACGGAGGATCCCATGGACCAACAAGCTGTGATTCAACATGTACTGGGATTCCATTACTGGCGATGAGAGAAGACGGACCCTCCAGCGCGGACGAGCTAGGCAGAAACACCGAGGAGACTGATTGGACTCCTGGGAAGGAATTAATCAGCATCGAAGAAGGTGCGAATGCAGTGGATGATAGGAGGACCCTGAATATTGCGACAATTGATGAAGGAAGCAGTGAAACTAGAGCAGGCATGGAAACTAATGAGGGACAACAGATGATCAGTATTCAAAACGGTTCGGATAAGAAATAACAGATGGTTGAAAATAGGAAGGCGTGAGAATCGGCTGTTGAATCCGGAGCAGTGCAATACAATGAAGAAGATGACTTAATGATGATTTTACAAGAACAGAATGAAGCGTTAGCTGAGAAGAGGAGGCTAGCAAAACAAAAAGAGAAGGCGCGAAGAAGCAGACCGAAGAAACTCAAAAAGGTGTGTAATAATATTTTAAAATGATTTTTAGCTCTTAGAATGTTAGGAGGCTGAGAGGGGTTGGAAAGTTGAGCATGATAAAAGAGCTCAAAAAGAAACATAAACTGAATATGCTATGTTTGGTTGAAACAAAATTGCAAGACGTGACTAAAATTGATGTAGCTCATATTTAGGAAAGTGATGCGGTGGGTTGGGAGTTTGTAGAATCGGAAGGCACGTCCGGGGGTCTGTTGTTAATGTGGGATGAGTTGTTTAGAATGAGTAACTGCTACAAAGGGGAGAGGTGGTTATGTGTTGAGGGGGTTTATTCAAAAATGAGTTCCATTGTGCTTTCTGTTTGGTTTATGGAACTCATACGCGAGTGGAAAAACTTGCTATACGGGAGGAACTGAGTTTTATAGCTGGCTTATGTCAAGTTCCGATATTCTACATGGGTGATTTTAATGAGGTATTACATGTTGATGAGAGGAAAAATCAGGACAGGTTAACAGCGTCTGCAGAAGAATTCAAGAGTTGGATCCAAGATATGCAGTTAGTGGACTTACCACTGAATGATCGTAAATTTACATGGTACAGAGGTAGCTCCTGTAGTCGTATTGATAGAGTCTTAGTGACTGTTGAATGGACCGAGGAGTTCCCGGAGATTTGATTAAAAGGTGGTCCGAGAGGCCTGTCAGATCATTGCCCAATAATAGTTGAAGACACCAAGTACAGAGGTAGCCCGCGTCCGTTCCGGACTTTAGACTCCTGATTTACACATGAAGGATTCCTAAGAATGGTCAGAGAGGAATAGAGGAATATTGGAGATGGGCAGTTCACGGATAAGTTGAAGGCTCTATCGGTGCCTTTGGAAAAATGGCATAAAGAAAAAATTGGAGACATGGATAAGAAAATTCAGCGCTTTGAGGAAGAGATCAAGAAGGTAGATGACATGGTTGGGAATGGAGTTTATGATGGTACAGTGGAGGCCAGAAGGAAGGCTCTAGTAAGCTGCTGCAAGCAGTGGTATGTGAGGAAAGAGATACACTGGAAACAGATGTCACACTCTAGGCATGCGAAGAAAATGGATAAAAACACGAGGTACTTTCATAACTTGGTATCGGCAAGAAGAAGGAATAATAGAATTGATGCTTTGGTGATTAATGAAAGGTTGATAAGAAATCAAGCTCGGATCAAGATAGCCATCAGAAAGTTTTACAGAGACTTATATCATCAGGAGAGATCACCGGTGGTTGGGTTTAGAGATGGAGTGGTTAAGTGGATTGACGAAGAAGAATCAAGTGCTCTGGAGAGAATACCAACATTGGAGGAGATTAGAGAGGCTGTTTGGGACTGTGAATCCTCTAAGGCTCCAGGCAGCGACGGATATAATATGAACTTCATTAAGAAGTGCTGGGATGAGGTTAGTACAAAGTTCTCGACAGCTGTTCTGGACTTCTTTCGGTCATCAAGGTTGCCTACTGACTCCAATATTACTTGGGTGGCCCTTGTCCCGAAGTACACTAGAGCCAAGGAGATCAAAGACCTCCGACCGATCAGCATGGTAGGCTGTATATACAAAGTAATATCCAAGGTGATGGTTAGAAGGATGAGATCAGTGATGCCAGGTCTAGTAGGGGAGACTCAGAGCGCATTTGTGAAGGGTCGAAAGATTTATGATGGGGCACTTATTGCATGCGAAACAGTGCAATGGTTGAAGATGAGGAAGAAGAAGGTAGCAATTATTAAATTAGACTTTCAGAAGCCTTATGATCGGGTAAAGTGGAACTTTGTGGATATTGTGCTACAGAAGATGGGCTTTGGTTGGAGATGGAGAGGATGGGTTAGGGAGTGTATCGGTATAGCATCCATGGCAATCCTACTAAACGGCTCCCCATCTAAACCGTTCAAGATGGAGAGAGGTTTGAGACAAGGTGATCCACTGTCTCCGTTCTTGTTTATTCTGGTAGTGGATGTCCTACACAGGATGATAGGGGAGGCAGTGAGGAACAAACGAATTTTGCCGCTGCTGGTTGGTAAGGAAAGTATAGAGTTGTCTCATCTCCAATTTGCAGATGACACTATATTATTCTTCCCACCGGAAGAGGAGACCATCAAAAACTATGCCAGATTGCTAAGGTGCTTTGAAATAATGTCGGGATTAACAATTAATTTCGATAAATCAAGTTTAATCCCAATCAATTGTGAACAGCATTGGACTGACAATATGTGCAGTTTGTTGGGATGTAAAGAGGCGAACCTTCCAGTCAGATATCTTGGCATTCCTCTAGGTGCAAACCCAAGGCTGGTCAAGATATGGAAACCGATAATTGACAAGGTTGAGGAAAAGCTCAGTTTGTGGAAGGCAAAAGTGCTTAATAAAGCGGGTAAGTTAGTCCTTATAAAGTCTGTGTTGAATAGCCTGCCAGTGTACTACCTGAGCCTGTACAAAATGCCGAGGGCTGTGGCAGATAAGTTGATATCGCTGCAGAGAAGATTCCTATAGAGTAAGGAGGAATGTAGGAATGGTGTAACACTAGTTAAGTGGGAAGTGGTTCAGGCCCCCTAAAAGGGAGGGTGGTTTGGGAGTAGGTGATGCAGTGATTAGAAATGATGCTCTACTCTTCAAGTGGTGGTAGCATTTTTCAAAGGAGGAGTGTCCTCTATGGAAGAAGGTTGTATGCTCCTGCTATGACTTGAATCCAATATGATGTTAGCAGCTCAGCCACTACCTACTAAAGGGGGTCCATGGAAGGACATATGTCAGTTGCAGCTAAAAGATAACAATGTAAGAGACAAGTTGATTGTTGGGTTGTCTATGGAGGTGGACGATGGTAGGAGGACTCGATTATGGGAAGATGTCTGGCTACAAGGTGGTTCGCTCAAGATGAGGTTTCTGATACTTTTCCCTGTTTCAAATCAGAAAGGATCTGTCATAGGGGATTGTGGGTTTTGGGATGGGTTAGAGTAGATTTGGAACTTCCAGTGGAGGCGAGTTTTATATCAGTGGGAGTTAGAATTAGTGGATATTTTGCATGAATCTTTAAGGCCGGTTAAGCTAGCTTGTGATAAGCGAGACAAAATCATTTGGAAGTTTGACAAGGAAGGAATTTTTTCAACTAACTCTTTTTTGCAGGTGGTACAGTCAGATACTCTCCCGGAGGATATCACCAGCTACAGCTTCACCAGAACCATATGGAAAGGTTTGGTGCCACCACGGGTGGAGTTATTTATTTGGTTTGTTCTGATAGGAAGAGTAAATACTAAAGAAAGACTACTTAGATTTGGAATAATTAGTCACGAGGACAACATATGTGTGTTATGCAAAAGAGATGTTGAATATATTCACCACTTGTTTCTGGGTTGTGAGTTTACTTGGCAGGTGTGGTGTCGATGGCTTTCTGATTTCGGGAGAGCGTGGTCTATTCCGGGCTCATTAAAAGAACATTTTGAGAGTTGGACAGGCGTGGTAAACAGGAAGGAGGAGCGAAACAAGTGGATGATATACTTCTTTGCGGTTATTTGGAATGTCTGGCTAAAGAGGAACATGCGGATTTTTAATTCCAGAAGAGGTGTTTCAAAGATCCTTGACCAGTTATAGAGAGTGGAATAGTTTGGATCTCTTTTGTTGTTGATGGCAATGCCGGAGATGACATCAGGGGTAGTTTAATTACATTGTTTTATTTTCCGTTATGATCGTGGCTACATGTTGGTTACCTGACGCTCCACTATATTGTGTTGAACTCTCTTGTTCAAAAAAAAAAATTTAGTTCGTCAAACAAATCTCACCTTGTTACTTAAATTTTTTTTAAATTTCTAGCCGTAGTGACTCGAACAGATAGTTTCTCGCTAATTTAATTAATAGCTGATAATGTGGTGAGGTGTGTGATGGTGCAGTGCCTATGTAATATCGTAGAGGTTCCTGCTTTGCAAATTTTCCAAAAAATTCTGTTTTGCCCACAACTAGGCCATTATACAGTAACTTCTCAAGAATATATGGTCTGGTTTTGGAGTGTATCATTCAATCACTTGCTGGTTTACTTGCATCAGGGATTGTTTGATTGTAATCTTTGATTATTATCAATTTATTAATATTTATAATACTCATAAAAAATATAACAAAAAATTATTAATTAAATTTATCATTACAAAATAATTGAGTCAAGAATATATATATATAAGCATACCTACATTTGGAGGCACAAAAGACGACATTTTAGAATCGAGATAAGGATTTGACAACCCCAACCGAGAGAGGAATTTACACGATTGGGGGCAACTAGATAGATACCATTCGTCTTTTTCTTTTATTGGACTAACGTCACTTAATGTCATTGAATAAATAATGCTTTTAAGCTAACCCAATATATAAAGCACTCAATCATGACTAAAAAATTTCTATTAAATCATGTTTTTATGGTGGTTATGAGATGTGACTTGTGAGAGTAGATCAGATTTAAGTTCCTATGAAGATTGAAAGTTGGAAGATATTCAGATCTTTTGTAATTTAATCCTCAAATGCACACTTTTTTATTTTTCTTCGTTCCTTTTGAAGGCTTAAATAATGACATTCTAGTTAGATATACAACCATCAACTTAATTATTAATCTCTCTCTTTATTAAATTAATAATTTAATTAACAAGGAAGAGTTATTATTTGCTAGCGCAAGAATTAGGTACATTTTCAAATCCAGATTAGAGATAGCATCTTTTAGAAAATTTGAAAGATTTACGTGGGTTTTGCACTAGCTAGTTAATTTAATTTAATTATACACTTACTANNATTGTGGCTGACTTTAGTGTACAATTAATATAACCGTAATAAAAAACCTCTCATAGCAATAATAAAAATTTGAATTCGCTCGTGCTCTTTGTTAAGTTTGTATATTGCCTTTGTCTATTTTCTTTTAAACCCTGGCTAACCTAATAACATCATTGAGATCAAATTACCGATTCAGAAGGCAATACAGATTCTAATAAATCGCAATCATAGAAGCTAGAAGGCATAAAAACAAATAACGCCGCTTGAGATTTAACTTATTAATTCAATTTCAATATCAAACATTTTGTTATATCAACTTCAAAGCTAGCTTTTGCTGAGAAGTGAGTTCATGGTTACCCCACATACACTTGACTTTATTATATACGCACATAAAAATCCAGTCGTGCCTACTAACCTAAATATTGTGCCACCATTCAAGCGTACCTAGTTAGCGATGATATGACAGGGACAAAACGTTTTAATATTAGGAGATTGCTACAGTTTTACTTTGCAACGATTATATATGAACCTAGAATCTATCATGTTGTGGCGGCATTTATCCGCCGATATCTAGAAACATGAAATTTTCATTGCACATGTCTCTAAACTGCTACCATTGTCCTTTTATTTTTTGGTTATTTGTTTAGAAGTATTCTTGGTATTTTTTTCGTTACTTTTTAAAGCACATTAATTAATTTTAAAAAGTGTTAGTATTCTTTTCTTTAGTAATCTGAATTGACAGTGAAACTCATACATAAAGATATAAATGCAAAATAAATACGTGTATATGTATATATTCAAATGTCAATAAAAAACATTCTCCATCCAAATAATTCATCCCTACCACAACGTTTGGTGACAGGTCTCTACTTTACTGTTAAATTAGATAACTTAAAAAACATTTTTTATTGCCTACTTTTTAATTTTTTTCTGCTACTACTTCATCTTTCACTGCCTTCCTCTTTAATTTCTTGATTGCTAGCTCTACCTGCAAGTCAAGCAACACACTATGTTCTATTATGATTTATGACTCCCCTTTTTGATATTCAAGCAATTAATTAAAATTTGCTGAAACAGATGTTTATAATATTTACCTTAATTAACGATATACTATCATCTTTTTCACAAGAAACATTTGAGATCCCTAAAATTTGAATTAGGTGAATCATGTGAGCTGGAAAAAACTAGATTGTTCTTAATGAAAAAGATCGTCAAAATCGCTATTAAGTTTTCAATTTCCATAATGAAAATATGAAATATTAAAAAGAATAAGAATAAGAATACTTTAAGAATTAAACACAGCAAGTTAAAAAAGTCAATTTTGAAATCAAAAGACATATTAATACAATATTGTGATGACTCTTTTCATACTAGAAAGAAATAATTATAAGTAGTAAATGATTTATATCTCTAGCACTTCTACTCCTCACATGAGAGATTTTTGGTGTGAGAGAATGTGAAAAGCACAATCCTGATCAAGTCTTGTGCTTAAATTATAATTTACTTTGAAGAAGGCAAGCAGTTGGAATCAAAGGCTATTTCACTTGGTCATAAACTTGCTCATAACATGTCAAACAAATATTCAAAGAACTTTAGTTGTTATGTACAGGTTCAAGAATAGTTCCCAAATCTAATAGGAATAAATTAGCAATAATGAGCTTTATGGCTTTTTATTTTCTACATCCAATGGTACATGTAACCTGGATGGAAAAAGTTCTAATTATACAAGTCCACATGGCTAGTAACCCATATTAATTATTCGACTACATTAATGAATTTTAAATTAGTTCATCAAATGAAATTATGTTAACTGGAAAGTACACAGACAAAAATGATTATCGAAAAATAGAATTAACAACTAGAAGAGATCTTAATTGTGTTAGGGGTTTTATGCTTTAATTGCGCATGACTTTGTGGGACTCATGATGAGAATTGAGTTAGGGGCTGGGTTTCAATTGGCAAAGCAGCGATTTGATGCAAAATCGCCGTTAATTCCGATGATTTCGCTGCTCATCACCTAACCGCTACATTAACCACCTCCATCTTTCCATTTAGCGGCAGTTAAGAAAACTGCCACCAACTTCCACATCTGGCGTAGTGAATATAGCTATTATGTAGGTGCAAGAAGCAATGGTTTGAGTTATTGCATTACTTTGAAAAGAAAAATGCTATAATATAAGCTAAACAACCAATAATGTTATTTTTCTTAAAAAACCTTTTTGTGATGATTTTTCACTGGAATTATAATGGAAGGTTAACATCAAAATTCATGTAAGTAATAATAATAAAGCTGAAAAATGCAGTTTTCAAGTTTTCTGCAAGCCGGGTAATTTAGAAGGCTACTATGTGGTTTTAATTTGTATATAGAAATGTTAGTAGGAATATATTCCTGTTATATTTTATTTATTATATATGTTCGTAAACTTTTAA
>NC_029785.2:36264031-36288489 GCF_000816755.2 Arachis ipaensis | reverse complement strand
TTTTTTGCATGCATACAAAAATATTATTTATTTATTTAATTGATGATAATAGTACTCTATTTATGCATATTATGATTATTATTCAGTCGAAACTTCTCTTTTTCCTTTGAAACCATAAGTACCTTCTACTCGAAGCAAATATAATATTTTCACCTTAGAAATTTCATAGGATTAAACATAATTCTCATAACACCAATCTTTTAAATATTATACTATGTTGAGTTTAAAATTAAAACTAACAATATCTGATGATAACAAGTATATATATTAGTTAGATTATGATGAATTAATAGTTCAAATTGTTAGTATGATTTGATATATATATGTATATTCTAGTGTCCATGGCCCTGTTATAAAGTGAAAAGTCGAAGCCTCAAAATTATAACATTATCTTCATACAACTAGTCATACATGAGGGATATGAGTAAAATTTGATTCTTTTATTATAACTACAATTACGTAGAGAAACGAAAACACTATCATATTCAAACAGTAATGTGTGTAACCAAGAAATTATATTAACTCCTAGATACCAAATATAATTTTTTTTTTCCTTGTTTTTGAAAGATTTTTCGATTGGTATATCTCACTAAATTATTAATAAGATTTTCTTAATGTGAGAAATCAGAAAAATTATTAAAACATATTAACACTGCAAGAACTACACTAATCCAACAACAAACTAGTAATTCCATTCAAACACAACTACTTTTCATGCAAACAATATCCATTCTTCACAAAAACCAAATGCTTCCAACAAACACAAATTTCAAACGACATTACACCTTAAAGAACAATAAAAAAAGGAACCAACAAGAATAGAAATGAAAGGAACAAATGAAATGAAGAAACAATTAAAAGGAAGTATCACGTCTTAGGAAAAGCAAATTAGCATAGACAAACAATAAATGAAAGAATCGGTAGAACAAATAATAGAACTACAACATAGAAGTAAAACAAACATCAGTCGGTACGTATATTATCAAAACATTCCCTTTGCACCCTAACCTATAATCGATGTCCTCGAACTATACCCTTAGATACACAACTTTGATGAGTTTGAGCACGAAAATATCAAGATAGCAAGTTTTGTAAAATTTGGTCAAACCTTAATTAAATAAGTAATTAATTAAATATGGACGAAAATAATTGAAAAATTTAGCAATTATAATTTGATAATTTAAATATAATATTTGGATTCATTGGATTTTTTTGAGTTGGAAAATATTTTTCTGCATAAAAACGTGCATTGAAAATTTGACCGACAGTACCGGCTGAGATCAGCCTGGTACTACAGCGGAGAAAATTAATTATGAGTGAAAAAGTTAAAAATTATGATTTAAAAAGTAAAAATATTTAAAACGTAGATTAAAACGCCAATCGCAAAGGTTTTGACCCAAAGTTAGGCCAAACAGGCCATATATATGAACCGAGTCCAAGTTGGGTCTAAACCCAACATATAGTCCCTTCCTAAAGCTATTTCAGTACCACCACCCCATTCATTTGTATTTCAATGCTGTAATGAGAGAAGAGAAGGGAGAGGAGAGAAACCCTAACCTTTGAAACATTCAATCCATCATAACTTTTTCTCCGGAGCTCCGATTGTCGCACCGTTTATGGCCATGTGAAACCCTTCTCATCCTCTATAATTCTATCTAAAAAGATTGGTAAGAATCTCGAGTTCTCATACCCATTTTTGCAGTTCATGATAAATTCAAAAGATGTTTACAGATTTTGAGAAATCTTGTGATTTTGGTTGTTTAGGAGTGCTCTATAGTATGAGCTATTGGTGAGTTTCACAACCAATTTCGTGAGTGTAGGTAAGAGATCCTCAAACCCTTGTGATTTATGAGATTTCATGAACCCTAGGTTGATGTTTGTATGAAATTGTGTATATTAGAGTGTTGGATGATTTTGGGTACACCTTGGGAACTTGCAATTAGCTTGAGAAGCTTTTGGGTGAGCCTTGGAGTGGAGATTCACAAGTGAAGAGCTTAGTTTTGACTTCCAAGAGGTACGATTTTAGTTTCATTTAAATACCGTATAATGTAGTATGAAATCCTAAGCAAGATACCTCTAGGATTAGGCTTTTTTTAAATTACATATTTGGTTGGAATTGATATATGTAGTTGAGATGTTGTTGTAATTGATGATTTGGATGAGAATTGTGTGATTATGTATAGTGATGTAGTGTGATGATGCATAGTTGATGTGTTGTTGTAATTGGTGTTGAGTAGTGAATTATGTAATTATGAGCTATATATATATATATTGAATTGATGAATATTGGGTCGGAGGCCGTGAATTTTAGGCCGAACGCTAGAAAAAAGGTAAGAATGGTAAGTGGTGTTTGAATTATGTGATGATGCATGAGATTGAATGAGAATTTCAGTATTGAATGTGTGAAAATTGGAATGATTGATGGAATAGTGAAAAATGAGATTTTGAGGTGTTAAATTAATGAATTTAAGTTGAAATGTGTATATGAAGTAGGTTTGAGTTTTAGTTGAGTGTGAATAAGTGAATAGAGATAGATTGAGGTAAATTTGTTGAGTGAAAATGATTTTGGCTTGTAAACTTTTGGAAAAGTTGGTAAATACTGTTTTTGGTTAAAACTAATTTTTGACCAACTTCGGCGGGCCGCATCTCAGTCTTTTGAGTGAAAATTTTTATAAAACTAGATTTTTATGAAAATTCATTTATCGATATTTCCAACGGTTCAAGAATGGTTGAAAAATGAATTTTGTGAAAAAGATATGAAGGTTTGAAATTTGGGCTAAAAACTGATTTTTTATAATATATCAGCTTTTTCAAGTTCTGATAAGGCCTGTGCTCGTGTACACGGAAGTTGGTCTCTGTCAACACCCATGCGTATGCGAACACGGGCTACGTATGCGAGTTTTTCAAAATGACGCTCATCCGTACGGGACGCAAGTCATGCATACGAGAGTAAGTCCCACTACCCAAACCTTTCGCGTACGCGAAGGTGGTCTGCCTACGCGATTTTGTCAAGATTACACTCATGAGTACGCGAGTATGTGCATGCGTACGCGGCCACCTTGTTTTTCTGAAAAGTGAATTTTTAAGCTTTTAACCATTCTTCGAGCCTTCTAAACCTTTATAAACCCCGATAAGAGTATAGATCTAGTGTAATTAAGGATAGAAGAGTTAGAAATGAGAATTAAAGAGATGAGTTGATGAATTGGAAAGAGAAGAACAAAGTATGAAGTGAGGTATGAAGAGAATGAATGTGATAATTGATTATAATGATGAATGATGATGATGAATGAGACTAATTAAGGTTGAATATGAATTAAGAAGAGATTGAAGAGGAGATTATTAATGAGATTGGTAATGAAATTGATGTTGAGCATGATTCTGATTGTGATATACCTGCCTGGGTAGATGCAGTGGCATCGATCCACTTGCTTCGGGTTTGGTTTGAGTCTCTTAGGGTAGATGTAGTGGTTCGCCCCCACTTAATTGCTCCCGGTCGAGAATGATATGAGATTTGAGAAATTATCTGAGTTCCAGATTTTCTTGGGTAGATCTAGTGGGTCGGCTCCACTTGCTCCAGGTTGAGATCTGAGCGTCTGTTGACCCTTCAATGCAAGTTGTGACCGGGCACTTAAACTCCCAGGATTTTCCTAATGAGATGAGGTTTTGATTGATGAATGATTATATATATGAATAGACTCTTGGGGATGCGTGCTTAGGGACTGTCTAAAGTTTGCTACCGGACATGTCGGGTTGGCTTGATAACTGACAGATGAGACTCATCGGTCATAGGAGAGGCATACATCATTTTCATATGTTTGATTTGTATAGGATTGCTTAATTGTAATGGTTTGCCTAATTGTATATATTACATGATTAAATGCTACTTGCCTTACTTGAATATACTTGTGTATTCCTTGTTTGTATTGTTTGTGTTTGCTTATCTGAGAGGTCCCTCATACTGGTGTCGGTTGATGCAGAGGGCTAGTTCTGGTTCCGTTTTCTGTTGAAGAGTTGAGAAAGGCTGAGAATTGTTGACTTAGACTTAGAATTCCCTTATGATAGTTGCCAAGTTATGGATTAGAGAGAACTTAAGATGGATATAATGATTCATGGAGAATTAATATTGTTTAGTGAGTTCGTGTTGCCTTATGCAGTATCTATTTGGAACTTTTACCGTACTGGAATCCCATGGGTCGGAGATTCTCATTCCGTATATATCTTCTATTTTTCAGATACAGGTCCTGGTGCTCAGCAGTGAGCTGTGATTCATTTGAGAGATGGCAAAATTTATTGGACTTCTATTTTTCTTTTGTTTAGATTCTCTCCACAATATTTTGAAAAACTTATATGTATGTATTTATTCATTTTGAGAACTTGTCTATAGAGTCCTTTATGTATACTTTGGGAGAGATAGGAAAATACTATTGTCAAATTGATTCTTATTTCTGTAACCTTAGCCAACCTAAACTTCGCAGATCGCGACTAGTGGCTATTTACTTATGCTTACATATATATCTCCTGTCTTTATTTTGTTCTTCCTTAACGTTTTACTTTATATCTCTTTCCGAACACGCTTTATCTTTCATTTCATCAATACGTGAGTGTTCCCGATTTGCGATTTTATTTTACGCTTTTCCAGACTTCTCGTTTAATAATTCCATTCAATTATATATATGTATTATAAATCCACCTTGAGAGTCGTACCACCTTATTATCACTGACTTATGACTCGAGCATAAGGATTCAAATATTAGGGTGTTATATTATGGTATCAGAGCAGTTCGTCCTCGTGAGCTTGAGGGATGGACTACTTATGCTGCAATGCATACTCTGAATTTGTGCATATACTATTTAGGATATCTGATTGATATGTTTAGCATGAAGTTCATGAGTATACTTTTGTGAAATTAAAGTACTTAACTTGAGATGTTGGAACTGATCACCTTGATATCACTTGTTTTGTGTGGATAGGACCCGAAATGGCAACTCTTGGACGAGGTCGAGGATGGAGAGGAAATGAGAAACTCGCTTTGTCTGGTAATCAGGCCGAATTCTAGGTGGCAATGACCAACCTTGTCAACACAATGCAAGCTTGTACGACAGCTACTAACCAAGCAATGGAGAGAATGAATGGAAATGGTAACGGATCTGGAGGAAACTCAGCTGAAGGAGGTCTGATGATATTGGCAAACTTTCTGAAGGTTAATCCCCCTATTTTCAGAGGGTCGACTAATCCGACGAAAGCTAACAACTAGTTTAGAGCAATAGAGAGAGCACTGCAAGCGCAGCACGTACCTAAGGGTCAATTGGTGGAGCTTGCTGCTTATCAGCTGGCTAGAGAAGCTCATCATTAGTGGCAAGGGACTTACCATCTTCTGTAGCAAGTAAATGGAAATGAGGTAATCACTTGGGAGGTTTTCAGAGAAGAATTCTATAAGGAGTACTTCCCGAATTTGGTGAGACAAGCTAAGGAGTTGGAACTACTTCAATTGAGGCAAGGATCTATGACTGTAGCTGCGTATACGAGTAAGTTCTAGGAGTTGTGCCGTTTCTCAAGAGTTTGTCAGGGTGCTTCTGAAGGTTATGAGGAGTGAAAGTGTATGAAGTATCAGGATGGTTTAAGAGACGACATCATGCGAGCTGTAGCGCCTCTTGAGGTTAAGGTTTTGTGGAGTTGGTGAACAGGAGTCGCGTGGTGGAGGATTGTTCTAGGAAGAATGTGAATGCAAGTACTGGCCGTGGTAATTACCACAACCAAAGAGGATGTGCAAGATCCTTTGCGGTCGAAACTTCAAGCGAGGAGGATATACTTAGCAACCTCAACGTGGTTGATGCGTGAGTATCATTTGTATCTTTTCTATGTGATTTATATAGTTTTTCTGTTGATTTGTTAGAGAATTTTAGTGGATTAACCCCCATTGGATACTACTTTGAGTTTTGTGACTTTTGATTGATTTCAGATACTCTAGTAAAGAATTGGTAAAAACGGCATTAAGAAGAAAAAGAGAACCATGAATACGCATCACTGGAACAAAAAAGGGGATCGTGCGTATGCATGCGTTGTGCGTACGCATGCGTTGTGTATGCATGACCACAAGAGCTTAATTGGATCAATTATTATTGAGTGAATATGTATATATATACTTTTTATATTATAAATATATACATAAGAATTTAATGAATAAATTTGTTATTATTTTTGTTCAAAAATATAAAAAATTATGGTACAGTATTATTGTGTAATAATAATAATAATAATAATAATAATAATAATAATAATAATAATAATAATTTTATTTTACTTTTTTTTGAATTTTTGTTGAGACTAAAATGTCTGCTTTTAAAATTATTGGAAACTGATATGGGTAATTACTCTGCTGAAAAATAAATTTGAAACTGATTTGTCTGCCGGAATAAAATTTTAAAGATATTTTTGTGTATTAATTTTTTTTAAGGACAAAAATATACTTTTTAAAATCTTTGAAAAATAATTTAAGTAATTACTCTAAAAAAAACATGAAAGACCTAACATAATGTTTTATATTCTTTCTGTATTTCTGTATTTTCTCTTTTTGTATGTGAGTAAGGACCATATATAAGTATAATCCCTTCCTCCATCTTCATGCAATTTATTTATAAAATATAAAAAAAAATTAAAAACGAAATTATTGAAACACATACATCATGATGCATTATTTTCTATTTATGTTTCTTAGTTGCATCGCCCACTGCCATGTCATCTCACATCATGTGTTGTAGTTAGTGCACGGTTTTCCCACCAATGCAAAATAAATTGGTACATATGCTTGGTCAATTTTACTTTGGTTTCAACTCTGATTTGATTCGCAAATCCACCTTTCATCAGAATCAATATCTGATCAGCTTTTTGAATTCCTGGCACTACTGTAGTTTTTGTGTTGTCAGAAATCTAAATTATTCAAAGTCTTGCATTGTATTAATTACCTCACTATGTGTCATGGCCAATTAATGTCAAGGGTTGATTTTTCATTTGTCACCATATGTTAGAAACAGACGAGGAGAGTTTTTGTTATTGCATTGATATGAAAGTAGTGCTAGAAGCTTCAAGAGTCCCTATCAGATTAGAAAGATGTTGCTTATATACAAGTTAGAGACACTCTTCACATACTGTATGTAACTAGCTAACTTCTATATATTTTACCTAACTAACTACAACTATATGTATAGGCCGGTAATATTCCCCCTTAAGTTGACAATTTTGGCAACAAAACGACAACTTAGAACAACTCAGTATTACATGTCTATACAGAAATAAAAAATATAGAGAAATTGTAAGAAGAAATCAAAGAAGAGTGTCACACAATCCCCGTTAAGTAGATATCTAGCAATCCGAGCTTATTGAAGCCTGTCTTGAAAGGTCCAGGAGCTAATGGCTTTGTCAGAATATATGCGTTTTGATCTTTTGTTGAAATTGGCAGTAGCTTGATGAGGCCGGAGCTAGATTTTTCTCTTACAACATGGCAATCGACCTCGATTCATTCATGGAAGTCGGAATTAGCAGCAATGTAACGAGCGAATTCATTGTCACAATAGATGGGAATAGGTTGGAAAAGAGGCATTTGTAGGTCAGCAAGAAGATAGGAAAGCTACTGGGCTTCGCACATTGCTAGTGCAAGGGCATGATATTCGGGCTCTTCCATGATATGAGTGATGTGCCTAGATAAAATCAATAACCTGGAGTTTCAAATTTGAAAGTCATGAAAATACCCAGGTGAATTTGCTGTGATCATCAACAATTGTTAAAAAGTATTTGCATCTTTTAGAAGATGAGATGTTGGGAGGATCCTAAATAATATATATTGAATCAAAGATTGAAATGGATTTTGAAGTGCTTATTGGAAAAGGTTTTCTATCTCTTATGCTTAGCAAAGTGACACGAGTCACAGGGAGTATTAACAACATTTTTATTGAATTGAAATTGCTAAATTGAAGGATACAATTCAGATGTAAAAAGCAACTTATTAAAGGGTATATGGCCAAGCCTAAAGTACCAAAGTGTAGTGGCATCGGTCATTCAAGATGAGACTATATGCGTTGCAATGTGCAAAGCTTTTTCATCTAGGTTCGAAGGGAGCCTTTTCTTTAGTTCATACAAGCCTTCATTGAGTTCAACTGCTTCAATCTTCCTCATTGTATGGAAGTTTTGAATCTCACAACTAAACTTGTTAAAGGTGAATTGACAATTAATTGATTCAATGAGAGCTGAAACTGATATGAGATTAAGAGCAAATTCGGATAAATTATAAGACATTAGAAAGAGTTAGACTATTAGAAAATTTGACAACACCAGATATTGATGCAGTGAGAAATACTTTTATTAGGCAATTTAACCCGAATTAGTTTAATGTAGACATATGAATGAAATGCATGAAGACTAAAGGTGACATGCACTGTTGCACCTGTATCTATGATCTAGAATGCAGAATTTTGTGGTGAAAAAAATTGACATTATCATTAAGGTGCCTTCATTTGTGAGTTTTGTATCTGTGTCATGAGCAATGTGCAGTGGTTGATATTGTGCAAGTTAGTCGCTTCATGATGTTGCAAGAGAGCTAGTAAATTACGATATGCTTGGATCATCTTTCTCCTTATACAACTCAATGCAAGAGAGGGTGCAAACACACGAAGGGATTGGACTGAAGCTTTGTAGTTCTTCCCATATGCGTTTCAATTTGGTGAAGTAAGAAGTGATTGAGACATTGCCCTGTCCTGTGGAGAAGAGCTCTTCATCAGGTTCTGTAAAGATCCATCAATGAACGCCAGCTTATTATTCAATTTTAATGCTAGCCACATCAATCTTGACCAAGAATTATAATTCTTGTTATCCAAGACCAGTGAAATTAAGGAAGTACCTGGATGTTCGCCCGGGTGTAAGAAGAACGGGATTGAAGGATCCATAATCGGATTCATGGAGGCAAATTCTGAATCAGATGCGCAGCAAAATGATCAATGCATAGATCGTCTTCTTCTCTAGAACTCATGATCGGAACTCATCATCTTGTGCATGGAATCAGATGGCAAAGATAATGACATTGTCATCAGCTCTATTATGTGAGTTGAAAAGAAGAGAAGAAAGAAATAGGTGAGAAGATGAGATCAGGGGAAGAAGAAATAAGAGATTAAAGAGCATTGCAATGTGAAAAGAAGCAAAATTCTTCTTTTGGTTTGAAATCAACAAAATTGGTTAGAGGTTACAAGTGATACAAGTGGAGCATGATGAAATTTTAACAAAATTTAAGAACATTATAGAACTTAAACTTGGTCTAGAATCAAGTATAATGCAAATGGTTCTTATCAAATTAGAAGACTCATGAAACTACTTACAAGTTGTCCAACTTACATGGTCAAAGTTCTAGTCAAAATTTGCTATTTGAAGATAGGGTAGAATAGTTGCAATCTTTGACTTAGTCAAAGAATGAGTTATTATATAAGTTGATATTTATCTAACTTGTTATACAACTTGATAAAGATGAATGTAAATGAAGATTCTAGTACACACACTTGTGCATAACTTGATCAACTTGTAAACCAAATGCACCTCCACAAAATACTATATATAGGGGTTAAACCATTTGCTAATGAATGCCTTGTTTTACATAGAATTATTGAGTGAAACTTAGAGAGAAAAATAGTAAGGTCTCTCATATGTGTAATCCCTTTGTATGAATTTCTATAATACGTAAGAGAGTATTATAAACTTCTCTATATATTGTGAGAGATTGTAATTTCATCACTTTGTCATAATTATTTTTACTATTGTCTATATTCTTGTTCAGTTCCATCTATTTCTCGTTCACAAATTTTAGTTGCGTTATTTCGTCCTTATTAACTTTGGTATCTAACAGTGGTATCAGAGCTTTAGGTCCTTAGTGTTCCGCTGCAAAAGGTTCGTGTTAGAACTATGGTAACAAATTTTAAGATTGAGAAATTCAACGGGAATAACTTTTCCCATTGGAAACTGAAGATCAAGGCAATTTTGAGAAAGGAAAATTGCTTAGAAGCAATAGAAGGCAGGCCTACCGGCGCTCCTGATGACAAGTGGAAAAAGATGGAGGGAAACGCTGTTGCCAATTTACACTTGGATATGGCAGATTCCGTATTATCAAGCATCTCGGAGAAACAGACAGCAAAGGAGATTTGGGAGGCACTCACTAAGTTGTACGAGCCAAAGTCACTGCACAATAGGATATTCATGAAAAGGAGGCTCTATACTCTTCGTATGAGTGAATCTATATCGGTGACGGATCACATCAACAATCTTAATACTGTATTTTCACAATTGACAGCCATGAAGTGTCAAATTATAGAAAATGAACGTGCTGAACTTCTTTTCCAAAGTTTACCAGACTCGTATGATCAACTTATCATCAACATCACAAATAACAATATTGCTGATCAACTTCGATTTGATGATGTTGCTGCTGCTATTCTTGAACGAGAAAGTAGGCGCAAAAATAAAGATGATCGAACAGAAAGTTCTAAGCAAGCAGAAGCTTTGTCGGTGATGAGAGGTAGATCAACAGAACGTGGCTCTAGTGGGAGTCAAAGTCATGGTAGATCATGGTCTCGAAAGAAAAACCTTACTTGTTACAATTGTGGCAAGAAAGGGCACTTGAAGAAAAATTATTGGTTCAACAAGAAGAGTACAGAGAAAACTGCTAATGCAACTACCTCACATGGTTGTGTTGCAAACACCTCTAATGATGGAGATGTCTTGTGCATCGAAGTTGCTATTGGTCATGAAGACAATAAATCACTAGCTGATGTCTGGCTATTAGATTGTGCAGAAACATATCACATGACTCCACAACACGAGTGGTTTAGCACTTATGAACCTGTTTCAAAAAGGTCTATACTCATGGGAGATGATTATGCCTTAGAAATTATGGGAATCGATACCATCAAAATTAAGATGTTTGATGGTTCCATCCATATAGTTCAAGGTGTTAGACATGTGAATGGCTTGAGAAAAAATTTGTTATCCGTTGGGCTGTTGGATTCTCAAGGGTACAAGATTAATATTGAAAATAGATCATTGAAGGTGACTAATGGTGCTCGTGTGATCATGAAGGCAAAACGGCTAACAACCAATCTTTACTTGCTTTCTAGAGATACAGTTCGATACGCAGAAGCATCAGTTGCATCTGTAGACCAAGAAGACACAATGATGTTGTGGCATCACAAATTAGGCCATATGTCAGATTGTGGTCTACAGGTTCTTGCAGAATGTAGTCTCCTTCTAGGGCTCAAAATGGTGAATCTAACTTTCTGTGAGCACTATGTGATAAGCAAGCAGCATAGATTGAAGTTTGAAAGATCAACCGCTAGAAGCAAGCACATACTAGACTTGATTCATTCTGATGTGTGGGAATCACCAGAATTATCACTAGGAGGAGCAAAATATTTTGTCTCCTTCACAGATGATTACTCACGAAGAGTGTGGGTATTCTCCATCAAGAAAAAGTCAGATGTGTTTCCAGTATTCAAGGAGTTTAAAGCACGAATAGAGCTTGAAATTGGGAAGAAAATAAAGTTCTAGAGGACATACAATGGAGGAGAATACATTGATGGTGATTTCATTGCATTTTTCAAGTACGAGGGTATTCAAAGGCAATTCACGGTTGCATATACACCTCAGCAAAATGGTTTTGCAGAGCGGATGAACATAACTCTTCCAGAAAGAACTTGAGCTATGTTGCGAACTATAGGATTAGCCAAGTCTTTCTAGGCAGAAGCAGTCAAAACAGCCTGCTACGTGATTAACAGATCACCGTCAACAACAATTGGGGTTGAAAACTCCAATGGAGATGTGGCAAGGTAAGCCACCTGATTATTCTTCTCTCCATATGTTTGGATGTCCTGTTTATGTGATGTTCAATACTCAAGAAAGAACAAAGCTTGATCCTAAATCAAGAAAGTGTATCTTCTTGGGCTATTCTGACAATGCAACGGGGTATCGTTTGTGGGATTCCATCGCGCACAAAGTTATTGTCATAGAGATGTTATATTTGCTGAAAATGAATTGCAAAAGGGGCAAGAAAACAACAAGAGCACTAATAAACCACTATTTTATGGTTTATATTGTGCTAAATTGAGTGGTTTTTCATCCATTATTCTCACGCTTATTCATAGAAATCGCATGTTTTATGTTTTCCTTCCTGATTTTGTGCTATGATTGAAAACATGCTTCTTTGACCTTAATTTTATTAATATTAATTCTTCCTTTATACCATTCGATGTCTTGATATGTGTGTTAAGTGTTTTCAGAGATTACAGGGCAGGAATGGCTTGGAGGATGGAAAGGAAGCATGCAAAAGTGGAAGGAATACAAGAAGTTGAAGGAACTGCAAAGCTGTCAGCCTGACTCTCTCACACTAAAATGATCATAACTTGAGTTACAGAGGTCCAAATGATGCGGTTCCAGTTGTGTTGGAAAGCTAACTTCCGGGGATTCGCAGTGATATATAATTTGCCATAGCTGCCCCAAAGCCAGGTGACGCAAACGCGTAGATTACGCGGACGCGTGACCTGGCAAAAACGTTCGCGTGGATGACGCTTCCGTGTCACTTTGCAGCGACCTGTACGTACCAGAAATCGCTGGGGGCGATTTCTGGGGTGTTTTTGACCAAGTTTTCAGCCCATAAAACACAAATTAGAGGCTATAAAGCGGGAGAATCCATTCATTCATGAATCATTAACTCATATTCACATAATTTTAGGTTTTAGATCTAGTTTTCTAGAGAGAGAGGTTCTCTCCTCTCTCTTAGGATTAGGATTAGGATTTCTCTTAATTTTAGGATTACTTCTCTCCAGTCACAGGTTCAATGTTCCTTTAATTTATTTTCTACTTTTAATTATTCCAATACTTTTACTTGTTAATGTTCCTGATTTGGTTTATGAATTTTCCATGTTAAGATTTGAATATTTTATTTAATATATTTTGAGGTATTTCAGATTAACAATTATTTTATTCAGCTATTGATGCTTTTAATTTAATTTATATTTATTTTCCCTTTTGGCTTTGGTTAAGTAATTGGTAACACTTGAGTTATCAACTCAGCTGCTGATTGAAATTGGAATTCTCTGCTGGTTAATTTGTACTCCAATAACTCTAGTCTTTCCATAGGAGTTGACTAGGACCTGAGGATTAAATTAATTAGTCCACTTGACTTAACTAAGTGGGATTAAAACCCAATTCTCATCACCGATAATAAGGATAACTAGGATAGGACTTCTAATTCTCATACCTTGCCAAGAGTTTACGTTATAATTATTTATTTATTTTTCTTGCCATTCAAATTACTTATTCCCTATTTCAAAAACCCAAAATTCTACCTTTTTCATAGCTAATAATAAGTCATACTTCCCTGCAATTCCTTGAGAATACGACCCGAGGTTTAAATACTCCGGTTATAAATTTTAATTGGGTTTGCTTAAGTGACAACTAAAACTTTTGTAAGAAAGGAATTCTTGTCTGTCTAGAAGCTATACTTACAACGCGAATTTATTTGTGAAAATTCTAGATCGTGCGAGAGTTTCGTTCTTCAAAATGGCGCCGTTGCCGGGGAATTGCAAACGTGTGCCTTATTATTGGTTATTGTAAATATTTGCTTTTTAATTGATTTTTTCAAAAATTAGAAAAAAAAATTTCAGATTTTTATTTTAAAATTTTTTATCTTATCTTATCTTAGTTTTAAATTTCAAAATTCAAATCTTTTTAAAAAATCATATCTTTTTCAAAATCTTATCTTATCTTATTTTAAAAATCAAATTTCAAATTTCAATATTTAAATTCTAAAATTCAAAATTCAAAATTCAAAATTTAAATTTAAAATTTTAAAAATCAAACATTTTTAAAATTTAAATCTTTTTCAAATCTTTATCTTATATTGTTGACTTTTTCAAAAATTCAATTTTCAAAATTTAAGATTCAAATTTCAAATTTTCAAAATTCAAATTTCAAAAAAATTTAAAATTCAAAATTTAATTTTCAAATTCAAAAAAATTAAATTTCAAAACCTTTTAATTTAAAAACTTATCTTCTCTTACCTAACTTATCTTATCTTTTCTAATCTTAAAATCAAATCTTTTTCAAACCTTTTCTCGTATTTATTTTATTTTATTTTCCTTTGCTTGTTTATTTATTTTTGTTTTTTAATTTTTATTAGTTACTATGAGTTCTCACCCCCGTCGCTTTGAGTTTGGTTCTAATGTTGTTGAAAGGAATGGAAGCTATAACAGGAACATGCATCAAGGTCAAAACAATCAGAGATGGAAGGAGCCACGAGGATCTGATCAACCCTTTAGGCAACAACACCCTCCAAGATACCATGGACCACGACCATTCCACAATGCATGCCAAGACAATAGTTATGGTAGACCTTCTCGTAACAACCAACCCCCACCAGTTTACTATGGTCAAAAGCCATTCCGAGGTGCATACCAAGATGATAGATATAGTGGACCCCCTTGTAATTACCGACAAGCCCCATCATATGCCTGTGAACCACCTCCTTAACACAGCTTTGAACCACCACACTCACAAGCTAACTACCACCATTCACCCCCTATGACCCTAACCCTTATCCACCCCAATTCCAACCCAATTGATGCCAAGGCATCTTAGGCTAGTTTCACTAGCCTTTTTCTTTTATTTTTAGTTGTTTTATGCATTTTCTTGAGCCTTAAGTAATCATTTTGGGCCAAATAGTCATGCTTGTCTTAAATCATTCAACATGAAGATTTTGATGCAAATTCCATGAGTTTTTAGTTATATTCCTTGAATGCTATGAATGGAAGAATTCTCATGAAATTTTGCAAGACTTTGATGCAATTGTTTGGATGATTTCAGGAAAGAAGAGGCTAGGCAAGGAAGCAACAAAATCAATAAAGGAAGCTTGAATATCACATGTGGAGTTTAAGTTCCAGTTTAAGCTTAAACTGGAGCTTAAACGCCAGAATCATGAAGGCTAAGAAATGCTGAAACTGAAGTTTAACCTCCAGTTTGAGGTTAACTTTTCCCGCCAATTTTACATTCCGCAATTCTCATCTCAATCTTGATTCCGCTCAACTAGAACACACTTCTAATCCGAATTGCTCACTCAACCAATCCTTGTGGGATTCGACCTCACTCTATTGTGAGTTTTTACTTGACGATAACCGGTGCACTTGCCGGAAGGAATTTTGCCGATCGTGCAATTTCCTAAATCGTAGCATAACTAGTTTATGCGCATCACCAATCACTCCCAAGAACCACCACCTCCCTATGCACCATGTCCATATCCATCACCCTAAGAATCAAGGGAGCAACTCAAGAAAATATTTGAAAAATTTCATGCCACACTTTACCAATTGAATCAAGCGATAAATCGACTGCCTTCCCGACGTTCGGACACTCAAGAAACCCCATGGCTTCATGTGGACAATCTAATGAAGAACGTATCATGAAGGAAATACAAGAAACTCCAGTGGGCAGTACGGAGCATGACTTTATACTGGAACAAATGGAGAAAGCTGTAATTATCGAAGAAGAAGAATTGGTTGAAGACTTAGGAGATGCTGAACCTCCAGGAGAAAGTCAAGTTATAGAGCCTCCTTCAAGGACGATTGAAATTGATGTTGAGGAGGGTGTACAACCTCCAATGCACATCATGGTTGAAGACTTTAAAGAGGTTGATCAAGAGATGGATTCAATCATTAATGAACTCTTATCTACATTTGAATCCTCTCCCATTGGACTAGATATGGAGATCAAAGAAGAAGAAGCACAACCTCCCATGCCCTTGGTGAACAATGAAGAAGAGATTGAATTGGAAGAAAGCTACCAAGAGGAAGAGGTTGAAATTGAAGAAGCTTGCAAAGAGGTGGAAGTTGTCAAAGAAGAGCACAAGGGAGTGGAGCTTGTAATCACCTTGCCAAAGTTGTTAGAGACCTCTCTGCCTAAGTCACCATCCATCCCTTCATTCAAGTGGGTAAATCTTTTCTCTCTAAGCTTAATTAGCTCACTTGAATATGCTTTACTTGAGACAGATGGTCAGCTTAGAGCTCTTTGTGGCTTTAAGAGTAAGAGAGAGATGGTTAGTGGTTGGCAACACAATCCTAGGTTCATTGTGGTAGGAAGCTCACGGCTAAATTATCATGGTTGGAAGAATACTAAATTGTATGGGTCTAGAAAGTTGTTTGGCTGCTTTAGTGAGAATTTTTCGGATTGCTTATCACCCGGTTGGAACAAAGATGGTCAACAAGAAGATGGGTGTAAAAGCAAAGTCTGGGACCCCGGAATTCAGTCTAGAAATCAACACTCTTGGGCCTTGTCACTTGCTTTAACCTGCTTGAAGGCTTTCTGCGCCTAGTTTGGGATCCCGGAGGCTATTGGAATCACAAACATTGGTGGAGATTCCTGGATGAGTTCAAGCACAAGCCACCATAACAAAGGACTCCCCAAATGTCCAACTTAAGGACTTTAACTAAAAGTGCTAGGTGGGAGACAACCCACCATGGTATGATCGTTCCTTTTCTTCAATTTTAATTTTATTTTGTTTTGTTTGTTTTTGAGTTTTATTTTATTCTATTTTCATTGAACCTAGAATTATTCATAGCATCCACACTATCATTACATTTTGCATCCTGCATAAAAAAAAAACCGCACACGATGCGTAAGCGTCGCTGACGCGTCCGCGTCACAGGTGCATTAGGAAGAAAAGAAAAGTGAACAGAAAGTCACGCGAAAGCGTGGCTGGAGGCGCGCCTTAGGCATAACCATGCCCACGCGACCGTGTCAATGACGCGGCCGCGTTGTTTGCGAAATAGCCTCCCCACGCGTCTGCGTCACCCATGCGAACGCGTGGCCCTGTGAAATCGACGTAAATGGGTGTATGGCAGTAAGTTATGATGGAGTGGGGCTGGAACCATGCTAGATGCATAAGCCCTACCACGCGAACGCGTGCTCTACGCGTCCGCGTCATTTTTAAAAGAAAAGCCATTCACGCGTGCGCGTCACCCACGCGCACGCGTCACCTTGAATTTTGGCAATATGCGCTTGAGACAGAGAGTTGCGCGAACGCGAGGCTGCTCTCGTGCCACTAGCACAAATCAAGTCACGTGTCCGCGTGACCGACGCGTCCGCGTCACTTGAAAATATCGCAACCCATGCGATCGCATAACCCACGCGTCCGCGTCACATGCGGTGCACAGCTTATTTAAATCAGCCAAACTATCTTATCTTTTCTTCCCCAATCCTAATTTTCCCACCCCCTTCTTATTTCTTTCTTCTTCCTTCTCATTTTTCTTTCCTCACTACATTTACATTCTTTCATCCATTGCATTTTAATTTTGTGCATATTTTTATTTTCTTTTCTAAATTTATTATTTTACCATTGGTGTTAAATTTTCTTATTCAACTGTTACATCTTTTCTTGAATTATTTTGGTGCTTAGTGACTTACTTTACACTGTTGGGTAATACTTTATACTATTTTCATTACCTACTCTTCTCCTTTGTTGCAAATTTTTTTCAACATTGATATGCCATTTGCTTCCACTATTTTCTCAATTGCATGTTGTAGCTACCATGTAATTGTGATCCTCATTATTTGGCATTGACCCAGCCATATTTTATTTGTTTTTTATCTTTCTTTCTGGATTACTTTTCTTCTTTTCCTCTACTTTCAGGCTGGCCACCGAGAAAGAGAAAGGGAAAGCTTCTAAATGGGGAGGCAAACAAGTCCATCAGCACAATCTTTAGAGAAAAGCATTAGTTGAAGCAACCCTTCCACTTGCACATCTTAGCATGCACCGAGGACGGTGCAACCTTTAAGTGTGGGGAGGTCGATATCGATCTCCATGGGTTAGTTATTTTCTTCTCAACACCAATGTCTTATTTTCTTTATTAGTTCATTGTTGCATCTGCATATTTGATTGCATGTTTATTTGATTTTGTGCATTTAGTTACTACTTGGTTGAAGTAATATTTTCTTTTTCAAGAAATTTTTATAGTATTTCACTAATTTAAATTGAAAATTTTTTTGTTAAATTTGTTGGAAGTTGTATTTGGAACATGAATTATAGCTAAGAACACACAACCTGTGAGATTTTGAGCTTATTTGTATGGTTACATTATTTAACCGTAAATTTTTATTCTTGTGTGTTTCCTTCTCTATAATTGCAATCTTTGCTTTGTTCCATTCTATATGTCCACTATTTAGTGTATTTATATGCTTGCATATGATTGAGGCCATTATTTGTTATTAGCTCATTTATCCCAAATAAGCCTACCTTTTACATCACCCTTGTTAGCCACCTTGAGCCTTTTTATCCCCATTTATTCTGTTCTATAACCACATCACTAGCCTTAAGCAGAAAAACAATTAAATATCCCAATTGAATCTTTGGTTAGCTTAAGATAGGGATTGTGTAACAATTAAGTGTGGAAAAACTATGGGAACATGGGTTAATAAGGGAATGTGTTATGTTTTTACTTTGATAAAATATTGGGAATTTGGGTACCTACTCATGTGAGAGCAGAAAAATTAAAAATCCATGTGCATTGATAAGTTATGTTTATTTTTCTATAAAAAAAAAGAGAGAAAAAGAGAAAAAAATATTCAATAAATAAATAAATAAGGGGACAAAATTACCCCAATGCTAAGTTAAGTTAAGGAAAAGATCAATGCATATGTGATAAAAAAAATTAAAAGAAAGGTTGATGCATGAGTATGTGATGAAAAAAAATGGGAATTTTTGGGTAACTAGGCATGATTTTAGAATTACATAGAGTATGTGTATGTTAGGTGAGAACTTAGGATAATCAAGGATTCAATTTATAGCTCACTTAGCCATATATATACCCTCACCTTTACCTTAGCCCCATTACAACCTTGAAAAGACCTCATGATTTTGCATTGGTACACTAAATTTTTGTTGATTGGTTAGATGAAGAACAAAGTTTAGAAAGCATGATTAGAGAAGAGTAGAGTGGTTAACCCTAGACACTTGAGAGATTAGAGTGATATACACTACCAGTGAGGGTTCAATGCTTGATTCTATGTTCCCTGCTTTCATGAGCTATCTTCTTACAAGTTTACTTGTCTTTTATTGTATAATTTGAATTAGTGAAATCTGATTTATGTTTGTCTTGAAGAGCTTATTTACTTTTAAACAAGTAGGTAGAAACATCTTAGCATGTAGTTACATTCATATAGATAGGTTACATTTCATACATCATACCATTCCTCTTCACTCCTTTATAGCTTCCCTTGAGCTTAGCATGAGGACAAGCTAATGTTTAAGTGTGGGAAGGTTGATAAACCAATATTTTATGGTTTATATTGTGCTAAATTGAGTGGTTTTTCATCCATTATTCTCACGCTTATTCATAGAAATCGCATGTTTTATGTTTTCCTTCCTGATTTTGTGCTATGATTGAAAACATGCTTCTTTGACCTTAATTTTATTAATATTAATTCTCTCTTTATACCATTCAATGCCTTGATATGTGTGTTAAGTGTTTTCAGAGATTACAGGTCAGGAATGACTTGGAGGATGGAAAGGAAGCATGCAAAAGTGGAAGGAATACAAGATGTTGAAGGAACTGCAAAGCTGTCAGCCTGACCCTCTCGCACTAAAACGATCATAACTTGAGCTACAAAGGTCCAAATGACGCGGTTCCAGTTGCGTTGGAAAGCTAACATCTGGGGCTTCACAACGATATATAATTTTTCATAGCTTCTTCGAAGCCAAGTGACGCAAACGCGTGGATCACGCGGACGTGTGACCTAGAAAAAATGCAATCCACGCGAACGCGTGGACGACGCTTCCGCGTCACTTTGCAGCGACCTGTACATACCAGAAATCGCTGGGGGCGATTTCTGGGCTGTTTTTGACCCAGTTTTCGGCCCATAAACACAAATTAGAGGCTATAAAGCGGGAGAATCCATTCATTCATGAATCAATAACTCATATTCACATAATTTTAGGTTTTAGATGTAGTTTTCTAGAGAGAGGTTCTCTTCTCTCTCTTAGGATTAGGATTAAGATTTCTCTTAATTTTAGGATTACTTCTCTCCAGTCACAGGTTCAATGTTCCTTTAATTTATTTTCTACTTTTAATTATTCCAATGCTTTTACTTGTTAATGTTCCTGATTTGGTTTATGAATTTTTCATGTTAAGATTTGAATATTATATTTAATATATTTTGAGGTACTTCAGATTAACAATTATTTTATTCAGCTATTGATGCTTTTAATTTAATTTAGATTTATTTTTCCTTTTGACTTTGGTTAAGTAATTGGTAACATTTGAGTTATCAACTCAGCTGTTGATTGAAATTGGAATTCTCTGCTGGTTAATTTGTACTCCAATAACTCTAGTCTTTTTATAGGAGTTGACTAGGACCTGAGGATTAAATTAATTAGTCCACTTGACTTAACTATGTGGGATTAAAACCCAATTCTCATCACCGTTGATAAGGATAACTAGGATAGGACTTCTAATTCTCATACCTTGCCAAGAGTTTACTTTATAATTATTTATTTATTTTTCTTTCCATTCAAATTACTTATTCCCTATTTCAAAAATCCAAAATTCTACCTTTTTCATAGCTAATAATAAGTCATACTTCTCTGCAATTCCTTGAGAAGACGACCCGAGGTTTAAATACTTTGGTTATAAATTTTTATTGGGTTTGCTTAAGTGACAACCAAAACTTTTGTAAGAAAGGAATTCTTGTCGGTCTAGAAGCTATACTTACAACGCGAAGTTTTTTGTGAAAATTCTAGATCGCACGAGAGTTTCGCTCTTTCAAGCACTGAAGAAACTACTTCAATATACATGACTGATAAGTCTAGAAAAAAAGACCTTCTGAAGTAGAACCTGAGCAAGTTGTACAAGAACCAACTAAATCTTGCAAAACAACACGTGAATTAAGAAAACCATCATGGCATGCCGACTATGTCATGACTTGCCATGATGCATATTGTTTTGTTACTGAAGAAGGAGAACCATCAACCTTTCAAGAGGCTATTGAAAGTCCAGATTCTTCTTTATGGATGACAGCCATACAAGAAGAAATGGAAGCACTACATAGAAACAAAATGTGGGAGCTTGTCCCACTCCCTGACAGAAGGAAAGCAATTGATAACAAATGGGTTTACAAAATAAAGCGTGACAATCATGAATAGATAGAACGTTATCGTGCAAGATTGGTGGTGAAGAGATTTTCTCAGAAAGAAGGTATTGATTTTAATGAAATTTTTTCTCCAGTAGTTAGAATTTCTACAATAAGAGTAGTTCTTGCTATATGTGCTGTGTATGACTTACATCTAGAGCAACTAGATGTAAAGACTGCCTTTCTTCATGGTGAACTTGAAGAAGAAATATAAATACTCCAACCAGAAGGCTTTGAAAAATCAGGAAAAGAAAACTTGGTTTGCAAGTTAACCAAATCTCTATACGGCTTAAAGCAGGCACCGAGATGTTGGTACAAGATATTTAATTCCTTCATTATTATCCTTGATTACAACAGACTTCAGTCAGACCATTGTGCTTATTACAAGAGGTCTAGTAATGATGATTTCATAATTCTGCTGTTGTATGTGGATGACATGTTGGTGATAGGCCCCAACCAAAATCATGTCCAAGAATTAAAGACTCAGTTGGCTAGGGAGTTCGATATGAAGGATTTAGGACCAGCAAATAATATTTTGGGAATGCAGATTTGCCGAGACAGAAAAGATAGAAAGATTGCGGCGCTTCAACATGCAAGAGTGTAAGCTAATATCTACCCCACTTCCTGTCAATTTTAAATTATCTTCTGAGATGTGTCCTAGCACTAAAGCAAAAAAAAAATAGAAATGTCTCGAGTACTGTATGCATCTGTAGTGGAAAGCCTTATGTACGCCATGATTTACACCAGACCAGATATCCCTCAATCTGTCGGAATGATTAGCAGATTCATGGAAAATCCAGGAAAAGAGCACTGGAATGCTGTAAAGAGGATCCTGAGATATATCAAAGGAACCTCAAATGTTGCTTTATGTTTTGGAGGATCTGAATTTACTATCAAAGGTTATGTTGACTCTGATTTTGCAGGAGACCTTGACAAAAAAAATCCACTACGGGCTATGTGTTCACACTTGCAAGAGGTGCAGTAATTTGGTTATCAAAATTATAAACAGTTGAGCATTATCAACTACAGAAGCAGAATATATGGCAGCTACGCAATCTTGTAAGGAAGCAATTTGGTTGCAAAGGTTAATGGAGGAACTCTAGCACAATTAGGATATGATTCCAATATTTTGTGATAGTCAGAGTGCCTTGCACATCGCAAGGCATCCATCCTTTCACTCAAAAACGAAGCAAATAGGCGTTCAATATCATTTTGTTCGTGAAGTAGTGGAGGTAGGAAAAGTGGATATGCAGAAAATCCACACCAACGACAATCTTGCAGATATCATGACAAAACCAATCAATACAAATAAATTTGATTGGTGCAGATCTTCTCTTGGCCTATTGAAAATATAAAGTAGCATAAATACACCAAAGAAATAATTTTGAGTGGGAGATTATGAAAAGAAGAAGCAAAATTCTTCTTTTGGTTTGAAGACAACAAAATTGACTAGAGGTTACAAGTGATACAAGTGGAGCATGATGAAGTTTCAAGAAAAATTAAGAACATTATAAAACTTAAGCTTGGTCTAGAATCAAGTATAATGCAAATGGTTCTTATCAAATTAGAAGACTCATGAAACTACTTGCAAGTTATCCAACTTGCATGGTCAAAGTTCTAGTCAAAATTTGCTACTTGAAGATAGGTTAGATTTGTTGCAATCTTTGACTTAGTCAAAGAATGAGTTGTTACATAAGTTGATATTTATCAACTTGTTATACAACTGGATAAAGATGAATGTAAATGAAGACTCTAGTACACAGACTTGTGCACAACTTGATCAACTTGTAAACCAAAGACACCTCCACAATACTATATATAGGGGTTAAGATATTTGCTAATGAATTCCATGTTTTACATAGAATTAGGAAGTGAAACTTAGAGAGAAAAATAGTAAGGTCTCTCATATGTGTAATCCCTTTATATGAATTTTCATAATACGTAAGAGAGTGTTATAGACTTCTTTATGTATTGCGAGAGATTGTAATTTCATCACTTTGTCATAATTATTTTCACTATTGTCTATATTCTTGTTCAGTTCCATATATTTCTCATTCACAAATTTTAGTTGCGTTATTTCGTCCTTATTAACTCTGGTACCTAACATGCAAGAGCAATGGCTTACCGCACTATGTAAAAAATGATCAAAGGAAAGAAAGAAACATTAGAAACATTGGAGGGAGAGTTTTTTTTATTCCATTAATATGAAAGTAGTGATAGAAGCTTCAAGAGTGATGTTCCTTATATACATGTTAGAGGCACTCTTCACATACTACTTGTAACTAGCTAACTTCTATAGATTTTTCCTAACTAACTACAACTATATGTATAGGCTGGTAACATGTAAAGGATGATGGAACCTCCTCCATATTTATTTCTTCGATTAAGAAAGTCTTGAGACCTTTTATTTCAACTAAATTATTGAGTCCGTCAAGATAGCAGGTAATTTAACTTTTCTCTTGAAATTTTTTTATAGTTTAACCCACAAAATAAATAAGAGAATCATCACTCTCATAGTTTAGTTACTCAACATCATCCTTATTTCTTCAAGAATTGCCATCAAGATGGAAGACACTATTAGAAAAATTACTTTTAATGACAATTGATTTTGCTTTTGGCAAAAACAAAAATAACCTCCAATATATTTACTAACAATTAAACATTAATCGTCTTATTTTATTATTGTCAAAGTACACCCAATGGGTTTCTTTAAACCTGACAAAAGACTTCGTCACTACAAGAGAAACGCTAAATACCATTGAATTTACCGTCAGATTTAGCGTCACCCATTAGTGTCAGCTTTACAGACAAATTTATTGACAGTTTTGGTGTGGAATTCGTCAGGTCGAATCATTATCGGCAGATTTCCATTTCTGACGGTAAATTCGCCAGTAATAATTAGAGAAAAAACATAAAAATAGGCACTAAATTTAGTATGGGATATTCCGGCAAATTTTTTTACCGGTAAACCCAATTCGTGGGACGCTGTGTTTTGGTACTACAAGAAATGTGTTGAGTACCGTCGAAATTATCGGCAGATTCGTCAAATAAATTCGCTGGTAATTAGTTTATCGTCAGATTTACCGGCGGATTGAATCTCATGGTATAAAACGGCACTAGAAATTTTTACTCGCAATGTGTTACCGTCGGATTTATCCGCCGGTAAATCTAACGGTAATGAGCCCTAAAATTTGAAGTGCGAACCCTTTTTCCCTTCATTCTGAATCTCTTCTCTCTCTCTAACCTCTCTTCTCCC
>NC_029785.2:36249937-36264026 GCF_000816755.2 Arachis ipaensis | reverse complement strand
GCCTCTTCTGCCTCTTCTCACCCTCACCGTAACCAGCTCGTTCCTCCTCTCCCTCTGTCAGCCGTTACTCTTTCTCTCTCTCTCTGTTTGTGTCTCGCCGTCGCCGTCGCTATCCAGCACCGTCGGGGTACTCCACTAGTAGCGGCTATCGCTGCCACTGCATCTCCCTCCCTTGAGTTCTTCTTCCTTTGTTCGAAGCTTAGGTTCCATGGTCACTCTTTTTCTTTGTGTAACTTAATTTAGGATTTAGTTATATGTTAATTTGTAGTTAGTATGTGAAATTGGTTATCATTGATTATCATATGCTAATTGCATGTCTTAGAAGAATCGAATGTTAATTAAGGTGGAGACTTCATTTTAGCATTGACAATTGAAGATAAATCCCTTGTTAAAGCCTAAATAATTAATAATTAGTATTTTCTATGTGATTGTATCAAATATTATTTCAACTATTAAGTTTAATTCACTTGATTATGATATTTGAAGATATAAAACTAATATTATACAAATTGTATTAATTATACATTGCACCTAAATCATCATATGTTGTTTGTGCTAGTACTTATGTCTTGCAATTTATGCAATGTGATAACTTTTATGAATTAATGAGAATGTAAGGATTAGTTGTAATTGAGTATTCATTATGTTAATCTATATAAATGTATAGGAACTATGAAACAATTATAAATAAATATGAAGTAATATATTATGATGTCATTATTGCAAGATAAACCTCATGATGATTGGATGAACATGTATAACAATTATTTGCTGAAATTTTTGAGAATAACTCAAATAAAAATTTGCCTTTTTAATGTATAAAAAAGTTAATATATTCTACTGGAAATGCTGTGAATTTAATTGAGATTTTACTGATGCTATGGATTGAGGTTGGTTGAATTTGTGGGAACCGTAAAGGTGGATATATGTCTAATTTTAGGGGAGGTTATGTCAAAATCTTTTGAAATAATATAAATGTCGAAGGATTTGTATTGTATATAGGCTTATTAGTGTTGATAATATATTCTCTTTGCAGACATGACGACAGGTAGCAGAGGTAGAACGAGTGGATCTCGTGGTTGTGGTAGAAGGACGGTTTCCACCGGATCCCCAAGGACTGCTTAGTCATCGCCCTCTACCTCGACTACCTCATTGACCCCTGTGACATAACAAGCGGGTCTAGTGGACTAGCAGTTTATCATGGTCTTGAACTCAAACTACGTGGCTCCTTATGCTACACCCCTCCACCCCCTACAGCTCCAATGATAGACCTCAATGTTGTTAAATTAACTGTATTTTATTTTAACTAACTAATGTTGTTAAATTACTTTGTGCAGGAGAAATTTATATAGGATCGGGAATATGATATCTTGATCAGAAAGATCTACGACCACCAGATAGTTAAGCGACTTCAGCAGATGATGCAGGACGTTCATCAAGGGCTCAACCACCTTATGATTTGGCTTCGTCCAGATCTTAAGAAGGAACTAGACGTCCATTTTAGTACTGATGAGGGGTTCAAGTGTTGCCGTCTGATAAACAGAACTAAGCCGAGGTTGTCGATGTATATCAAAGGGTCGACAACTTTCATGAAGACGAAGAGCAGGCTAGTGTGTAGTTTATTTGCTAATCTTTGTTAATTATTACTTGAATTAATTGTTACTTGATTTATTTTATTAGTTGGTTTTAATATGTGTAGTCTAAGTCATTGGATCGTGAGACAACATTGGCAGAAAACTTCAAATATACCCATACGTTGAAGGCCAACAAGGAGAGATTTGCTGATGAGCAGTCTGCAACTTATTATGTGAGTTTTAAATAATTCTAACTTTGAAATTTAATTGGTTTAAAGTCCATTAACAGTCATCCTAATCACAACGTCTGTTAGATAGGAAGACTACACGTAGAGATTAGAGGCTATGACGCAGCAATCTCAGCCACCTAGTGAGGATGACCCCAACTCTGATGCCTAGTGGTAGATCCTGATAGGGTTTGGCGCGAGACCACCTCTGAGTTCTACATGAATCACGTCTTCGGGATAGGGTCGTTCTTTGCCAGAGGCCTCCACACCTCCATATTGGCGTCTTCATCTGCCTCAGCCTCTGCCACTAGCCCTGTCAATCCCAAGGAAGTTATCAACTTGAGGGAGGAGGTGTAGAAGCTCACACAAGAGCTTCACCAACAAGCTCAGCAGTCTGCGAAGGGGTACAACGAGCTTCTTGCACACGTAGGAGACATCGTTGCCTTTAGCTTAGAGCTGATGGAGAAACTAGAGCGGCTAGAGCATTTATGAGAGCAGATGGAGGTGTACAACGAGTAGATGCACGCCGGTACTGGAGGCAGCAGCGGTGTTGGTACCAGTGATGCGAATTTTCACAAACTACTATCAGGAAGTACACCGAGTCGTATCAAGTAATACTACGGGAGTGAGTTATTGTACCCACGAGGATCAACAGACTAAGCAAGCAATGGTCAATTGATTAATCTAATCAGACAATCAGAATTTAGGGTATTAGAATTCCTTAGCATAAAAATAGTGAATTAAAAAAGGCAACAGTAAATGCTTGAGAGAGTAATATGATTAAAAGAGTTAAGGTTTCAGAGATATTGAACTTCAAGAAGAATGCTTTTCACTCTCTACTTTGATCATGCAAGATGTATCTATGACAAATGATTAGTAATCAAATCTCAATCCCTTGGTAATTCAATTTCTCTTAACTTGATAAACCACCAGTTTCTTGATTAATTGATTATGAAAAGAGGTGAAGTACGTTCATTGATTTAGAAACCACACAATTCACAAGAGTTAACCCTAGTTGATTCGATATTACTTATCAAGTCTAGTTTCAAAACTTAAAGAATTGTGAGAAGGAGTTTTCAAGATTAATTCCAAAAACCAAGTTTTCAATTTGATAATTAGAATTCAATTAAGATTAGAACTATTTCACAATAGATTCAAACCCTTGTGATGAAGAACAAAAAGCTCTTTCTTGAGAAAATATCAATGCATTAATTAAAAGTAGAAAAGTTTTTACATTAGTTCATTAGAATCAACAGAGCTCCTAACCTTAACCAAGGAGATTAGTGACTCATGCTAAGCTTCAAAAGCAAAGAAAATGTATGCAAAATTGAAAAAAGTCTCTGTCAAAGTTTTTTTCCTAGAGCCTTTTATACTAAACCTCAAACCAAACCTAAAATTCAAAATCAAACTTCATTAAGACAAAATCAACTCAAATCTTCCGCAATTAATCTTCAACTCTCATTGTGATTCAGGTCCAAAGCTGAGTGATTCAATTTTTTCAACAATGCAATGTGGGCTTGGGTGATAACTTGATGCTCGTGGGTTCTTGGGCCTTGGGCGTGTGGCACGCTCACTCAGTGGTGTGATGCACGCCAATCTTTTCAAGTCGCTAGGAAGTAGCCCCTTGGGCATGTGGCACGCCCACTCCTTGGCATGTTGCACGCCAACTTTGCCTAGTCCTTGGGAGCAACCATCTTGGATGTGTGGCACTGATAAAGCCCAATTTTAGGGTTTATCTTGTGTTGAATTTAGTGAATTTTATCAACTTATCTCACATTTATTCAATGAAATAGCATGGTTTTGTGAATCTCTCCTAATTTGCACTTAAGAGTAAAAACATGATTTTTAGGCTCTTGATTTGCTAAATTTAATTTACTTTAATTCCATTCGATGCCTTGATGTGTTTGATGAAGTGATTTCAGGTTTATAAGGCAAAGATCGGATTGAAGGAATGAAGAAAAAGCATGTAAAAGTGGAGAATTCATGAAGAAATAAAGTTTGGAAATCTGCCCAGTTTTGTATACGTGTGACCCATGCGTACGCGTTACACATGTCACGTGACCAACTTAAAAAAAAATGTGGCTGGCGATTTCTGAAGTATTTGAGGCAAAATTCAAGAAGGAACAAGGGGAGAGCAATTAGGTTTAGATAGAAACATGTTTTAGGTTGTATTTTAGAGAGAGAAGCCTATCTTCTCTCCAGAATTAGGGTAGAATTAGGTTAATCTCTCTTAAATTTAGGTTTTATTTCTTGTCTTATTTTAGTTTTCATTGCAATTTCTTGTTACTACATCCTTGTTTTCTTAGTTTTACTTGGTATTTCTTGTATTTGGTTACTTGAGGCACAACCAAGAAGAACCTTGGGGTCTTATACAGCCCCCACTCTTGACTTTTACAGAAGCAGCATTAGTATCCTTCCTATTGGAGTAGCTCATTTTGACCTCAACCCACAGTTAATCACTCTAGTGCAGTAAAACTACCAGTTTCAGGTACTTCCACAAGAGGAGCCTGATGACATGTCATCATGTCATGTTTTTCTATGCTTTTTCATACAAGAAATTGATGATTAGTGCTTAAATATTGCATTCTTCTGTGCTTAAATGGTATATTTCCTTGATCTTTTGATTTTATAAATTTTGTAGAAAATAAGTGGAAAAAGAAGCAAAATAGCACAAAATCAGCTCAAAAGAAGAAAAGAAGAATTTTGTGGCACGCTTTGAAGATTGAGCACGCTTTGAACCTTAGGCCATGTTTTTAAAAGCGTGGCCCATGACCATGAAGCCATGGCATGATAATGCCTTATGCATGTATTTAAAGCTAATGAACCATGTCGTTCATTAAGTGGCATTATTAATAAAGCATGCATGCATTTAATTCCATTATTTAATTACTAATGGAATGAATGAATGTTACGGCCAATGAAATCATGCATGAAACTTTAATTACTAACGCAATTGGTTAATAAAACTTACGTTAATGCATTGCATTACTAAGTAAATTAAAGCATGCATTTCATTTGCCGTTAAAGCCAATTGGCCAATGCATTAGCAATAAATTAATAAATCCAATTAAAGCATGCATTTCATTATTAATGCATGGCATTGGCATTAGCTTATTCATTATTAAAGCATGCTACATCTCTTTGTTGGGAACACACCAAGGCCAGCGCTCAAATGGATTGAGTGCCACGTTCAAATTGATTGAACGTTTTCGCGTATAGTGAAGAGGCCAAGCAAGGGCGCTACGTTGAAGATTCTAACGGAGCACTCAACAAAGCTTTCATCAAAGGAGCGCTACGTTTCTTTTTACAACGTTTTCGTGGCCCATGAAGAGAAAAGCAAAGCTTGCACAAGGCAGCAAAGTAGCGCTATGTTGGAGCTCTTAACCGAGCACTATGCTTCACAAGAAAATTGCTAGCAAATGAAGCTAGCAAGATTCGAAGAGGGAGCCTTACTCCAAGGCAAGGGGCGCTACGTTCAATTCACTAACTGAGTGCTACAACCAAAGGCTTGGCACCAGCCTGGGACAAGGCAAGGGAGCGCTACGTTTCCTTACTTAACCGAGCGCTCCACTGGAAGGTGGCCCTGGGTCCAATTTCAATTAAATCAAGCCATCCGGATCCACTCCTCTTCAAATCCAAAGCAAGCAAAGCCCATTATCATCACTCAAAGGCACAAGAGATAGTTAGAATAGGAATTTCATTTAATTGTAATTTATTTTTAATTTCAATTTCATTTTAATGTTGTAAAATTCTATAAAAAGGCATCTGTTCCATTTTAGAAAGGAGGCTGGCTCCATTAGAGAGCAGTAGGAGTAGGAGTATAATAGAGAGCTCTCTTTTAATTTTCCTTGTTGAATTTGAAGAATTGAAAATTAGATCTGAGTTTTGTTTTTTGTTTCATTTTCTCTCTTCTGCAATTGACAATTTCTCTTCTAGAATTTCATGAATGATCTAAGTTCTTGCTGTTTTGATTCTTCTACACTTCTACATTTCTGTTTTGGTACTGCATTGATCTGTTTTTGAATTTCCTCATCTGAGAGTTCTTTAGTTTACTGCACTTCTTCTCTTTCAGTCTTGTTTTAATTCCCAGCACCCAGCTTCCTTTATTCTTCCTGCAATTTAAATTTCTAGTTGCTTGTTCCTAAGTTCTTTTCAATTGCTTGATCTATTGCTTTCTTTAATTTCTCTGTACCCAGTTCCCTTTACATTTGATGCAATTTATATTTCTTGTCATTTAAGATTCTGTCAAGTTATATTTCTTGCTCTTTAAACTTCTGTCCACTTTACTTTCTGCAATTTACAATTCATTGCAATTTGCCTTCTATAGCTTCAATTTTCACTCAAATCATCAAATGTTAGCTTGACTAGACTAATTACTCACTAAAGTTGCTTGATCCATTAATCCCTGTGGGATCGGCCTCACTCTAAGTGAGTTTTACTACTTGATGCATCCCGGTACACTTGCCAGTGAGTTTTAGTGTGGAATCTGATTTCCACCCCCATCAAATTTTTGGCGCCGTTGTCAGGGATTGATATAGATCAACAATGTTTAAGTGAGTGAGAAGTCTAGATTAAGCATTTTCTTTATTTTTGTTTTCTGTTTTAAACTGACACAAGGTGTTTGAGTTATTGCCTCACTAAGAAATTCTTCTCTGAGATATGAATTTCGATTTTCTTTGGTGTTGTGTTTTACAAAATTCAAATGGAGTTCAACTCATTGATGAGCGGATAATTTATACGCTTTTTGGCATTGTTTTTAGTATGTTTTTAGTAGAATCTAGTTACTTTTAGGGATATTTTCATTAGTTTTTATGTTAAATTCATATTTCTGGACTTTACTATGAGTTTGTGTGTTTTTCTGTGATTTCAGGTATTTTCTGGCTGAAATTGAGGGACTTGAGCAAAAATTAGATTCAGAGGTTGAAGAAGGACTGCTGATGCTGTTGGATTCGGACCTCCCTGCACTCAAAATGAATTTTCTGGAGCTACAGAACTCAAAATGGTGCGCTTCCAATTGCGTTGGTAAGTAGACATCCAGGGCTTTCCAGCAATATATAATAGTCCATACTTTGCCCAAGTTTAGATGACGCAAACTGGCGTTCAACGCCAGCTCTCTGCCCAATTCTGGCGTCCAGCGCCAGAAACAAGTTGCAAAGTGGAGTTCAACGCCCAAAATGGCACAAAAGCTGGCGTTCAACTCCAAGAATGACCTCTCCACGTGTAGACTTCAAGCTCAGCCCAAGCACACACCAAGTGGGTCCCGGAAGTGGATTTATGCATCAATTACTTACTTCTGTAAACCCTAGTAGCTAGTTTATTATAAATAGGACTTTTTACTATTGTATTAGACATCTTGGAACATCTTTGGATTATATTTTGATCTTCGGAAGCCTGGTTCTGAGATCAGAGGGGCTGGCCATTCGGCTATGCCTGGACCTTTCACTTATGTATTTTTAAACGGTAGAGTTTCTACACTCCATAGATTAAGGTGTGGAGCTCTGCTGTTCCTCAAAGATTAATGCAAAGTACTACTATTTTCTATTCAATTCATCTTATTTCGCTTCTAAGATATTCATTCGCACTTCAACCTGAATGTGATGAACGTGACAATCATCATCATTCCCTATGAACGCGTGCCTGACAACCATTTCCGTTCTACATTAGATTGAATGGGTATCTCTTAGATCTCTTAATCAGAATCTTCATGGTATAAGCTAGATTGATGGCGGCATTCATGAGAGTCCAGAAAGTCTAAACCTTGTCCGTGGTATTCTGAGTAGGACTCTGGGATTGAATGACTGTGACGAACTTCAAACTCGCAAGTGCTGGGCGTAGTGACAGACGCAAAAGGATAGTAAATTCTATTCCAGTATGATCGAGAACCTCAAAGATGATTAGCCATGCAGTGACAGCGCATCGGACCATTTTCACAGAGAGGAATAGGATGCAACCATCGACAAGGGTGATGCCTCCAGACGATTAGCTGTGCTGTGACAGAGCATTTGGACCATTTTCCTGAGAGGATTGAAAGTAGCCATTGGCACCGGTGACATCCTTACAAAAAGCCAGCTATAGAAGGTAGTAAGACTGATTGGATGAAGACAGCAGGAAAGCAGAGGTTCAGAGGAACGAAAGCATCTCTATGCGCTTATCTGAAATTCTCACCAATGATTTACATAAGTATTTCTATCCTTATTTTATTATATTATTTTCGAAAACTCCATAATTATTTTATATCCGCCTGACTGAGATTTACAAGGTGACCATAGCTTGCTTCATACCAACAATCTCCGTGGGATCGACCCTTACTCACGTAAGGTTTATTACTTGGATGACCCAGTGCACTTGCTGGTTAGTTGTATTGAAGTTGTGACAAATTATGAATTGAGATTAGAGCACCAAGCCTTTGGAGCCATTACCAGAGATCACAATTTCGTGCACCAAGTTTTTGGCGCCGTTGTCGGGGATTATTCGAGTTTGGACAACTGACGGTTCATCTTGTTGCTCAGATTGGGTAACTTTCTTTTCGTTTTCTTTTCAAAAAGTTTTCAAAAATTTTTCAAAAATCTTTCAAAAATTTCTCCTTTGTTTTCGAAAAAAAAAATAAAAATAAAAATAAAAAATGTTTTCAAAAATATATTTTTCTTTAGAATTTTTAAGAATGAATTCTAGTGTTTCATGAAGCATGTTGAAGCCTGGCTGGCTGTAGGGAATGTCAGGCGTGTCATGTCTGAGTTACATACTAAAGCTTGGCTGACTATTAAGCCATGCCTGACCCTTTGATTGGAGCTTTAGACTAAAGAGCATAAGATTCCTGGAATTCATATTAAAAATTTTGGAATCCTTATTTTTCTTTTTCAAAATGATTTTCGAAAAATATAAAATAAAAATACAAAAAAAAATCATCATAAAATCAAAAATATTTTGTGTTTCTTGTTTGAGTCTTGAGTCAATTTCAAGTTTGGTGTCAATTGCATGTTCATCTTGCATTTTTCGAAAATTGCATGCATTCATAGTGTTCTTCATGATCTTCAAGTTGTTCTTGGTAAGTCTTCTTGTTTGATCTTGATGTTTTCTTGTTTTGCATCTTTTCTTGTTTTACATGTGCATTTTTGCATCCATAGAGTCTAAACATGAAAGATTTCTAAGTTTGGTGTCTTGCATATTTTCTTTGCATTAAAAATTTTTCAAAAATAAGTTCTTGATGTTCATCTTGACATTCAAAGTGTTCTTGGTGTTCATCTTGATATTCATAGTGTTCTTGCATTCATCACATACTTTGATCCAAAATTCTCATGCATTGCATCATTTTGCATGTTTTTCTCTCTCATCATAAAAATTTAAAAATCAAAAAATTATCTTGCCCTTTTTCACTCATAAATTTCGAAAATTAGATTTGACTTTTTCAAAAATTTTTAAAATCTAGTTGTTTTTATGAGTCAAATCAAATTTTCAATTTAAAAATCTTATCTTGTTCAAAATCTTTTTCAAAAATCAAATCTTTTTCATTTTTCTTATTCAGGTGAACCTTATGGAAACACCTATAATCCATCATGGAGAAATCATCCAAATCTCTCATGGAAGGATCAACAAAAGCCTCAGCAAGGCTTTAATAATGGTGGAAGATACATGTTTAGCAATAGCAAGCCTTTTCCATCATCCACTCAGCAACAGACAGAGAACTCTGAACAAAATACCTCTAAATTAGCAAACTTAGTCTCTGATCTATCTAAGGCCACTGTAAGTTTCATGAATGAAACAAGGTCCTCCATTAGAAATTTGGAGGCACAAGTGGGCCAGCTGAGTAAAAGGATCACTGAAATCCCTCCTAGTACTCTCCCAAGCAATACAGAAGAGAATCCAAAAGGAGAGTGCAAGGCCATTGAATTAATCACCATGGCCGAACCTGTGAAGGAAGGAGAGGACGTGAATCCCAAGGAGGAAGACCTCCTGGGACATCCAGTGATCAATAAGGAGCTTCCCTCTGAGGAACCAAAGGAATCTGAGACTCATCTAGAGACCATAGAGATTCCGTTGAACCTCCGTATGCCATTCATGAGCTCTGATGAGTATTCTTCTTCTGAAGAGAATGAGGATGTTATTGAAGAGCAAGCTGCCAAGTTTCTTGGTGCAATCATGAAGCTGAATGCCAAATTATTTGGCATTGAGACTTGGGAAGATGAACCTCCCTTGTTCACCAATGAACTAAGTGATATGGATCAACTGACATTGCCTCAGAAGAAACAGGATCCTGGAAAGTTCTTAATACCTTGTACCATAGGCACCATGATCTTTCAGGCTCTGTGTGACCTTGGTTCAGGAATAAACCTCATGCCCCTCTCTGTAATAGAGAAACTGGGAATCTTTGGGGTGCAAGCCGCTAAAATCTCATTAGAGATGGCAGACAATTCAAGAAAATAGGCTTATGGACAAGTAGAGGACGTGCTAGTAAAGGTTGAAGGCCTTTACATCTTTACTGATTTCATAGTCCTAGATACTGGGAAGGATGAGGATGAATTCATCATCCTTGGAAAACCCTTCCTAGCCACAGCAAAAGCTGTGATTGATGTGGACAGAGGAGAATTGATCTTTCAAATAAATGAGGACAACCTTGTGTTTACAACTCAAGGATCTCTCTCTGCATCCATGGAGAGGAAGCATAAAAAGCTTCTCTCAAAACAGAGTCAACCAGAGCCCCCACAGTCAAACTCTAAGTTTGGTGTTGGGAGGTCACAACCAAACTCTAAGTTTGGTGTTGAACTCCCATATCCAAACTCTAAGTTTGGTGTTGGAGAGTCTCAACAATGCTCTGAACATCTGTGAGGCTCCATGAGAGCCCACTGTCAAGCTATTGACATTAAAGAAGCGCTTGTTGGGAGGCAACCCAATTTTTATTTATCTAACTATATTTTTCTTAGTTATATGTCTTTATAGGTTCATGATCATGTGGAGCCACAAAATAAATATAAAAATTGAAAACGGAATCAAAAACAGCAGAAGAAAAATCACACCCTGGAGGAAGACCTTACTGGCGTTTAAACGCTAGTAAGAAGCATGTTTTGGGCGTTCAACACCAGAACAGAGCATGGTTCTGGTGCTGAACGCCAGAAATGGGCAACATCTGGGCGTTTGAACGCCAGAAATGCACCCTGGAGAAGAGCTGGCGCTGAACGCCCAGAACAAGCATGGTTCTGGCGTTCAACGCTAGAAATGGGCAACAAATGGGCGTTCAACGCCCAGAACAAGCACCAATCTGGCGCTGAACGCCCAGAGTTGTGTGCAAAGACATTTTACATGCCTAATTTGGTGCAAGGTTGTAAATCCTTGAACACCACAGGATCTGTGGACCCCACAGGATCACCTCAGGATCTGTAGACCCCACAAGATCCCCACCTACCTCTACTTACTTCTTCTCACCCCTCTTTCACACAATCCCATAAACACTCTTCCCCAAAACCCTTCACTAATCACCTCAATCTCTCTTCCCCATCACCTCTTCACTACTCGCATCCATCCACTCTTCCCCATAAACCTACCTCATAAACTCCACCTACCTTCAAAATTCAAAATCAATTTCCCACCCAAACCCACCCTAAATGGCCGAACTTACCCCCCTCCCTTCCCTATATATACCCCTCAATTCTTCCTCATTTTCACACAATACAACCCTCTCTTCTCTTCTTGGCCAAAACACACCTCCCCCCTCTCCTCCATATTTTCTTCTTCTTCTTCATCTATTCTTTCTTCTCTTGCTCGAGGGCGAGCAAAATTCTAAGTTTGGTGTGGTAAAAGCATAAGCTTTTTGTTTTTCCATTACCATTGATGGCACCCAAGACCGGAGAATCCTCTAGAAAAGGGAAAGGGAAGACAAAATCTTCCACCTCCGAGTCATGGGAGATGGAAAGGTTCATCCCCAAAGCTCATCAAGACCACTTATATGATGTTGTGGCCAAGAAGAAGGTGATCCTCGAGGTCCCTTTCAAACTCATCACTATGAGATCCCGGAGATGCCTCAAATGCATTTTCCTCCACAAAATTATTGGGAGCAAATCAACACCTCCCTAGGAGAATTAAGTTCCAACATGGGACAATTAAGGGTGGAACATCAAGAGCACTCCATCATCCTTCATGAAATAAGAGAAGATCAAAAAGCAATGAGAGAGGAGCAACAAAGACAAGGAAGAGACATAGAAGAGCTCAAGGACATCATTGGTTCCTTAAGAAGGAAACGCCACCATCACTAAGGTGGACTCATTTCTTGTTCTTACATTCTCCGTTTTTTGTTTTCTATATTAAATGCTTATCCATGTTTGTGTCTTCATTACATGATCATTAGTAGTTAGTAACTTTGTCTTAAAGTTATGAATGTCCTATGAATCCATCACCTCTCTTAAAATGAAAAATGTTTTAATTCAAAAGAACAAGAAGTACATGAGTTTAGAATTTATCCTTGAACTTAGTTTAATTATATTGATGTGGTGACAATGCTTCTTGTTTTCTGAATGTATGCTTGAACAGTGCATATGTCTTTTGAAGTTGTTGTTTATGAATGTTAAATATGTTGGCTCTTGAAAGAATGATGACAAGGAGACATGTTATCTGATAATCTGAAAAATCATAAAAATGATTCTTGAAGCAAGAAAAAGCAGCAAAGAAGAAAGTTTGCAGAAAAAAAATAGGCGAAAGAAAAAAAGAAAAAGCAAGCAGAAAAAGCCAAAAGCTCTTAAAACCAAGAAGCAAGAGCAAAAAGCCAATAACCCTTAAAACCAAAAGGCAAGGGCAAATAAAAAGGATCCCAAGGCTTTGAGCATCAGTAGATAGGAGGGCCTAAAGGAATAAAATCCTGGCCTAAGCGGCTAAACCAAGCTGTCCCTAACCATGTGCTTGTGGCGTGTAGGTGCCAAGTGAAAACTTGAGACGGAGCGGTTAAAGTCAAGGTCCAAAGCAAAAAAAAAAAAGAGTGTGCTTAAGAACCCTGGACACCTCTAATTGGGGACTTAGCAAAGCTAAGTCACAATCTGAAAAGGTTCACCCAGTTATGTGTCTGTGGCATTTATGTATCCGGTGGTAATACTGGAAAACAAAGTGCTTAGGGCCACGGCCAAGACTCATAGAATAGCTGTGTTCAAGAATCATCATACTGAACTAGGAGAATCAATAACACTATCTGAACTCTGAGTTCCTATAGATGCCAATCATTCTGAACCTCAATGGATAAAGTGAGATGCCAAAACTATTCAAGAGGCAAAAAGCTATAAGTCCCGCTCATTTAATTGGAGCTATGTTTCATTCATAGTTTGGAATTTATAGTATATTCTCTTCTTTTTATCCTATTTTATTTTCAGTTGCTTGGGGACAAGCAACAATTTAAGTTTGGTGTTGTGATGAGCGGATAATTTATACACTTTTTGGCATTATTTTTAGTATGTTTTTAGTAGAATCTAGTTACTTTTAGGGATGTTTTCATTAGTTTTTATGTTAAATTCACATTTCTGGACTTTACTATGAGTTTGTGTATTTTTCTGTGATTTCAGGTATTTTCTGGCTGAAATTGCGGGACTTGAGCAAAAATCAGATTCAGAGGTTGAAGAAGGAATGCTGATGCTGTTGGATTCTGACCTCCCTGCACTCAAAATGGATTTTCTGGAGCTACAGAACTCAAAATGGCGCACTTCCAATTGCGTTGGAAAGTAGACATCCAGGGCTTTCCATAAATTTATAATAGTCCATACTTTACCCAAGTTTAAATGACGCAAACTGGCATTCAACGCCAGCTCTCTGCCCAATTCTGGCGTCCAGCGCCAGAAACAAGTTGCAAAGTGGAGTTCAACGCCCAAAATGGCACAAAAGCTGGCGTTCAACTCCAAGAATGACCTCTCTACGTGTAGACTTCCAGCTCAGCCCAAGCACACACCAAGTGGGCCCCGAAAGTGGATTTATGCATCAATTACTTACTTCTGTAAACCCTAGTAGCTAATTTATTATAAATAGGACTTTTTACTATTGTATTAGACATCTTGGAACATCTTTGGATTATATTTTGATCTTTGAATGCCTGGTTCTGAGATCAGAGGGGCTGGCCATTCGGCCATGCCTGGACCTTTCACTTATGTATTTTCAAACGGTAGAGTTTCTACACTCCATAGATTAAGGTGTGGAGCTCTGCTGTTCCTCAAAGATTAATGCAAAGTACTACTGTTTTCTATTCAATTCATCTTATTTTGCTTCTAAGATATTCATTCGCACTTCAACCTGAATGTGATGAACGTGACAATCATCATCATTCCC
>NC_029785.2:36246501-36249895 GCF_000816755.2 Arachis ipaensis | reverse complement strand
ATTAGCCGTGCTCTGACAGAGCATTTGGACCATTTTCCCGAGAGGATTGAAAGTAGCCATTGGCACCGGTGACATCCTTACAAAAAGCCAGCCATAGAAAGGAGTAAGACTGATTCGATGAAGACAGCAGGAAAGCAGAGGTTCAGAGGAACGAAAGCATCTCTATGCGCTTATCTGAAATTCTCACCAATGATTTACATAAGTATTTCTATCCTTATTTTATTATATTATTTTCAAAAACTCCATAATTATTTTATATCTGCCTGACTGAGATTTACAAGGTGACCATAGCTTGCTTCATACCAACAATCTCCGTGGGATCGACCCTTTCTCACGTAAGGTTTATTACTTGGATGACCCAGTGCACTTGCTGGTTAGTTGTATCGAAGTTGTGACAAATTATGAATTGAGATTAGAGCACCAAGCTTTTGGAGCCATTACCAGAGATCACAATTTCGTGCACCACTCATCTTATGATCAAACAAATTTTGTGGAATATTACCCACCATCACCAATCTCTAATGGTGGCTAGGAATATCACCAAGAGATCACAATTTCTGAGCACTCCAATCAATGGAGATATGCTTCAGAACCACAAGATGAGCACGAGAATCATATGGGATATTTCTCACCACCACAAAATAATTCAAGTCATTATTCTAATGGTGGCTAGGAAGGGAATTCTAATGCTCCATATGATATTCATCCAGAGATATCATCACTTGACCATGCTTCAACAGAAAGCCCCTTTCAAAATTCACCACCCGCACAAACTTTCATGAACCAAAGACTTTCAAAGCTTGAGTCCATGCTTAAAAGATATGAGGAGGAGACAAAGAAATACTAGAAAGAACAAGAAAACTCCTTCACAAACATGGAAGTGCTGGTGGATCAAATGTTGAGTGCACAGAAGAAAGTAGAAGATCAAGAAGAGGTGGCCCCTGTGTCAAGCAAATTTTCAGTGAAGAAAGAGGTGGTGAAAATATTTGAACCTGAAACTGCACTTGAGATGACAAGAGAACATGAAAAATCACAACCTCCTTAAACTCTTCTGGACCAAAAAGTATCAACAATTGAATCTGTGATTGAAAGGTATGAAGAGAAGATGAAGAAATCTTGGGAAAAATAGCAAACCTCCTCCATGAAAGTGCTATTAAGTCAAATGTTGAGTGCAAGGGAGGAAGTGGAAGAGCAAGAAAGTGAGGAAGACAACCAAAGAATTCCAAACTCAAGTGAAGCAGAGAAGTACATAGAGGAAGGACTCATGGAACCACCAATTCAAAAGGCTCTGGATGAAGACAAAACTCCAATAATCACACAGCAACCATGTCTTGAAATCAAAGAAGTGAAGGCAACCAACAAGAGCACCAATCCTGCCCCTGATCCAGCAAGCAAGCTCAATCAAGCCATTAACAAAAGAAAGCTTGCTGAGGAGAGACCAAGACAGGGGGCAATAGCTGAATCTTCTCCCCCTTTGAGGTCATTCCTCTTAACAAACTGGAAGAAGAGGAAGAAAGTGAAGAACATGTCAACCGTAGGTAACATTTCTTCTCTTTGCTTTGTTTATTTCCTTTCTCTGATTTGTTTAAATTTCAATAAATTGGCATATGATTACATTCTAAGTTTGGTGTTGCCCTGCAACAATTTGTTTTCAATCCTTCTGAATGATTGCATGAAATCAAAAATGAAAGTGTCACACTAAGATTCTATGTTTAGTGTGTCACTTATTTTTTATGCACGTCATTCAGCTACACCACTTGTCTGCATAATCATAATGCCTCTACAAAGTTATTTTTCTTTTGGTTTAACATTTCAGTTTTCCCTTTGTTTTGGTCATTTCTTTGTTTTTAATGCTTTCTTTTATCAACTATTTTTGTTAATACATCACCAAGAGATCCTTATTCATGACAGATTCTTGGTTTGGTGATTGTATTTAACATATAACAGTTTCCTTTGTTTAGTTTTTGTTCAAATAAATTGACTCGTGATTGCATTCTAAGTTTGGTATTGCTATGCAACAAAATTTGCGTCCAATCTTTACTGGATACTTGCATTAATTCCAAGTGAAAATGTCACACTAAGTTTGGTGTGCCACTTATCTTTTATGCCATGTATCATGCACACCCTCTTATATTTGTAATTACAATGTCCCTGTCTCTTGTGCCTTGATGGTTATCTTTAATTTTGCTTGCTTAAAATACATGTATTGCTAACATTTTATTGTGTAAGACATTCATGATCCATCTTAGCCCCATAACCATTGTTCTAATTGTTGCTTAAGGATGAGCAAGCATTCTGAGTTTGGCAAGGGAAGAGGAAGAATGGGAGGAAAATAATAACAATAGAGAAGATGAATTACAAGGTTGTAAAGTTCCTTTTCCTCTCCTTCGTTTCCAGTACTTTAAATTGCATGATTGTCTTTATCTTCTCTGTATGCATGTGTGTTATGAATAAGCATAGTTTGATTACTGATTTCTAACATGTTGCTGTGCCATTATGACTATCAACTTGAGTTTTGTGAATTCAAAAGCAATAAAACATCATGATCATAAACAAACAAGGCATTAAAGAAGAACTTAGCATGTGCATACAAGTATTGGAAGGCTAGTATGGTTAATTGTTGCTCAATTGCATTGGATTTTATTTAATTGAAGTTTTCATCTAGGATATTTTATGAAATCTTTGGAAATCATGAAAATCTTGAAGAAGAAATTGCAAATTAAGGCAAGAAAAGAAAAAGGGAAAGAATGAGAAAGCTGAAGGCTCTGAGTACCAATGACAATTCAATTGTTAAGTACTTGTGGTGTTTATGTATCAAGCAAAAGCTTGAAAACAAAACACTTAGAGTCAAGGCTAGGCTCAAGTACAAAAGCACTCCCTCAAAGCACAAGGCTCTAAGCATCAATGATTAGAGAGTCAAGAAAAGAAATAAATGAGTTTAATGAAGTCCTCTAATTAAATTCTTGTGATGCTTATGTATCAAGTGGTAATACTTGAAAACAAAGCATTTAGAGTCGTAGCTTTGTTATCAACTCATGGGGCAAAGCACCCAAAAGGAGAAGCTAACAAGAAAATCAAAAGCTTGTTTCAAGGAAGAAATATAAGAAAAAGATTTCATAAATTGAGCTAGATAGAAGCATCAATCATTTACATTTCTTTTGTGATTGAAGCATGCATAGAAAACTAGCCAACCATGAACATTGAGTTGCTATTCTTTATACCTTGGATTGTCAATCTTTATTGCATGATTCTTTTCTTGCTTGGGGACAAGCAAGGTTTAAGTTTGGTGTTGTGATGACATGTCATCATGTCATGTTTTTCTATGCTTTTTCATACAAGAAATTGAGGATTAGTGCTTAAATATTGCATTCTTTTGTGCTTAAATGGTATATTT
>NC_029785.2:36234453-36243111 GCF_000816755.2 Arachis ipaensis | reverse complement strand
AAAAGATTTCATAAATTGAGCTAGATAGAAGCATCAATCATTTACATTTCTTTTGTGATTGAAGCATGCATAGAAAACTAGCCAACCATGAACATTGAGTTGCTATTCTTTATACCTTGGATTGTCAATCTTTATTGCATGATTCTTTTCTTGCTTGGGGACAAGCAAGGTTTAAGTTTGGTGTTGTGATGACATGTCATCATGTCATGTTTTTCCATGCTTTTTCATACAAGAAATTGATGATTAGTGCTTAAATATTGCATTCTTTTGTGCTTAAATGGTATATTTCCTTGATCTTTTGATTTTATAAATTTTGTAGGAAATAAGTGGAAAAAGAAGCAAAATAGCACAAAATCAGCTCAAAAGAAGAAAAGAAGAATTTTGTGGCACACTTTGAAGATTGAGCACGCTTTGAACCTTAGGCCACGCTTTTAAAAGCGTGGCCCATGACCATGAAGCCATGGCATGATAATGCCTTATGCATGCATTTAAAGCCAATGAACCATGGCGTTCATTAAGTGGCATTATTAATAAAGCATGCATGCATTTAATTCCATTATTTAATTACTAATGGAATGAATAAATGTTACGGACAATGAAATCATGCATGAAACTTTAATTACTAATGCAATTGCATTAGTAAGTAAATTAAAGCATGCATTTCATTTGCCGTTAAAGCCAATTGGCCAATGCATTAGCAATTAATTAATAAATCCAATTAAAGCATTCATTTTATTATTAATGCATGGCATTGGCATTGGCTTATTCATTATTAAAGCATGTTACATCTCTTTCTTGGGAACACACCAAGGCCAGCGTTCAAATGGATTGAGCGCCACGTTCAAATTGATTGAACGTTTTTGAGTATAGTGAAGAGGCCAAGCAAGGGCGCTACGTTGAAGATTCTAACGGAGCACTCAACAAAGCTTTCATCAAAAGAGCGCTACGTTGCTTTTTACAATGTTTTCGTGGCCCATGAAGAGAAAAGCAAAGCTTGCACAAGGCAGCAAAGTAGCGCTATGTTGGAGCTCTTAACCGAGCGCTATGCTTCACAAGAAAATTGCTAGCAAATGAAGCCAACAAGATTCGAAGAGGGAGCCTCACTCCAAGACAAGGGGTGCGACGTTCAATTCACTAACTGAGCGCTACAACCAAAGGCTTGGAACGAGCCTGGGACAAGGCAAGGGAGCACTACGTTTCCTTACTTAACCGAGCGCTCCACTGGAAGGTGGCCCTGTGTCTAATTTCAATTAAATCAAGTCATCTGGATCCATTCCTCTTCAAATCCAAAGCAAGCAAAGCCCATTATCATCACTCAAAGGCACAAGAGATAGTTAAAAAAGGAATTTCATTTAATTATAATTTTTTTAATTTCAATTTTATTTTAATTTTGTAAAAGCCTATAAAAAGGCATCTGTTCCATTTTAGAAAGGAGGCTGGCTCCATTAGAGAGCAGTAGGAGTAGGAGTGGAATAGAGAGCTTTCTTTTAATTTTTCTTGTTGAATTTGAAGAATTGAAAATCAAATATGAGTTTTGTTTTCTGTTTCATTTTTTCTCTTCTGCAATTGACAATTTCTCTTCTAGAATTTCATGAATGATCTAAGTTATTGATGTTTTGATTCTTCTACACTTCTACATTTCTATTTTGGTACTGCATTGATCTGTTTTTGAATTTCCTCATCTGAGAGTTCTTTAGTTTACTGCACTTCTTCTCTTTCAGTCCTGTTCCCTACACCCAATTCCCTTTACATTTGATGCAATTTATATTTCTTGTCATTTAAGATTCTGTCAAGTTATATTTCTTGCTCTTTAAGCTTCTGTCCACTTTACTTTTTGCAATTTATAATTCATTGCAATTTACTTTCTGTAGCTTCAATTTTCACTCAAATCATCAATTGTTAGCTTGACTAGACTAATCAATCACTAAAGTTGCTTGATCCGTCAATCCCTGTGGGATCGACCTCACTCTAAGTGAGTTTTACTACTTGATGCGACCCGGTACACTTGCCGGTGAGTTTTAGTATGGAATCTGATTTCCACCCCCATCAAGTTTTTTGAAAAAAACTTGATGGGTTGAAAACGGATTCTAATACCTAAACTCACCGGCAAGTGTACTGGATCGCATCAAGTAGTAATTATTCACATGAGTGAGGTCGATCCCACAGGGATTGATGGATTGAGCAATTTTAGTTAGGTGGTGAATTTATTTAAGCAAATAGTTGATGATTTGAGTGAATTGTGATCAATAGAAGCTAAATTGCATGAAAATAAAAGGGAGAGGGGAAATTGACAGAATCTAAAGTGAAGGAAATGTAAATTGAGTTGAAACATAAAGTGCAAGTACTGTAAATGACTGAAGCTTAGATTGCAAGAAATGTAAATAGCTAAAACTTAGAGCGCAAGAAATTTAAATTGCTTGAATAGTAAAGGGATGTGGGAGCTGGGATTTAGAATTTAATAAGAGAATGTAAGGAGAAATAAATCAGTAAAGTAGAAGATGAAATAAATTGCAAAAAATTTAAACAGGAAGATAAAATTTGCTTGAAGAACAAAACAGACAGTAAACTTAACTCAATTAAAAGAGAAATTAAAGATCTCAGGGGATCAATGGAACTAGAAAATAGATCTAGATCTCAATTCCTTCCTTGATCAAACAGAAGACAATTTGCAGAAGAAAATGAAATTTAAAAAAAAAAAAAAACAGCAGAGAAGATTAAAACCTAATCCTTAGATCAATTGAGAGGAAGAGTGGAAGATGATTATCAGAATTTGAATCAATGAAGCTCTTCAATCTCAAGTCAAGATCCAAAACAGAAAAGCGAAAGTGCAGAAGAGAAATGAAAATAGCAAATGAAATTAGAATTATGCAGAAGAAGAACAAAGTTGAATTTCAGATCAAGAATTGAAACAGAACTTCTTCAATCTCAATCCAAAATTCAAAATAGAAATTAAGAATTGCAGAAGTAAGAACAAGGAGAAAGAGAACTCAGATCTCAATCCCAATTCCCCAAATTCAAAATGAAAACTAAAGTTGAGCTAAAAGTAAAATTGAGCAAAAGGTAAAACTAAAAAAATGAAAAGAAGGTCCTCTACAAATCAAACTAAGTCCTATTTATACACTTTCTAATTTTTGATCTTAGAATTTGGAGTGGGCTTTTCATTTGGTGAAGAATTGGATCCGATTTGGCTTTTGCTTGAAAAATGGAACCAGGGACACCTCCCAGGGAAGCGCTCAGTTAACTAATTTCACGCAGCGCTTACATGCTTGAATGGGACTCCAATTCGAGTCATGGTGGCTCCCAATTGTGCCCATTTCTTGTACAAGGTAGCACTCAGTTAACTCACTAAACACAGTGCCCCTTTTGATTTGGAGGTTGCCCCCGCCTTCGAGCCTTGCTTAGTTCCTTTCGAAGCCAATTTCCCTTGTGCCAAGCAATGCAAAGTAGCGTTCAATGAAGAGACTTCACGCAGCGTCCTTTGTTTTGAATGGAAGCTTCCCCTTCGAGCCTTGGTGAATGCGTTTTGTGTGCTGCGCCATGATTTTCCTTGCTTGTAGCGCTTTCTTTTATGCCTCATGTGCACGGTTCGAACCTTGGTTGGCTCTATTTTGGAGCTGTGCCTTGCATTTTCTTCTGAATGGAACCTGATAAAGTTAACTTAGTTAACTGAGCACTATTGATTTTCTTGGGTTCCTTGGGCACTCAGTTAAGAGAGTTCACTTAACGCCATGGCTTTGCTCCCTTGGCCTTTGCTCTAGCGCTCAAATAGAGAGTGCTATGCTCAATTAGTGAGCGCTATGCCTTGGCCTCTTGATGCGCAACACTTTTTCCTTCCTTGGGCCACGCTTTAATAGGCACGCTTTCCTTGTTTCTTTCTTTTCTTCACCTACAAGTAATTAAAACAACCAATCAAAGTATCACCAAATTTACAAGGTTTATAATTCATTCAAAAACCAACTAATTCTAGCTTAAACCTCATGATTTAGTGTCAAATAAAGGATAATTGATTGATTCAACAAAACCATGCAAATCCACTCCAAATCACTTACTTACAATGCAAGAAAGTGCATAAAACCTAATGAAACAAGTGAAAAAATACTTAAAAAGCTAGCATAAGATGACTTGTCATCACAACACCAAACTTAAATCTTACTTTTCCCCAAGCAAGCACTAAACATAAGAAGAAATAAAATGAAACAGAGAAGCTTACATGTCCTTATTTAGTAGATAATTGAACTTGGTTCATGGGGTTTTATGCAGACAAATGCAGCTCACTTATTACTTTGCTGATAGCTAAAAATGTTTCGTCAAAGGTTTACTAGAGTTGCTGCTATATTGCCTTGCTTTTTAATTGATCCATTGCTAGCTTTTCCTTTCTTTACTTTGCTTAGGAAGCTTATTTATTAATGAAGGCTTGGTGGCAAATGTTGCAGCAGCCTTTTGGCTAAATTTTGCTCAACATTTCTTCACCACAGACACATGGCTCACCATTTCTTCCTAGGAACATTGATGCCCAGCCTCTCTTTGGATCACTAAATGTTTTGTAGCTAAGTTGCTCTTGATAGTGGACTTTCAGTTGGCAATCCTAGATCAGTTGATCCAAGTGGCCAAGTTTTGAAATACTCCTCAGAACCTACTTGTCCAAGCATATCCTAGTACAAAAACACCACAGGCATATGTCTTAGGGTCCAAGCTATTGGTGTCTAGCCTTATTGTTTGTTTCTTTGCCCATTCTTGGCTTTTCTTTCTCTTTTTCTTTCATATTTGCCTTCATTTTCAAGGGATATTCATTGATAACAGACTTTATAGAAGCAAACTAATTCACACTTCAAAGAACATGTTATTATGTAGCTTTTGTTATTTGAGCTAACTATTAAATCAAACAAGTACCACCACTGAATTTCATTCTAATTTCTACAACATTGGACAATCACTTTTCTAAATCAAACATTTTTCTTTTATTTATGCAAAAGGGGAAACAAAATAAAATTTAAGCTAATAAGTTATGACAAGCATAATGCAGATCACTTGTAATAAGAAAAACTACTCAGAACATGAAAGTGTAAAACATAAAGCATTTGGAGGCATCTCATGTTTCAGATATGCATCTCCTTTATTTAATTTTAAAAAGGAAACATGAAAGAAACTCCACCACCTCCTAGTTGTCATGCTCTTTGCTCCTGCTTGATTCTCCTTTCTTCTTCTTCCTCTTCTTGGTTGCATCTTGAGGTTCTTCAACAAGACACCTTCTATCCCAGATAGGGTCTATAAGACCTGAGAGTCCAGCTTCCTCCAACCCATGCCGCATGTGTGCTGTATGTTTCTGGATTCTTGCTCTCTGCTGGACTACTAGCTCTTGGCATTGCTCAAATGGCTTGATCTGTGGTTCCAATGCTGGCATGCTGTGGACCAAGTAATCCAACTTTGATTGGGTGTCTATATCATACTCCATTCTATCATAGTGCCTATGTCCTCCAATGGTATGATATATGTTCTTCCACTGATATAAATTTTGAGTGTATTCCCCATACTTGGCCTGTCACAAGGACAATCTATCATATGCTTCTTGAAAGTTTGTTGATTGTTCTCTTTGCCCCTCTAGAACTCTAGCTTGAAATTCCCTTTGTTGTTCTAGCATCTGGAGTTGGAAATTGTCTTGCTTGTCCATCATTTGCTGCTGCCAAAGTTGTTGTTGCTCTCGATCTTTCAAATACTGCTCCTGTTGTTGCAAGTATAGCTCTTGTTGCCTTAAATACTGCTCCTGTGCTCTCATGTTTTGTTGGATATTTCTTCAATAGCTCTTTGCAATTGGCTCATGTCTATAGCACCAGGAGCTTGTTCTTTCTCCACTTGTGGTCTTCTTCTTCTTCCTTGGGCTCTTCCTTCCTCTTGGTTGTCATCATCAGTAGCACCTTCCATTAGTCGCCTAGTGATTCCTCTTCCCCCTTTCACCTTCTCTGTATCTTCATCTTCAAAGAGCACTCCACCCCCATTGCATAGCCTCAAAATAGTACTTGGGTGACCAAGCCTACTTGATTTACTTGTATTCTCAGCCATTTCCTGAATGTTGTCTGCTATGAGCTGTGAGAGGTTGATTTCTCCTCCCTTTAAGATGCAATAGGTCAGGATAGCTCGCTGGATTGTGACTTCTGAGGTGTTTCCAGTAGGGAGTATAGACCTACTCACCACCTCATACCACCCTTTGGCCTCAGGTATGAGATCTATTCTTTTCAAGTAGCTTGGAGCTCCCTCTGAGTCCCTTTCCCAGTCTCTGTCTTCAAAACACAACCCATGTAGTATCTCATCAGGGTCATTCTCACCCTGCAATCTTTTCTCAAAGATAAGCTCTTCATAGGTTATTACTCTCAACTGTAGGACCCTCATGACTGATGGTGGACTAAAATCTACTTCAACACCTCTGACATAGCTCTTATAAGGGGGCTGTATTGGCTTGGCTTCACAGCATTGGTGTAGAATTCTCTTATCATAACTGCATTGATATTTGTTAAAGGTTCACACAAAAGTTCCCACCTCCTTTCCGTGGTAATTCTTCTCATGACAGGATACTTGATGAGCGGATAATTTATACGCTTTTTGGCATTATTTTTAGTATATTTTTAGTAGAATCTAGTTACTTTTAGGGATGTTTTCATTAGTTTTTATGTTAAATTCACATTTCTGGACTTTACTATGAGTTTGTGTATTTTTCAGTGATTTCAGGTATTTTCTGGCTGAAATTGAGGGACTTGAGCAAAAATCAGATTCAGAGGTTGAAGAAGGACTGCTGATGCTGCTGGATTCTGACCTCCCTGCACTCAAAGTAGATTTTCTGGAGCTACAGAACTCAAAATGGCGTGCTTCCAATTGCGTTGGAAAGTAGACATCCAGGGATTTCCAGCAATATATAATAGTCCATACTTTGTCCAAGTTTAGATGATGCAAACTGGCGTTCAACGCCAGCTCTCTGCCCAATTCTGGCGTCCAGCGCCAGAAACAAGTTGCAAAGTGGAGTTCAACGCCCAAAATGGCACAAAAGCTGGCGTTCAACTCCAAGAATGACCTCTCCACGTGTAGACTTCGAGCTCAGCCGAAGCACACACCAAGTGGGCCCCAGAAGTGGATTTATGCATCAATTACTTACTTTTGTAAACACTAGTGACTAGTTTATTATAAATATAACTTTTTATCATTGTAATCGTAGTCTTGGTTACTCCGGTTCCCCTATGGGGCCGAGACCAATGAACTCCATTATCACTTATGTATTTTCAATGGTAGAGTTTCTGCACTCCATAGATTAAGGTGTGGAGCTCTGCTGTTCCTCAAGGATTAATGCAAAGTACTACTGTTTTCTATTCAATTCATCTTTTTTCGCTTCTAAGATATTCATTCGCACTTCAACCTGAATGTGATGAACGTGACAATCATCATCATTCCCTATGAACGCGTGCCTGACAACCACTTCCGTTCTACATTAGATTGAATGATTATCTCTTGGATCTCTTAATCAGAATCTTCGTGGTATAAGCTAGATTGATGGCGGCATTCATGAGAGTCCGGAAAGTCCAAACCTTGTCCGTGGTATTCCGAGTAGGACTCTGGGATTGAATGACTGTGACGAACTCCAAACTCGCGAGTGCTGGGCGTAGTGACAGACGCAAAAGGATAGTAAATTCTATTCCAGTATGATCGAGAACCTCCAAGATGATTAGCCATGCAGTGACAGCGCATCGGACCATTTTCACAGAGAGGAATATGATGCAACCATCGACAATGGTGATGCCTCCAGACGATTAGCCGTGCTGTGACGGAGCATTTGGACCATTTTCCCGAGAGGATTGAAAGTAGCCATTGGCACCGGTGACATCCTTACATAAAGCCAGCCATAGAAAGGAGTAAGACTGACTGGATGAAGACGGCAGGAAAGCAGAGGTTCAGAGGAACCAATGCATCTCCATATGCTTATCTGAAATTCTCACCAATGATTTACATAAGTATTTCTATCCTTCTTTTATTACTTATTTTCGAAAACCCCATTACTATTTAATATCTGCCTGACTGAGATTTACAAGGTGACCATAGCTTGCTTCATACCAACAATCTTCGTGGGATTCGACCCTTACTCACGTAAGGTATTACTTGGACGACTGACAAACCCCAATTTGACGGTTTGTTTTGCATTGAATTTAGAGCATTTTGATAACCTTTTGTCACATTTAGCCTAAGAATTAGCATGGTCTTGTTATCTCTTCCATGATTGTGCTTAAGTGTAAAAACATGCTTTTTAAGCCTTACCTTGGTGAATTCTAGTTTCTGTTTGATTCCATACGATTCCTTGATGTGTTTGCTAGTAACCTCAGGTTGAAACTAGGCATGGATCAAAGGAAGCAAGGAAGGAAGCATACAAGTGGAGAGAAGCATAAAAAAGTCAAAGAAGCAAAGTTAGCCATGCACACGCACGCGCACAAGGCGCTCGCGCGCACATTGCAGAATCGACCAGGGACGCGCACGCGTACCATGCGCGCACGCGCCGATGATGGCACATGACCTCATTAATGCAACACGTGCCTGGCGATTTGAGAGGGTTTCTGAACCCATTTTTGGCGCCAAATTGCTAAAGGAAAGGAATAAAAGGATGAAGGATTAAGGAGAAGGCATCAT
>NC_029785.2:36227898-36234167 GCF_000816755.2 Arachis ipaensis | reverse complement strand
TAATGAACCTTCCTATTCACCCCAAGCCCCAATAGACGATCCTCTCACTTTGTTACTCCAAGGACAAGAAGCCATGAAGCGGGATACACTTGAGTTTGTGACCAATTTGACCAAGGTGGTGCACACTTTAGCCCACCAATGCTTGAATACTCAAGGTACTCCCGTGACCACATGGGAAAAGTCAAAAGAAGAGCAAAGTATGAAGGGAAAATTGGAAAATTCGGTGGAGAAGGAGGAGTCAAATTTTGTGTTGGAACAATTGGAGGAGCCTATGATCATTGAAGAAAAGGAAGAGGTGGTTGAAGATTTAGGAGATGTTGAAAGTCCAAGGGAATGTAGTCCCATGGAGCACTCTTCCAAGGAGCTTGATATTGAAGTTGAAGAAGGTGCGCAACCCCCAAGGCATATCATCGTTGGAGACTTGGAAGAAGTTTATCAAGAAATGGATTCAATCATAGATGAATTGCTCTCTACAATGGAATCCTATTGTCTAAGTGTGGGGGAGCCTCCCTTCCCGAGACATCATCCAACGCAACATTCAAGTGGGTAAAATTCTTATCCATAAGCTTCACTTTCTCGCTTGAATATGGTTTGATTGAAACGGATGGACAGCTTAGAGCTCTTTGTGGAATTAAAAGCAAGAATGAGTTGTGTAGTGGTTGCAAGTTAGGAATTAGGCTCATCAAGGTCAAAGCTTCAAGGTATAGGGATGATGTTGGGACAAGAATTACTCTATATGGATCTAGGAGGAGGCATTGGTGGAGTAAAGAGAATTCTATGAGTCAATCACCTCTATGTCGACCGCTCATCCGACAAAACCATGAAACTCAACTAACGGATGGGTGTGAAGACAAGATATGGGATCCCGGTTCGCTAAATGAAGACCAACTATGGGGACTCGTATCTTGGGTAGAATTTTGCCCAAGTTTGATGAATATGGTTGGAAATTCTGTCAACCAATTGAGAAGCAAGGATCCTTGGAGATTCAAGGATGAGTACAAACATAAGCCACCATGACAATAAGCATCTCAAAATGTCCAATTTAAGGACTTAAACTAAAAGTGCTAGGTGGGAGACACCCCACCATGGTAAACTCTTTCCATTCCCTTTTAAATTTGCCTAATAAGTGATTTGAGTTACCATTGTAGGTAGATGTTTCATACAAATTTGTTTGTACAATTTAATTGTTAGCTTAGTCACATGCATGTTGTGTTTAGTAGTAGATGAATAATATCGAAGAACGAAGGTCGGCACAACGTAAAAAAAAAAAAAAAAAAAAAAAAAAAAAAAAAAAAAACAAGGAGGGGCGCAGACGCGCACTACATGCGGGCGCACCAACTATTAGATCCTGGAAGTTCGTGCGCACGCGCATCTGCCGCGTCCGCGCTGATCTGCTGCTGCAAATGCTTGGGCCATACCCCAGAGAGTTACGCCATCTCTGGGCTAGCTCTCAGCCCCAGGCCCAACCCCATCTGCGCGAGCGCGCGCATCGCGCCAGCCCGCCATTTCACAAATTCGTCAATGTACGCGGACGCGCACTTGCCGCGCGCGCGTCCTTGCGCGGTGCCACCAAATTAGGCCATGGACCAGAGAGTTGGGCGTGCCTCAAGCCCATTCTAAGCCTAAGGCCCAATCTCATCTACGCGTGCGCGCACTGTACGCTCACGCGTAGATCCCCATTCCCCTCAATACACGCGGACGCGTACTTGCCGCGTGCGCGCAAATCTAGTGGCGCGACTCCCAGGCCATTCTCCAGAGAGTTAGGCCTGAGTTGGGCCAACTCTAAGCCCCTGGCCCAACTCCATGCACGCGTGCGCGCACGGTAAGCGCACGCGTCCTTCCCTCTTTTTGATCATCCCCGCTTAAGCGCGTTGTACGCGCACGCGTAGGGACCACATTCTATCAATGGGCGCGGACGCGCAAGGTGCGCGCACGCGCCAATTCAAAAATCGGGATAACCCTAGCTCGCGAGGCACACTGCGCAGTCGCGCAACCCATCCCTCTCAACCTCCATCTTCTTCTCCTCGCCCCATCTGTCATCGCAATTTCTGCTTCTATGGCCCCCTGCCCCCGAATTCCCTTTCCATTCTTAGTCCCCTTCTGCTCCCAGGTTCCTGCTCCATTTCTGCTATCTCTGTTTCTATTTTCCCTTTTTATTTGTTCATTTATGTTAATTCCTAGAATTGCATGGTAGTTAGCATTGGAATGTTGTATGTTAGGATTAGTTAGAAATACTTGCGGTTAGGTAGCTAGGACTGGATAGAGGATTCTAGGCCTGATAAGTGCTCCGTATGTGCTTACTTGCTGTTTGTCTGTTTGACTGTTGTATGCTGCTTTTGGACTGCTTTTGCTATACCACTGCTGCTGTGCTTAATTGATGCTGCTTTCTTACTGTTTGTGCTATTCTGCTATCCGGGAACATCCAATTTTAAGCCGGAATGCTGCCCGATTTTCAAGAAAATTAGTTTCATTTTGACCTTTATTTCAGTTTTGGGCAAATTTCCGTTTCTTTTTTTTTGACTTCCCGGATTTGCACAATCATCGTGAACATGAACCGAAATTTCTCGTTCAATTGAGCTTATATATAATCATATCACTAATCCACTTTTCTAACTCACTAATTTCTTTCACCATTTTACTTACACTCACTTTTAACCCTCTTTAACAATTCTTTCATGAATATGATGATATTAGTGCCTTTTGCATATGAGGTGTTACCTTTAATGAGGATTACGGTTTTGGTTCAGTCACTTATGCTTACTTGTTCACTTTTACATATTCAGTGCAACATCATGATTGCTCTTTGATAATGATATCCTGAACATGTCTTCTTTGTTACATGCTAAATGTTTTATATATTCTATCACGTTTTTTCAGGATGTCGGATAAAGGCAAGGCCATAGCCACCGCCTCCAAGAAAAGAAAACACTCTACCCCCTCCATTCCTTCCATCTACAAGAACTATGCTAGGAATCCTTTGCAGGACGAGGATAAAGAGAATCAGCAGTTACCTTCTACCAATCCTGGCAAATTCCCCAATCTCTACTGTGAGCTTCGGTTCTCTAGATATCGAACCACGAAGCTGAATGTTGAGAAGAAGTTGCTCCTACCTAATGATGTGAGACGGCGCATTAATGGTCGGATCCTTGAGTTAGGTATTGATTTTGTTGACCGGGACTTGGGTGACATCAATATATCTTGGGTGAAGGAATTCTACTGCAACTTCTTCCGTCCGACCTTGGATTCAGTTCAGGTGAGGGGTAGAGAGATTCTGCTCACCGAGGCCGCCATTGGGGAGGCACTTCATTGCCGACACATTCCACATGACCAGTGTGCCCATCATCAGGCTGAGATAGCCATCCACACCATGACTTTTGATTATGAGGCGCTTCGGCGCGTGATTGGGATACCGGAGGCTTCTTGGGTTATGGATGCGGGCAACACCAAGCCAAAGGGGATGTTGTTCAATCATTTGACTAGGGAGGCCAAGACTTGGCAGATGATCTTCGCCCACTACGTCCTGCCTACCACCCACTTTTCTGAGGTCCCCATGGAGATGCTTCTGCTGATCGGGTGTGTTATGGAAGGGAAGGATGTCTCCTTCCCTAGACTTATCCGACAGTGCATGTGGCGAGCTCATATTCGTGGCCTACTTCCGTTTCCTACATTGGTCACGAGTATGGCAGCCCTGGCTGATGTCCCATGGTCGGATGATGATGTGCGACCACCACCCGCTGATGCTGATGACAGGGAGGTTACTATCCCCTGGGGTGTTTGGGTGCACGAGAAGCCACCTGCTAGCCGCCGCTCTCGGGCTAGGGCTGCCATAGGGACACCTTCACCACCAGCCCCTGCAGCTGGCCCATCATCTTCTACAGCCGCAGCTCCTCCACCATCTACAGACCCTCCAGCAGCACCTGAGCCCACATATCTCCTGGTCCAGCGTCTCTTCCGGTTCTTAGAGCGAGAGCGACACCATGTCCGACGCCGTTTGGATTGGATGGACCAGGCCCTTATCTCTCTGGGCGCTGAGCTACCTCCGCTTCCCGATTCTCCGGCCTCCGATGAGCAGGATCATCAGGAGGAGGACGCGGAGGCACCAGCTCAGCAGGATGCCCCTGACACTACGGAGCCAGCACACATGGAGGCACCACCTCAGACACAGGAGACTCAGCCGGTCCCACAGCCACTGTCAGAGCCAGAGCCTATCGTTGTACCTCCCACTGATCCTCCGGTTTAGCATCGAGGACGATGCTTAATTTTAAGTGTGGGGAGGGCACCGGTAGCATTATTTGGGAACCGGTGAACTTTTTTCGGCCTAGTTATCTCATTTTGCACATTTTTGTATATATTTTGATGCATTTCTAGTTGCTTTGGATACTTTTATTGCTTATTTTGGATTTTAGATATTTTGATGCTTTTGGATATTTTTAGATATTTTGGATGATAGACTCCATATTTTAGTTGGATTTTTCTTTATACATTTTTGCATATCTCCTTTTGTATATTCCCCTTTTTAGTTTGCGGTTGTGATTAGAAATCATGTTTTAAGTGAAACTTGGTCACCCCTTTCTGCATAAGAAATTGGTTTTGAAAAAAAAAAAAAAAGAAAGGGGTAAACTAAGGAAAATTTTTGAATTTTTCAATCACAACAATGCTTAGTCAAACATTGAGGTTTTTCAAGAAGTTTAAATATAGGGCATTAACCCAATTGATTGAAAGAAAATTTTTTGAAACTTGCTTGAATTTCATACCTTGTGAAGCATGTATTGAATTGAGAACACAAGCTTGTGAGACTTGAGCCTATTGATGTGGTTACATTTTATAACCACTTATTTTCCATTCTTGTGTGAAATTGTTCTTTTTCCATGATTGTGATCCTTAATTTACTTGATTCTATATATCCGTTTATTTCTTGTGTTTGTGCATTTATATGATTGAGGCCATTATTTCATTTGCCACTTACCCAAATAGCCAACCTTTTACTCTCCATTGTTAGCCAATTTTGAGCCTATGCTTAACCAACTCATCCTTATTTTAGCTCATTACAAGCCCAAGGCGGAAAACCAATGAAAAGTCCTTGTTTGGATCCTTGATTGGCTTAGGCTAATGAGAGTGTTTTATTATTCAAAGTTGGTGAGGCTTGGGAACATTGGATGGGATAAAAAGGGGCAACACACTTTTATGATTAGGAATTGGGCATATGTTCATGTATTGATTAAATATAGAGACCTTATGCATTGATGTTCTCGTATTTAGTTTGAAGAAAAAAAAATGATGATGAAAAGAAAAGAAAAAAATGTGTGTATAGAAAAAAAAAAAGAGAGAAAAGCAATAAAGGGGACAAAATGCCCCAAAGTGAAGCTCACTAAGAATCAATGCATAAGTATTGAGAAATGAAAAGTTTATAGATTTTAGGGGTTTGTACTTGTGACAAACAAATTTTTGCATGAAAGGATTATTGTTGGTTTAGAAACTATACTTCAACGAGATTTCATTTGTGAAATTCTAAACCGTCAAAAATTCATTCGTCAACGACCCAGTGCACTTGCTGGTTAGTTATGCGAAGTTGTGAAGATATGTTTAGACCATGGTTCTGTGCATCCGTTTTTGGTGCCATCGCCAGGGAATCAATTTCGAACAATAATTCACAACCTGAGTAACAATTTCGCATACCAAGTTTTTGGCGCCATTGTCGGGGATTGTTCGAGTTTGGATAACTGACGGTTCATCCTGTTGCTCAGATTAGGTAACTTTCTTTTCGTTTTCTTTTCAAAATTTTCTCACCTGTTTTCGAAAAAAAGAAAAAAAATGTTTTCAAAAATATATTTTTCTTCAGAATTTTTAAGAATGAATTCTAGTGTTTCATGAAGCATGTTGAAGCCTGGCTGACTGTAGGGAATGTCAGGCGTGTCATGTTTGAGTTACATACTAAAGCTTGGCTGGCTATTAAGCCATGCCTGACCCTTTGATTGGAGCTTTAGACTAAAGAGCATAAGATTCCTGGAATTCATATTAAAAATTTTGGAATCCTTATTTTTCTTTTTCAAAATGATTTTCGAAAAAATTAAATTAAAAGAAAATACAAAAAAAAATTATAAAATCAAAAAAATCAAAAATATTTTGTGTTTCTTGTTTGAGTCTTGAGCCAAATTTCAAGTTTGGTGTCAATTGCATGTTCATCTTGCATTTTTTGAAAAAATTCATGCATTCATAGTGTTCTTCATGATCTTCAAGTTGTTCTTGGTAAGTCTTCTTGTTTGATCTTT
>NC_029785.2:36219997-36227643 GCF_000816755.2 Arachis ipaensis | reverse complement strand
TGCTGAAGCTTGGCTGGCCATTGGCCATGTCTAGTGTTTTGGACCGGAGTTTTCATTGAAAGCTTGGCTGGCTAGTGAGCTATGTCTAATTCCTGGACTGAAGCTTTAGACTAAAAATGCAAGATTCCTGGAATTCATATTAAAAATTTTGGAATCCTTATTTTTCTTTTTCATATTATTTTCGAAAAAAAAAAATCCAAAAAAATTAGAAAATCATAAAAATTAAAAATATTTTCTGTTTCTTGTTTGAGTCTTGAGTCATATCATAAGTTTGGTGTCAATTGCATATGCATCTTGCATTTTTCGAAAATTTCATGCATTCATAGTGTTCTTCATGATCTTCAAGTTGTTCTTAGTAAGTCTTCTTGTTTGATCTTTGCATTTGCATGTTTTGTGTCTTTTCTTGTTTTTCATATGCATTCTTGAATTCTTAGTGTCTAAGCATTAAAGAATTCTAAGTTTAGTGTCTTGCATGTTTTCTTTGCATTAAAAATTTTTCAAAAATATGTTCTTGATGTTCATCATGTTCTTCATAGTGTTCTTGGTGTTCATCTTGACATTCATAGCATTCTTGCATGCATTCATTGTTTTGATCCATAATTTTCATGCATTGCATCATTTTTCTTGTTTTTCTCTCTCATCATAAAAATTCAAAAAAAAAAAATATCTTTCCCTCTTTTCTCTCATAAATTTCGAAAATTAGATTTGACTTTTTCAAAAAAAAAATTTTAAAAAAAAAATCTAGTTGTTTTTATGAGTCAAATCAAATTTTCAATTTAAAAATCTTATCTTTTTCAAAATCTTTTTTTTTCTAAAATCAAATCTTTTTTATTTTTTTAGTTATTTTCGAAAATTTCAAAAATAATTTTCAAAAATCTTTTTCTTAATTTTACATCATATTTTCGAAAATAACATCATCAATTAATATTTTGATTCAAAAATTTCAAGTTTGTTACTTGCTTGTTAAGAAAGATTCAAACTTTAAGTTTTAGAATCATATCTTGTGATTTCTTGTGAATCAAGTCATTAATTGAGATTTTAAAAATCAAATCTTTTTCAAAAACTAATTTCTATCATATCTTTTCAAAAATATCTTCTTATCTTACCTTTTTCAAAAAAATTTGATTTCAAAATATCTTTTCTAACTTCCTAACTTCTTATCTTTTCAAATTTGTTTCAACTAACTAACTAACTCTTTGTTTGTTTCTCATCTTTTTCAAAACCACCTAACTAACTCTCTCTCTCTCATTTTCGAAAATATCTTCCCTCTTTTTCAAAAGTTCTTTTTAATTAACTAATTATTTTAATCTTTGATTTTAAAAATTTTCGAAAAATTACTAACTTTTTTCAAAAACTATTTTCGAAAATCACTAACTCTTTTTCAAAAATTATTTTCGAAAATCCTCTCCCTCTCTCATCTTATTCTATTTATTTATTCATCTACTAAAATCTCTTCCTCACATCACTCACCAAATTCGAACCCCCTTTTCTATCTGTGTTCGATTTTTTTTTTCTTCTTCCCTTCTTCTACTAACAATAAGGAACCTCTTTACTGTGACATAGAGGATTCCTCTTCTTTTCTTTTTCTCTTCTCTTTCTTATGAGTAGGGACAAAGAAAAAGGCATTCTTGTTGAAGCTGATCCAGAACCTGAAAGGACTCTGAAGAGGAAAGTAAGAGAAGCTAAATTACAACAATCCAGAGACAACCTTATTGAAAATCTCGAACAAGTAAAGGAGATGGCAGCCGAACCCAACAACAATAATGCAAGGAGAATGCTTGGTGACTTTACTGCACCTAATTCCAATTTACATGGAAGAAGCATCTCTATCCCTACCATTGGAGCAAACAATTTTGAGCTGAAACCTCAGCTAGTTTCTCTGATGCAGCAGAACTGCAAGTTTCATAGACTTCCATCTGAAGATCTTTTTCAGTTCTTAACTGAATTTTTGCAGATCTGTGATACTGTTAAGACTAATGGAGTAAACCCTGAAGTCTACAGGCTCATGCTTTTCCCATTTGCTGTAAGAGACAGAGCTAGAGTGTGGTTGGACTCTCAACCCAAAGATAGCCTAAACTCTTGGGATAAGTTGGTCACAGCTTTCTTAGCCAAGTTCTTTCCTCCTCAAAAGCTGAGCAAGCTTAGAGTGGATGTTCAAACCTTCAGACAGAAAGAAGGTGAATCCCTCTATGAAGCTTGGGAGAGATACAAAGGACTGACCAAAAAGTGTCCTTCTGACATGCTTTCAGAATGGACCATCATGGATATATTCTATGATGGTTTATCTGAGCTATCAAAGATGTCATTGGATACTTCTACAGGTGGATCCATTCACCTAAAGAAAATGCCTGCAGAAGCTCAAGAACTCATTGATATGGTTGCTAATAACCAGTTCATGTACACTTCTGAGAGGAATCCTGTGAGTAATGGGACGCCTATGAAGAAGGGAGTTCTTGAAATTGATACTCTGAATGCCATATTGGCTCAGAACAAAATATTGACTCAGCAAGTCAATATGATTTCTCAGAGTCTGAATGGAATGCAAGCTGCATCCAACAGTACTCAAGAGGCATCTTCTAAAGAAGAAGCTTATAATCCTGAAAACCCTACAATAGCAGAGGTGAATTACTCAGGTGAACCTTATGGAAACACCTATAATCCATCATGGAGAAATCACCCAAATCTCTCATGGAAGGATCAAAAGCCTCAACAAGGCTTTAATAATGGTGGAAGATACAGGTTTAGCAATAGCAAGCCTTTTCCATCATCCACTCAGCAATAGACAGAGAACTCTGAACAAAATACCTCTAATTTAGCAAACTTAGTCTCTGATCTATCTAAGGCCACTGTGAGTTTCATGAATGAAACAAGGTCCTCCATTAGAAATTTGGAAGCACAAGTGGGCCAGCTGAGTAAAAGGATCACTGAAATCCCTCCAAGTACTCTCCCAAGTAATACAGAAGAAAATCCAAAAGGACAGTGCAAGGTCATTGAATTAATTACCATGGCCGAACCTGTAAGGGAAGGAGAGGACGTGAATCCCAAGGAGGAAGACCTCCTGGGACGTCCAGTGATCAATAAGGAGTTTCCCTCTGAGGAACCAAAGGAATCTGAGACTCATCTAGAGACCATGGAGATTCCATTGAACCTCCTTATGCCATTCATGAGCTCTGATGAGTATTCCTCTTCTGAAGAGAATGAGGATGTTACTGAAGAGCAGGCTGCCAAGTTCCTTGGTGCAATCATGAAGCTGAATGCCAAATTATTTGGTAATGAGACTTGGGAAGATGAACCTCCCTTGTTCACCAATGAACTAAGTGATCTGGATCAACTGACATTGCCACAGAAGAAACAGGATCCTGGAAAGTTCTTAATACTTTGCATCATAGGCAACATGATTGGTATGCGAAATTGTTACTCAGGTTGTGAATTATTGTTCGAAATTGATTCCCTGGCGATGGCACCAAAAACGGATGCACAGAACCATGGTCTAGACATATCTTCACAACTTCGCATAACTAACCAGCAAGTGCACTGGGTCGTCCAAGTAATACCTTACGTGAGTAAGGGTCGAATCCCACGGAGATTGTTGGTATGAAGCAAGCTATGGTCACCTTGTAAATCTCAGTTAGGCGAATATAAAACAGTTATGTAGTTTTCGAAATTTAGTAATAAAAGAAGAATAGAAATACTTATGTAAATCATTGGTGAGAATTTCAGATAAGCGTATGGAGATGCATTCGTTCCTCTGAACCTCCGCTTTCCTGCTGTCTTCATCCAATCAGTCTTACTCCTTTCTATGGCTGGCTTTATGTAAGGATGTCACCGGTGCCAATGGCTACTTTCAATCCTCTCGGGAAAATGGTCCAAATGCTCTGTCACAGCACGGCTAATCGTCTGGAGGCATCACCCTTGTCGATGGTTGCATCCTATTCCTCTCTGTGAAAATAGTCCGATGCGCTGTCACTGCATGGCTAATCATCTTTGAGGTTCTCGATCATACTGGAATAGGATTTACTATCCTTTTGCGTCTGTCACTACGCCCAGCACTCGCGAGTTTGGAGTTCGTCACAGTCATTCAATCCCAGAGTCCTACTCGGAATACCACGGACAAGGTTTAGACTTTCCGAACTCTCATGAATGCCGCCATCAATCTAGCTTATACCACGAAGATTCTGATTAAGAGATCTAAGAGATACTCATTCAATCTAATGTAGAACGGAAGTGGTGGTCAGGCACGCGTTCATAGGGAATGATGATGATTGTCACGTTCATCACATTCAGGTTGAAGTGCTAATGAATATCTTAGAAGTGAAATAAGATGAATTGAATAGAAAACAGTAGTACTTTGCATTAATCTTTGAGGAACAGCAGAGCTCCACACCTTAATCTATGGAGTGTAGAAACTCTACCGTTAAAAATACATAAGTGAATAGAGGGTAAGCATGGCCGAATGGCCAGCCTCCCATGGAGGTCTAGAGATCTAAAAATCATCAAAAGATGTCTAATACAGTAGTAAAAAGTCCTATTTATAATAAACTAGCTACTAGGGTTTACAGAAGTAAGTGAATGATGCATAAATCCACTTCCGGGGCCCACTTGGTGTGTGCTTGGGCTAAGCTTGAATTCTACATGTGGAGAGGTCATTCTTGGAGTTGAACGCCAGCTTTTGTGCCAGTTTGGGCGTTGAACTCCACTTTGCAACTTGTTTCTGGCGCTGGACGCCAGAATTGGGCAGAGAGCTGGCGTTGAACGCCAGTTTGCGTCGTCTAAACATGGGCAAAGTATAGACTATTATATATTGCTGGAAAGCCCTGGATGTCTACTTTCCAACTCAATTGGAAGCGCGCCATTTTGAGTTCTGTAGCTCCAAAAAATCCATTTTGAGTGTAGGGAGGTCAGAATCCAACAGCATCAGCAGTCCTTCTTCAACCTCTGAATCTGATTTTTGCTCAAGTCCCTCAATTTCAGCCAGAAAATACCTGAAATCACAGAAAAACACACAAACTCATAGTAAAGTCCAGAAATGTGAATTTAACATAAAAACTAATAAAAACATCCCTAAAGATAACTAGATTCTACTAAAAACATACTAAAAATAATGCCAAAAAGCGTATAAATTATCCACTCATCAATAATCTTTAAGGCTCTGTGTGACCTTGGTTCAGGGATAAACCTCATGCCTCTCTCTGTAATAGAGAAACTGGGAATCTATGGGGTGCAAGCTGCTAAAATCTCATTAGAGATGGCAGACAATTCAAGAAAACAGGCTTATGGACAAGTAGAGGACGTGTTAGTAAAGGTGGAAGGCCTTTACATCCCTGCTGATTTCATAGTCCTAGATACTGGAAAGAAAGAGGATGATTCCATCATCCTAGGAAGACCTTTCCTAGCCACAGCAAGAGCTGTGATTGATGTGGATAGAGGAGAATTGATCCTTCAATTGAATGAGGACAACCTTGTGTTTACAACTCAAGGATCTCTCTCTGCATCCATGGAGAGGAAGCAGAAAAAGCTTCTCTCAAAGCAGAGTCAACCAAAGCCCCCACAGTCAAACTCTAAGTTTGGTGTTGGGAGGCCACAACCAAACTCTAAGTTTGGTGTCAAACCCCTATATCCAAACTCTAAGTTTGGTGTTGGGAGGTCTCAACAAAGCTCTGCACATCTGTGAGGCTCCATGAGAGCCCACTGTCAAGCTACTGACATTAAAGAAGCGCTTGTTGGGAGGCAACCCAATGTTTATTTATCTAATTTTATTTTTGTTTTTCATGTCTTCTTAGGTTCATGATCATGTGGAGTCACAAAATAAACGAAAAATTTAGAAACAGAATCAAAAACAGCGGAAGAAAAATCACACCCTGGAGGAAGCGCCTGTCTGGCGTTCAACGCCAGAACAGAGCATGGTTCTGGCGCTGAACGCCCAAAATGGGCAGTATCTGGGCGCTGAACGCCCAAAATGGGCAGCATCTGGGCGCTGAGCGCCAGAATTGCACCCTGGAGAAGAGCTGGCGTTGAATGCCCAGAACAAGCATGTTTCTGGCGTTCAACGCCAAAAATGGGCAACAAATGGGCGTTGAACGCCCAAAATGGGCACCAACCTAGCGCTGAACGCCCAGAGTTGTGTGCAAGGGCATTTTACATGCCTAATTTGGTGCAAGGTTGTAATTCCTTCAACACCTCAGGATCTGTGGACCCCACAGGATCCCCACCTACCTCCACTCACTTCTTCTCACCCCTCTTTCACACAATCCCATAAACACTCTTCCCCAAAACCCTTCACCAATCACCTCAATCTCTCTTTCCCATCACCTCTTCACCACTCACATCCATCCACTCTTCCCCATAAACCTACCTCATAAACTCCACCTACCTTCAAAATTCAAAATCAATTTCCCACCCAAACCCACCCATATGGCCGATCCTTAACCCCCCCTCCCTTCCCTATATATAGCCCTCCATTCTTCTTCATTTTCACACAACACAACCCTCTCTTCTCTTCTTGGCCGAAACACACCTCCCCCCTCTTCTCCATATCTTCTTCTTCTTCTTCTATTATTCTTTTTTCTCTTGCTCGAGGGCGAGCAATATTCTAAGTTTGGTGTGGTAAAAGCATAAGCTTTTTGTTTTTCCATTACCATTGATGGCACCTAAGACCGGAGAATCCTCTAGAAAAGGAAAAGGGAAAACAAAAGCTTCCACCTCCGAGTTATGGGAGATGGAAAAGTTCATCTCCAAAGCCCATCAAGACCACTTCTATGATGTTGTGTCCAAGAAGAAGGTGATCCCCGAGGTCCCTTTCAANGGTTCAACTAAGAAGATTGGACCTCAAGCCTGTGGCTAGAGGATGGTTAGAGTTCATCCAACGCTCCATCATCCCCACTAGCAACCGATCTGAAGTTACTGTGGATCAGGCCATCATGATCCATAGCATCATGATTGGAGAGGAAGTAGAAGTTCATGAAGTCATCTCCCTTGAACTCTGCAAAATAGCTGAAAAGCCCTCCCCTGGGGCAAGGTTAGCTTTTCCTCATCTCATTTGCCATCTATGCAATTCGGCTGGGATTGACATAGAAGGAGACATTCCCATTGAGGAAGAGAAGCCCATTACTAAGAAAAAGATGGAGCAAGCAAGAGAGCCCATTCATGGAGCTCAAGAGGCGCAGGAAGCTCATCACCATGAGATCCCAGAGATGCCTCAAATGCATTTTCCTCCACAAAACTATTGGGAGCAAATCAAAACCTCCCTAGGAGAATTAAGTTCCAACATGGGACAACTAAGGGTGGAACATCAAGAGCACTCCATCATCCTTCATGAAATCAGAGAAGATCAAAAAGCAATGAGGGAGGAGCAACAAAGACAAGGAAGAGACATAGAAGAGCTCAAGGACATCATTGGTTCCTCAAGAAGGAAACGCCACCATCACTAAGGTGGACTCATTCCTTGATCTTATTTCTTCTGTTTTTCGTTTTCTATGTGCTTATCTATGTTTGTGTCTTCATTATATGATCATTAGTAGTTAGTAACTTTGTCTTAAAGTTATGAATGCCCTATGAATCCATCACCTCTCTTAAAAGGAAAAATGTTTTAATTCAAAAGAACAAGAAGTACATGAGTTTCGAATTTATCCTTGAACTTAGTTTAATTA
>NC_029785.2:36160027-36219836 GCF_000816755.2 Arachis ipaensis | reverse complement strand
GGAGCTACAGAACTCAAAATGGCGCGCTTCTAATTGCTTTGGAAAGTAGACATCCAGGGCTTTCCAGCAATATATAATAGTCTATACTTTGTCCAAGTTTAGAGGATGCAAACTGGCGTTCAACGCCAACTCTCTGCCTAATTCTGGCGTCCAGCGCCAGAAACAAGTTGCAAAGTGGAGTTCAACGCCCAAAATGGCACAAAAGCTGGCGTTCAACTCCAAGAATGACCTCTCCACGTGTAGACTTCGAGCTCAGCCCAAGCACACACCAAGTGGGCCCCAGAAGTGGATTTATGCATCAATTACTTACTTCTGTAAACCCTAGTGACTAGTTTATTATAAATAGAACTTTTTATCATTGTATTCGCAGTCTTGGTTACTCCGGTTCCCCTATGGGGCCAAGACCAATGAACTCCATTATCACTTATATATTTTCAACGGTAGAGTTTCTGCACTCCATAGATTAAGGTGTGGAGCTCTACTGTTCCTCAAGGATTAATGCAAAGTACTACTATTTTCTATTCAATTCATCTTATTTCGCTTCTAAGATATTCATTCGCACTTCAACCTGAATGTGATGAACGTGACAATCATCATCATTCCCTATGAACGCGTGCCTGAGAACCACTTCCGTTCTACATTAGATTGAATGATTATCGCTTGGATCTCTTAATCAGAATCTTCGTGGTATAAGCTAGATTGATGGCGGCATTCATGAGAGTCCGGAAAGTCTAAACCTTGTCCGTGGTATTCCGAGTAGGACTCTGGGATTGAATGACTGTGATGAACTCCAAACTCGCGAGTGCTGGGCGTAGTGACAGACGCAAAAGGATAGTAAATTCTATTCCAGTATGATCGAGAACCTCCAAGATGATTAGCCATGCAGTGACAGCGCATCAGACCATTTTCACAGAGAGGAATAGGATACAACCATCGACAAAGGTGATGCCTCCAGACGATTAGCCGTGCTGTGATAGAGCATCTGGACCATTTTCCCGAGAGGATTCAAAGTAGCCATTGGCACCGGTGACATCCTTACATAAAGCCAGCCATAGAAAGGAGTAAGACTGATTGGATGAAGACAGCAGGAAAGCAGAGGTTCAGAGGAACGAATACATCTCCATACGCTTATCTGAAATTCTCACCAATGATTTACATAAGTATTTCTATCCTTCTTTTATTACTTATTTTCGAAAACCCCATTACTATTTTATATCTGTCTGACTGAGATTTACAAGATGACCATAGCTTGCTTCATACCAACAATCTCCGTGGGATTCGACCCTTACTCACGTAAGGTATTACTTGGACGACCCAGTGTACTTGCTGGTTAGTTATGCGAAGTTGTGAAGATATGTTTAGACCATGGTTCTGTGCATCCGTTTTTGGTGCCATCGCCAGGGAATTAATTTCGAACAATAATTCACAACCTGAGTAACAATTTCGCATACCAATACTCTCCACCCCTCAGTCTAAAGCCCATTTCTGGAATGACATGCTTTTACTCCATGAGCCTATGATACCTTGATTCATGGAATTGTGACTTGAATCTCTTTGTATCATAGGTTGATGGTTCAGTCACCATTGGCTCCTTGCCTTTCCTTCTTCTAGAGCTTGAAGAAGCCATGAATTAAGAAGGTAATAAAGAAGAAAGGATGAGCTTGGGCACGGTTTTGTTATGGAAGGGAATGGAAAGTGACGTTGCTGTTGGGTAAGGAAGGCTACTGGAACGTGGTTAGGATGAAGGTGTGGATGAAACAAGGGCCTATACATGACTAATTCTTGTATGGAAAGGTATATGTGAGCTAGGAAGTGTCACCACCTATTTATAGTCAAAGCATGAATCTTTGAATAAAACCACAAGTGAGGAAAGCTTTTTGGTTAGGCAAATGAAGGGTGAAGATTGAGCAAAATATTATGGGGAGCTCATAGCATGAACGGCTTGCATGCATAGTTGAAGGTTGACAAGGATTGCTCCCCCATTGGATGCATGTGGTTCGGCCTCCAAGACATTGATGCATGCATATTTTTGTCTCCAAGAAGGCACCATTCCCTATGCACATGTGACTCTCTTTTCACCTTGTCATGGCCGTGCATCCATTTTGTCCTCTTCTCAATCTTTTCTTGTCCTACAAAATTAAGTCAAAGCAATGGTAAGCATTGGAATAAATTTTGGTACGGTGGTGTGATGATGAGTAACAAAGAAAGAAAATTCTACATGTTCCTTATCTAAATGACCAATTATGCTCCTTAGATTTTGAACAAAGATTTGGTGGACACCAAACTTGTTCTCTGTTGAGGGATCCATGTAAAACTCAATAAGTATTTGCCACAATTGGCACATTCATTATAAAGAACATTTTATTTCTTACTATGATACCATAAGCTAAAAAAAAAATTATGAAGCAATGTATGCTCCATCTATTCATAACTTTGATCCTATGAACAAAATTGATTTTTCTGAAATTCTCTGCATATGTAAACACCAAACTTAATGTTTGGCTATACACTCCATCAAAATGAGTAAGCATATATCCTAAGAAAGCTTGAGAAGCTATTTTTGGAGTGCCTTTAGGCACACCAAACTTAGAAGTCTAGCATATGCTTCAAGACAATGTATGCAATTATCAAATATACTCATGCAAACTCAAATTCATGCTAGAAGGACCATTGATTATTGAAATTGAAACCAAAGCAAAAATATTAAATCATGGGTTGCCTCCCATGGAGCGCTCTTTAATTGTCACTAGCTTGACATTAGACCCTCATTAGGGTGGTTGATGATTGTGATGTCTCAATTTGTCTCCTCTCACAGTAAGCTTCCTTCCAGTGCCTTGATGTTCAATCTCTGCATGCTCCAGTGAGAGTATTCTATTGATATTGTAGTAATCATCAGATTATTGATTTATCCCCAACTACTGGTAAATTAGTTGCACTTTATCTCCCTTTGAAAATCCTTCAGTTGGGATCTTTTTATTTTTCCACCCTTTTGGACCCTTTTTCTTGCTTTTCTTCCCTTTTTTGGTGATTTTTCTCCTTTGACAGTGGGCTGTATTTTGGAATCTGCCTTCTTAGTGGCTAACACCTCACTTCTTTCTTGCTTTCTCTCATCATTCTTTAGAGTCTCATTCTCCTTTTGTCCTGCTTTGCTGCTTGTCTCTTGCTCTGGAAGAGGATTAATGAGTGTCTTGTTGGTTTCTTCCTTCCACTGCAAGTCTTCTTTGCTAACCTCCATGCATTTTTCCATTTCATCATTATGCTGTGCTTCTGAAAAGACATTCAGAGTAATGCTTTCATCATGTATCCTTAGGGTCAGCTCTCCTTGTTCAACATCTATGATGGCCCTTGCTGTGGCCAAGAAGGGTCTTCCCAAGATAATAGAGTCACTTCCTTCTTCTCCCAGATCCAGGATTACAAAGTCAGCTGGGAATATGAATGTCCCTACTTGAACCAGGAGATTTTCAATCACTCCTCTGGGAGATACCAATGATTTATCCACAAGCTCTAGTGACATTTGTGTGGGCTTTACTTCCTCTATGCATAGCCTTCTCATCATAGAATAGGGAATTAGATTTATGCTTGCTCCTAAGTCACATAATACCTTATCAATGGTTAGAATACCAATGGTACAAGGCAGGAAGAAGCTCCCAGGGTCCTTGAGCTTTGGTGGGAGGCCCCTTTGAATCACAGCACTGCATTCTTCAGTGAGCATAATAGTTTCCTTCTCATGCCAACTTCTCTTTTTGTTGATAAGCTCTTTCAATAATTTTGCATATAGAGGCATCTGCTCTAATGCTTCAGCAAGTGGGATATTAATCTCCAGCTTCTTGAAGACTTCAAGGAACTTGGGGAAGTGTTGAACCTTTGAGGATATGGCATGGGAGGTGTGAAAGCCTTCTCCAACTGCTTCTATCCTTGAGAGGGTTCCTCCATTACTTGCTTCCCTTCCCTTAAATTTTGTGGCTGGTCATCTTTCTCTTTAAGCTTCTCTTTGTACTTCTTGCTTGCTGTCATCTCTTCCTTGTTGTTAGCCTCATTTTGCTCAGATGGCTCTTTGTCATTCTCCTTTGGCTTCTTATTGGCTTCAGTGTTACTCACCAAGGTTTTTCCACTCCTCAGTTGGATGGTTTTGCATTCTTCTTTAGGATTTGAAATGATATCACTTGGGAGTGAGCTTGTTGGCCTTTCAATCATTGCTTGCTTAGACAGTTGTCCAATTTGTCTATCTAAGTTTCTCATTGAAGCTTCCTGATTCTTGCTTGTTAACTCCTGATGCTTCATCATTTTTTCCATTAGTATCTCCATGTTTGAGATTCTGAGTATCTTGTGGTATTTGTGGCTGGTTGTGAGGTGTTGAAGATGGATGATAGGTGTTTTGGTTAGTGGCTGGGTTATTAGGTGGATAATAGCTAGAATTTGGGTAGTTGTTTTGGGGTTTTCTGTATGGATTGTGGTTAGTATTTTGCTGGTTGTGGTTGTTTGTGTTTCTTGAGTTATTTTGGTTTGAATTCTTCTACCAGGGTTGCTGGTTTTGTGTGTGGTTATCTCCCCATCTTAAGTTTGGATGGTTCTTCCAAGAGGGGTTGTATGTATCTCCATGAAATTCATTCTGGCTGGATCCTTGGTTGTGCATGTAGTTCACTTGTTCTTGCTGCTGATCTTCACAATTTTCCTCACTTTGTCCCCACCCAGTTGGTGGTTGATTGGTGACATTCACTGATGCAACATGTAAGCTGTTAATCCTCTTAGCCATCTGCTCAAATTGTTGTTGGATTTGCTACTGCATCACCTTGTGTTGAGCTAGGATAGTGTCCACTCCTTCCAACTCCAGTACTCCCTTTCTTTGAGCTGGTTGGTGTTGTCTTTGATGAGCAAAGAAGTATTGATTGTTTGCCACCATATTAATGAGGTTTTGGGCTTCCTCCGCTGTCTTTATTAATTGCAATGAGCCTCATGCTGAATGATCTAATGCTTCCTGAGCTTTCAGAGTCAATTCTTCATAGAAATTTTGAAGTATGTCCCATTCATTGAAAATTTCAGGGGGACATTTTCTAATCAAGGCCTTGTATCTCTCCCAAGCCTCATAGAGGGATTCTGCATCTATTTGTGTGAAGGTTTGCACCTCTGTCTTGAGCCTGATGATCCTTTGAGGTGGGTAGAACTTGGCTAAAAACTTATTCACTAGATCCTCCCAGCTAGTGATGCTTCATTGTGGGAAGGGTTCAAGCCATTGAATAACCTTGTCCCTCAATGAAAACAGGAACATCAACAGTTTGTATATGTCTGGATGTACACCATTGGACTTCTCTGTGTCACAAATTCTCAGAAAGGTGGATAAGTGTTGGTTTGGATCTTCCAGAGGGCTTCCTCCATATGAGCAATTGTTTTGTACTAAGGTGATGAGTTGTGGCTTCAATTCAAAGTTGTTTGCATTGACATTTGGGGTAAGGATGTTACTCCCACAATGCCTTGGATTAGCAAATGTATATGAAGCCAAAACTCTCCTCTGGGGCTGACCATTGTTGTTGGCCACTCCCACTGTTGGATTTGTTGGATTTGTTGAATGTTCCTCCATTTCTTGAAATTCTTCTTCAAAAGGCTCTTCTTCTCCAACAATTCCCTTCCCTCTTACTTCTCTACTTAGTCTTCTAAGAGTCCTTTCGTCTTGGTCACAAAAGGTAGGGATCTCTCTCCTTGCCTCCGACATAAAATAGCACAAAAAACAAACACAGAACCAGAAAATAAAAGCAATTCACTCTATTGATAGAGTGAAGTTAGTGTTAGCTTAAGCAAAAATTCAAACAGTTAATGTGCTTAGTAAAAATAAAAAGAAAAAGTGCTTAATCTAGACCACCACCTTACTTAATCATTGTCAATCTAGATCAATCCCCGACAACGGTACCAAAAACTTGATGGGTTAAAAATGGATTCCAACACCTAAACTCACCGGCAAGTGTATCGGGTCGCATCAAGTAGTAATTACTCACATGAGTGAGGTCGATCCCACAAGGATTGATGGATTGAGCAATTTTAGTTAGGTGGTGAATTTAGTTAAGCAAATAGTTGATGATTTGAGTGAATTATGATCAACAGAAGTTAAATTGCATGAAAATAAAAGGGGGAGGGGAAATTGACAGAATCTAAAGTGCAGGAAATGTAAATTGAGTAGAAACTTAAAGTGCAAGTAATGTAAATGACTGAAGCTTAGATTGCAAGAAATGTAAATAGCTGAAGCTTAGAGTGCAAGAAATGTAAATTGCTTGAATAGTAAAGGGATGTGGGAGCTGGGATTTAGAATTTAACAAGAGAATGTAAGGAGAAATAAATCAGAGAAGTAGAAGATGAAATAAATTGCAAAAAATCTAAACAGGAAGATAAAATTTCCTTGAAGAACAAAATAGACAGTAAACTTAACTCAATTGCAAAATATAAAAGAGAAATTGAAGATCTCAGGGGATCAATGGGACTAAAAAATAGATCTAGATCTCAATTCCTTCCTTGATCAAATAGAAGACAATTTGCAGAAGAAAATAAAATTTTAAAAAAGAACAGCAGAGAAGATTAAAACCTAATCCTTAGATCAATTGAGAGGAAGAGTGGAAGATGATTCTTAGAATTTGAATCAATGAAGCTCTTCAATCTCAAGTTAAGATCCAAAATAGAAAAGCAAAAGTGTAGAAGAGAAATGAAAACAGCAAATAAAATTAGAATTATGCAGAAGAAGAACATAGTTGAATTTCAGATCAAGAATTGAAACAGAACTTCTTCAATCTCAATCCAAAATTCAAAACAGAAATTAAGAATTGCAGAAGTAAGAACAAGGAGAAAGAGAACTCAGATCTCAATCCCAATTCCCCAAATTCAAAATGAAAACTAAAGTTGAGCTAAAAGTAAAATTGAGCAAAAGGTAAAACTAAAAAAAATGAAACGAAGGTCCTCTACAAATCAAACTAAGTCCTATTTATACACTTTCTAATTTTTTATCTTAGAATTTGGAGTGGGCTTTTCATTTGGTGAAGAATTGGATCCAATTTGGCTTTTGCTTGAAAAATGGAACCAGGGACACCTCCCAGGGAAGCACTCAGTTAACTAATTTCACGCAGCGCTTACATGCTTGAATGGGACTCCAATTCGAGTCATGGTGGCTCCCAATTGTGCCCATTTCTTGTGCAAGGTAGCGCTCAGTTAACTCACTAAAGCGCAAGGGGTGCGACGTTCAATTCACTAACTGAGCGCTACAACCAAAGGCTTGGCACGAGCCTGGGACAAGGCAAGGGAGCGCTACGTTTCCTTACTTAACCGAGCGCTCCACTGGAAGGTGGCCCTGGGTCTAATTTCAATTAAATCAAGCCATCCGGATCCACTCCTCTTCAAATCCAAAGCAAGCAAAGCCCATTATCATCACTCAAAGGCACAAGAGATAGTTAAAATAGGAATTTCATTTAATTGTAATTTTTTTAATTTCAATTTTATTTTAATTTTGTAAAAGCCTATAAAAAGGCATCTGTTCCATTTTAGAAAGGAGGCTGGCTCCATTAGAGAGCAGTAGGAGTAGGAGTAGAATAGAGAGCTCTCTTTTAATTTTTCTTGTTGAATTTGAAGAATTAAAAATCAAATCTGAGTTTTGTTTTCTATTTCATTTTCTCTCTTCTGCAATTGACAATTTCTCTTCTAAAATTTCATGAATGATCTAAGTTCTTGATGTTTTGATTCTTCTGCACTTCTACATTTCTGTTTTGGTACTGTATTGATTTGTTTTTGAATTTCCTTATCTGAGAGTTCTTTAGTTTACTGCACTTCTTCTCTTTCAGTCATGTTTTAATTCCCAGAACCCAACTTCCTTTATTCTTCCTGCAATTTAAATTTCCAGTTGCTTGTTCCTAAGTTCTTTTCAATTGCTTGATCTATTGCTTTCTTTAATTTCTCTGTACCCAGTTCCCTTTACATTTGATGCAATTTATATTTCTTGTCATTTAAGATTCTGTCAGGTTCTATTTCTTGCTCTTTAAGCTTCTGTCCACTTTACTTTTTACAATTTATAATTCATTACAATTTACTTTCTGTAGCTTCAATTTTCACTCAAATCATCGAATGTTAGCTTGACTAGACTAATCACTACACCTAATTCCCTTTACATTTGATGCAATTTATATTTCTTGTCATTTAAGATTCTGTCAGGTTCTATTTCTTGCTCTTTAAGCTTCTGTCCACTTTACTTTTTACAATTTATAATTCATTACAATTTACTTTCTGTAGCTTCAATTTTCACTCAAATCATCGAATGTTAGCTTGACTAGACTAATCACTCACTAAAGTTGTTTGATCCGTCAATCCCTGTGGGATCGACCTCACTCTAAGTGAGTTTTACTACTTGATACGACCCGGTACACTTGCTGGTGAGTTTTAGTATGGAATCTGATTTTTACCCCCATCAAGTTTTTGAAAAAACTTGATGGGTTGAAAATGGATTCCAACACCTAAACTCACCGGCAAGTGTACCGGGTCGCATCAAGTAGTAATTACTCACATGAGTGAGGTTGATCCCACAGGGATTGATGGATTGAGCAATTTTAGTTAGGTGGTGAATATATTTAAGCAAATAGTTAATGATTTGAGTGAATTGTGATCAACAGAAGCTAAATTGCATGAAAATAAAAGGGAGAGGGGAAATTGACAGAATCTAAAGTGAAGGAAATTTAAATTGAGCTGAAACTTAAAGTGCAAGTACTGTAAATGACTGAAGCTTAGATTGCAAGAAATGTAAATAGCTGAAACTTAGAGTCCAAGAAATATAAATTGCTTGAATAGTAAAGGGATGTGGGAGCTGGAATTTAGAATTTAACAAGAGAATGTAAGGAGAAATAAATCAAAGAAGTAGAAGATGAAATAAATTGCAAAAAATTTAAACAGGAAGATAAAATTTGCTTGAAGAACAAAACAGACAGTAAACTTAACTCAATTGCAAAATCTAAAAGAGAAATTAAAGATCTCAGGGGATCAATAGGACTAGAAAATAGATCTAGATCTCAATTCCTTCCTTGATCAAACAGAAGACAATTTGTAGAAGAAAATAAAATTAAAAAAAAAACAGCAGAGAAGATTAAAACCCAATCCTTAGATCAATTGAGAGGAAGAGTGGAAGATGATTCTCAGAATTTGAATCAATGAAGCTCTTCAATCTCAAGTTAACATCCAAAATAGAAAAGCGGAAGTGTAGAAGAGAAATAAAAACAGCAAATGAAATTAGAATTATGCAGAAGAAGAACAAAGTTAAATTTCAGATCTAGAATTGAAACAGAACTTCTTCAATCTCAATCCAAAATTCAAAATAAAAATTAAGAATTGCAGAAGTAAGAACAAGGAGAAAGAGAACTCAGATCTCAATCCCAATTTTCCAAATTCAAAATGAAAACTAAAGTTGAGCTAAAAGTAAAATTGAGCAAAAGGTAAAACTAAAAAAAATGAAAAGAAGGTCCTCTACAAATCAAACTAAGTCCTATTTATACACTTTCTAATTTTTTATCTTAGAATTTGGAGTGGGCTTTTCATTTGGTGAAGAATTGGATCCAATTTGGCTTTTGCTTGAAAAATGGAACCAGGGACACCTCCCAGGGAAGCACTCAGTTAACTAATTTCACGCAGCGCTTACATGCTTGAATGGGACTCCAATTCGAGTCATGGTGGCTCCCAATTGTGCCCATTTCTTATGCAAGATAGCGCTCAGTTAACTCACTAAACGCAGTGCCCCTTTTGATTTGGAGGGAGCTCCCGCCTTCGAGCCTTGCTTAGTTCATTTTGAAGCAAATTTCCCTTGTGCCAAGCAATGCAAAGTAGCGCTCAGTGAAGAGACTTCACACAGCGTCCTTTGTTTTTAATGGAAGCTTCCCCTTCGAGCCTTGGTGAATGCATTTTGTGTGCTGCGCCATGATTTTCCTTGCTTATAGCGCTTTCTTTTATGCCTCATGTGCACGGTTCGAACCTTGGTTGGCTCTATTTTGGAGCTGTGCCTTGCATTTTCTTCTGAATGGAACCCGATAAAGTTAACTTAGTTAACTGAGTGCTATTAATTTTCTTGGGTTCCTTGGGTGCTCAGTTAAGAGAGTTCACTTAACGCCATGCCTTTGCTCCCTTGGGCTTTGCTCTAGCGCTCAAATAGAAAGCGCTATGCTCAATTAGTGAGCGCTATGCCTTGGCCTCTTGATGCGCAATACTTTTTTCTTCCTTGGGCCACACTTTAATAGGCAAGCTTTCCTTGTTTCTTTCTTTTCTTCACCTACAAGTAATTAAAACAACCAATCAAAGTATCACCAAATTTACAAGGTTTATAATTCATTCAAAAACCAACTAATTCTAGCTTAAACCTCATGATTTAGTGTCAAATAAAGGATGATTGATTGATTCAACAAAACCATGCAAATTCACTCCAAATTACTTACTTACAATGCAAGAAAGTGCATAAAACCTAATGAACTAACAAAGTAGACCAGGATGTCTATAGGATATTGCTCTTTCCATTTGCTGTAAAAGGCCAAGCAAAGAGGTGGTTAGATACTCAGCTCAAATCAAGCTTGAACACATGGAATAAGTTGGTGGAAAAGTTTTTAAATCAATACTTTCCCCCAAAGAAGCTAACCCAGCTAAGACTGGACATTCAAGGCTTCAAATAAGAAGATGATGAATCCCTTTATGATGCTAGGGGGAGGTACAGGATGGTGCTACGGAAATGCCCTACTGAAATATTTTCAGAATGGGTAAAGTTAGACGTCTTCTATTACGGACTCACAGATATGGTTAAGATGTCCTTAGACCATTCTGCTGGTGGTTCAATCTACATGGGAAAGATAATTGAGGAAGCTCAAGAACTCATTGAGACAGTTGCCAGCAATCAGCATCTGTACTCATCTAGTGAGACTTCAATGAAGGGAGAGGTCAAGACAGTGTCCACTGAATCAGACCCTCCTAAGCAAAGTGAGTCGTAAACCCAACAGCTGCTCTTTCTCACACAACAAGTGCTAAGCTTGCAAGAAGCAGTGCAAATGACCTGAGCCTCCAGCAAGAATATGGAAGCACGGTTGAACTAGGCTAAACAGCTCTTTTCTGAACAGATAAGAGAAGAATGCCAAGCTATCCGATTAGGGAGTACCTTGACCACCCAGCCTCAGAACAGTAAGAGGCAGGGAGAGGAAGAAATGGTAGAAAATGAACAAGCTGTAGCCCAAGGTACCATCAAGGTCGTTGAACACCCAGAAAGGGATGGCATGGGCGTCCAACGCCCAGAAGGGGGCAGCCCAGGCATTGAACGCCAGTCTCGGAGAGGCCAGACACATGTAACTGTTGGGAACACCTCTCCTAAGCAAGCTGGTAGTCCTTCTATAGGTACTATGAACATTCACCCTGCACTACTCATGGCCATTGAGTACAAGGTCAACTTACCATACCCACAAAGACACCAGAAAGCAGAAAAAGATAGGCAATTTGCCAAAATCTTAGAAGCTTTCAAGAAGCTGAAGATCAAAATCTCCTTTGCAGAGGCTCTTGAACAAATTCCTTCATATTCTAAGTTCATGAAGGAAATACTGAATAACAAGAGGGATTGGAGGGAAGTAGAGACAGTGATGCTTATTAAGGAGTGCAGTGCAGTCATTTAGAGGAACCTTCCTCAGAAACTTCAAAGACACCCTAACACTCTTCCCAGAGACACCGAGGTGAATCCAAGAGAAGAGTGTCAGGCCCTTATTATTACCAAGGAGGCCGAGCCTAAGGTGATACACATTGTTGAGGAAATAAATGAAGAAGGGGCTCAAGAAGAGGCTAGAAGCACATTGTTGCACGCCCCTCTTATGGGAAGAAAGCCTGAAGTACCACACACTCAGATGCCCCAAAAGGAGACCAAGAATGAGCACTGCTCACAATCCTTGGAAAGCTCTAAAAAGATGCAAATCAATATTATTTTTGCTTAGGTTTTGAAGCAATGGTCTCTCTCTACTGGAAGAAACCTCTCTGATGCTGAGAGAGGCGAATTGATGCTGAGGTTACAGAAGGATTACATGATTATCAAGGTCCTAAAACCTCCACTACCCTGTGACAAAGGAGGTACTTCCATGCAGAGTACAATACTGAAGCCTCCTCCCTTGGTGAAAACTCATACAGTTTCCTGATGCGCCACTATTTCGTGGTGCATTTTATGCTGAATTGAGTGGATTTTATCACCTTTTCCCACATTTATTCAATGAAATAGCTTGGTTTTATATATTCCCCCTAGTTTGTGCTTAAGTGTGAAAACATGCTTTTTAGGCCCTTAATTGGTTAATTTTAATTCACCTTTGATTCCACTAGATGCCTTGATGTGTTTGTTAGTGAATTCAGGTTCAAAAGGCTAGGAATGGATCAAAGAATGAAGAGAAAAGCACGCAAAGTGGAGAAATCATGGAAAATCAAGGATTGGGAGTGCATTCACCGACGTGCATGCGTGGCTTACGCGCACGCGTGAATATGGAGTTGCATGGTGACGCGTACGCCTGACATGAAGCGTACACGTGGAAAGCAAAAATGCCAAAGACGCGTACGCGTGACCCACGCGTACGCGTCGATGCTCGCACGTGACATCATTAAAGTGAAAATGCTGGGGGCGATTTCTGAGCCTATTACATGCAGAAATCAAGAAGAGTCAAAAGAGGAAGCACATAGTTTAGTTTTGATCATGCTTTAGTTAGTTTCTAGAGAGAGAAGCTCTCTCTTCTCTCTAGAATTAGGTTAGATGTAGATTGGGATTTCTTAGATCTAGGTTTAATTCATGCTTTGATTTATTTTTTATTTTTAATTTCTTATTCTTCTACCTTAGCTTTCCTAGTTTAGTATTTTAATCCTTGTAATTGTTTACTTTGTTGTTGATGCACTCTTGTTTCTTCTATTTTCCTTTAATGCAATTTATGTTTGATTTCTTTTATTGTTGATTTGCTTTGTTATTGTTAATTCCTTGCAATTAGTAGTTGTAGATTTATACTTCTTGCAATTTTATCTTGCTTTCCTTTTGTGCCTTCCAAGTGTTTGACAAAATGCTTGGAAGGATGTTAGAGTAGATTTTTGTGTTCTTGGCTTGGGATGGTAACTTAGGTAAAATTGAGTTGCTAATGTCAAAGTCGTGATAATTGGTATCCATTGACTCTAGCTTCCACTAAGTTAATTGGTGAGTGGCTAGGACTTATGGATTAGGATTGGTGTATCTCATTTGACTTTCCTTCACTTGTTAGATGATGACTTAATGAGATTGATCCTTGCAATTATCATGTTGTGGTTAGTGACAAGGATATAGATCCTTAACCATCAACCCTTGCCAAGACCTTTTTAACATTTGAGTTTCCTTTACCTTTTTGCCATTTATGTTTCTTGTCTCTTATCCAAAACCCCAAAATATGCATCCCATAACCAATAACAAGAACACTTCTCTGCAATTCCTTAAGAGACGACCCGAGGTTTGAATACTTCGGTTATTTTTATTGGGGTTTGTACTTGTGACAAACAAATTTTTGATTGAGAGGATTGTTTGTTGGTTTAGAACTATACTTGCAACTAGAATTTATTGTGAAATTCTTAACCATACAAATTTTCCGTTCAACATTTCCCCAGACATCAAACTTAAGTTTGGTGTTGGGCAGTCACCACCCACCAAGGAGGAAGGTCCTAAGAGGAAGATGCATAGGGGATGGAGAAACAATACAACCCCTACTCTAACAAGCAAGGAGAATCAAGCTCATCACACTAAAAGAAAGCTTGTTAGGAGGAATTCAAATCTGAAGGCACTAATCTCCTCCTCTTCTCCCATGGAGTCATTTCTGTTAACCCACTGGAAGAAGAGGAAGAAAGTCAATGATCAAGTGTCAAGCTAGTGACGGTAAATAAGCGCTTGTTGGGAGGCAACTCAACCATTAGTAGAGTACTTTTGTTCTTATTTCTTCTGTTTACTTTTATTTGAGTTTATTTTCAGAGTTTTCCCTTATTTTTTTTAATGTTTGTGATCATGTGCAGTACTTAGAACAGAGACAAAGGCATTAAAAGATGAAAAACAGAACACCTTAGAGTAAGTCCATTGCTCGTGTTGAATGCCAGCTAAGGAGGCAAGAAGGGCATTCAGCTCCCCAAATGGGTAAGAAAGCTGGCGCTGAACGCCACACAGGGAGTCCCTAATGGGCGTTCAACGCCCAAAGAGGAGTAAAATTGTTGGCGTTGAACGCCAAGGGAGGAATCCCTAATGGGCATTCAACGCCCAAAGAGGAGCAGAGGCCTGGCATTGAACGCCAGGATGGAGGCCCCCAATGGGCGTCCAATTCCCTATATGGAGCATGAAGCTGGCGTTAGCAGGAGCTGGGCGTTCAACGCCCACAAGGGTAGGGAATTCGAATTCCCTAGCCTCTCAAGACCAGTAGGTCCCACAGAATCTCCACCTACCTTACCCTCTATCTCTCCCTCTTTCTTCTTCTTCTGCTCTATTCTTCCCTTTTTGTTCTTATTTGTTCGAGGACGAGCAAAGTTCTTAAGTTTGGTGTTGCAAAAGCTCCACTTTTTTACTTCTACCATTCCTAAATATGGCACCAAAAACTGGTGAAACCTCAAGGAAGAGGAAGGGAAAGGCACTTGCCTCCACTTCCCTCACCTCATATGTCACTTATGCAATTCAGCTGGAATTGTCATAGAAGGAGACATCCCCATTGAGGAGGACAAGCCCATCACTAAAAGAAGGATAGAGCATGTTAGAGAGCCTACACATGCATCTCAACAAGAGCATATGGTGCCACCTCAACAAGAGATCCCTGAGATACCTCAAGGGACGTACTTTCCTCCCCAAAACTATTGGGATCAACTTAACACCTCAATAGTGGAGCTAAGTTCAAATGTTGAGTAACTGAGGGTGGAGCATCAAGACAACGCCACTATCCTCCATGAAATAAGAGAAGATCAAAGAGTTATGAGGGAAGAACAACAGAGGCAAGGAAGAGACATAGAGGAGCTTAAACGCTCCATTGGATTCACTAGAGGGAGTAGTAGCCGCCATCATTAAGGTGGTCCCGTTCCCTTAATCACCTTGTCTAAGTTATTTTGTTTTCTATTTTCCATTAGGTGTTATATCTTATTGTCTGTTTCTAGTGCATGATCATCTTTATTTATGTCTTAAAGCTATGAATTATTCTTTGCATCTCTCACCATACTTAAAATAAAAATTTTATTTGAAAAAGAAAAGGGAGATACTTGAATTTCGAGTTACATTATAAGAATCGTTCAATTATCTTGATGTGGTGGCATTGTTTTTACTTTCTGAATGTATGAATAAACAGTGCATATTTGATGTTGGAGTTAAGAATGTTGGATCTTGAAAGAATGATGAAAAATGAGAAGTATTATTGGTAATCTGAAAAATCTAAAAAGATTGATTCTTGAAGTAAGAAAAAGCAGCAAAAAAACAAAAAAAAAGCAATAAAAGAATATATATATATATATGCGAAAAAAAGCAAAAGAAAAAGAAAAAGCCAATAGCTCTTTAAACCAAAAGGCAAGAGCAAGCGTCCAAGGCTTTGAGCATCAATGGTTAGGAGGGCCTAAAAGAAACAAAATCTTAGCCTAAACAGTTCAAATTTCCCTAACTATATGCTTGTGGTGTGAAGGTGTCAACGAAGTCGTGATCCAAAGTAAAAAGAGTGTGCTGAAGAACTCTGGACACTATTGGCTGGGGAATCTAGCAAAGCTGAATCACAATCTGAAAGTGTTCATCCAGTTAAGTGTCTGTGGCATTTATGTATCCGGTGGTAATACTAGAAAACAAAGTGCTTAGGGTCACGGCCAAGACTTAAAAGAAGCTGTGTTCAAGAATCAAGAAGAACTAAACTAGGAGAATCAATAGTATCATCCGGATTCTGAGTTCATAAAGATGCCAATTATTCTGAGCTTCAAAAGAAAGTGAGATGCCAAAACTATTTAGAAGAAAAAAGCTACTAGTCCTACTCATTGAATTGAAACTGAGCTTCATTGAGAACTATGAGATTTATTGTATCATTCTCTTCTTTTTAATCCTACTTTACTTTTGGTTGCTTGGGGACAAGCAACAGTTTAAGTTTGGTGTTCTGATGAGCGGATATTTTATACGCTTTTTGGCATCATTTTCATATAGTTTTTGTTATGTTTTGTTTAAGTTTCATTATGTTTTCATAGGTTTTAGTCAAAAATTCATATTTTTGGATTCTACTTTGATTTTGTGTGTTTTATGATGATTTCAAGTGAATTCTGGCTGAAATTGAAGAGCTTTGGAAAAAGTCTGATTCAGAGACAGAGAAAGGACTGCAGATGCTGTCAGATTCTGACCTCCGTGCACTCGAAGGAGTATTTTTGGAGCTATAGAAGTCTAAAGGGTGTGCGCCTAACAGCATTGGAAAGCTAATATTCAGAGCTTTCCAGCAATATATAATAGTCCATATTTTGCTCTAGAAATGAAGGTCCAAAACTAGCGTTCAATGCCAGTTCTTCAGCCCCTTCCTGGCGTTGAACACCCAAAAGGGAGCAGCTGGCATCCATCGCCCAAAAAGGAGTTCAAAGCTGGCGTTCAATGCCCAAGAAGGGTACTAGCTCGTGGAGTCACCCTTAGCTCAACCCAAACACTCACCAAGTGGCTCCAGAAGTGGATTTTCTCACTGTCAACCTAGTTTATCCTATTTCTGTAATCCTTAGTTGCTAGATTAGTATATATAGACAAGAGTTCACCCTTGTTAGGAGCTCTTGGTCACTCTACACGTTTTGCATTACTTTTCTGTAAGCTATGAGTAACAAAACCTCCTAGGTTAAGGTTTGGAGCTCTGCTGATTCTTATGGATTAATAATATCACTATTCTATTTCAATCTATGCTTGATTCCATTCTAAGATGTATCTTCATTCTTCATCCTAATGAATTGGGAGTGTAACTTGACCATCATCCCTATTCTACATGGGTTCGTGCGAGTCCTTGACGGGATAGTATTGAACCACAAGCTTGATTATACATCTCTTAGACGGCTAATCCACGACTTCATTGGGGACTTGGAGACATCAGTTCAGCCGAGGTATAGGGCGATTAGGGACTTTGTGATATAGGCTAGAATCAATGGAGCAGCATTCTCTGATCCGTAAGATCTGACCTTGTCTGTGGCGCTTTGAGTAGGATCACCAAGGGAATGGACTGCTAGAGCTTCACCACCATTCAGATTGGATGACCACTAACCTCGCGTTTGATCTGAAGCAGAGGAGATTAATGACCACTGACCTGTCATTTGTCACTTACAGCCTGCCATGGAATGAATCATCAAAAGTTGGAGTAGACAGTGAGAAAAGTTGATCCAAAAGGAGGAAGCATCTCCGAAGCCTCAACCGTTCTCTCATCACTAATTTCACACTAATTAAGTAATTCTGTTTTGTTCTATTTTTATGCGTTTTTCACAACAAACTATATTTTCTGTCCGTCGGACTAAGTTCTACAAGATAGCCATTGCTTGTTCAAACCAACAATCTCCGTGGGATCGACCCTCACTCACCTGAGGTATTACTTGGACAACCTAGTGCTCTTGCCGGTCTATGTGTGCGAATATTGCAGAGTCAAATTCATGCACCACCAGTTGACCCATTTGAACATAAAATTTGTGGGGGATTAGACAAAAATGGTGGTATGCTAGGAGAGTTTTTCTAAGGCAATTTCAAGAGGGGAAGGCTTTTGAGGAATTTAGACTGGTTGTGATGATTGTGATGGTTGTGATGGTTGATAGGGAGTGTGGAAATTGTTTTGATGAAGGTTGTTGTTGAAATTGTTTTGTCTCTGACCTTGATTATCCCATCCAAAGTTGGGGTAATTTTTCCATCCAGGGTTGTAGGTCTTAGAGAATGGATCCTTGGAAGATGGTCTAGAGGAATTTTCCATGTAATTCACTTGCTCAATAGAGGATTGGGCAAGCTCACAACTTTTATCTTGAGGGACTCTTCCACCCATGTCATAAGAGATACCTTGTGTACTTACTGCTGAGACTTGCATATTTCCTAGTTGCTAAGTGATTGCACTTATTTGTTGGGACATAGCCTTTTTTTGTGCTAGAATAGTATCAAGTGTATCTAACTCCATCATTTTTTTCTCATTGTTCTTTCGGAGGAATATAAGTATTGATTGTTGGCCACCATCTCAATTAACTCTAAGGCTTCATCAATGGTCTTCTTCATGTGCAGAGATCCTCCCGCGAAGTTGTCCAATGAGTTCCTTGAAGCAGGGGTAATTGAAGCGAGCTAATTGTCGGTTCAAAATTTTACTAGTTTAAAAAATTCAATTATGTCCCAAGTATAGTCTAAACTGGCAACCAACTCACAATCAAAGTTTAGAAGTTTGTCACAAAAATTAATTCAATAATCGGGAGTTGAATCCTGGGTCGTTCTCCCTTGAACTTGCAATTGAGTGCACACCAATGGTTATGGAATTTTGGGATTTTGAATATGAATGCGGAAAAGGTAAGACAACTAGAAATTTAAGGGTAACCAACAATAAAATTGCAATAAGTAAAGAGCAATAAGCAAGTAAACAACTTTCTAGTAAGCATGTAATTGAAATGGCAACAATTAAGAGGTAACTATACTAGAAAGCAATAAAATTAAACTGAAGGACTAAGAGAATAAAGTCAATAAAAGAGGTGATAATCAAATGCTTAAAAGGCCTTGGCTAGGGTTTAGCATTTAAGCTTCTTATTCTTGTTATCAACCACAAACATGGCAACCATTAAGAGTTATTCCCACTTCGTTATCCCTTAACATCGAGAAAATGTAAAATAGGCATAATTGATCTCAATCCACAAATCTTAATCAACTTACCAATCAAATTTGGTAAAAGATTAGCGTTAGTGGAAACCAAATCAACTACCAACCCTGAATTACCATTCACTATTGGACATTGATAACTCAAGGATTCCCAATTACTCAACTCCAAGCCAAGAATTCAAAAAAAAATCTACTCCATAGCTAAAGTAAACAATTCATCAAACACTTGGTGAGTAATAAGAGAACACATCATGGAATTCTGAAAATTAACCAAAATTAAATCTAATTACAATCAAACATTAACAATAGCAACTCAATTAACTCATATAAAAATATAGAAACATCAATGCATTAATAGAAATTCAAAATTAACAAGATTCATGAACTAAGAAAAATAACAAAGTGACTCAAAGAAAATTCTAAGGAAGATTAAAGTAAGAAAATAATAAAATTAAAGCAAAACTATAGCTAAGCAAGTTTGGAATTCAAAATTGAGAACAAAATTGACAAGAACCCCTAGAAAAACCTAGAGAGAACCTAAAGTTTTTCTCACTAGAACTATGAAAAACTATGTAAAACTATATGGAATGATAGAGTGTGTGTCTTCCCCTATGCTCCTAGGCCTCTAATACTTCAGAATGGAGATGGATTGGACCTATAATTGCCCCCAAAATCATGGTCATGTACTTCCATTAATGAGGCATGTGCTGCGTGTCATGCGTATGCATGGGTCATATGTATGCATGGCAGCCAAATATTTAATTCTTTTAATTTTTCTTGATTTCTTCACTTTTACATACTTTTTCTCCATCTTCCATTCCATTATTATCCTGTTAAACCTGAAATCACTCAACAAACGTATCACGACATGAATGGAATGAAAGTAAATTAAAATTGACAGTTTATTGGTCTAAAAAGAATGTTTTAAATTTTAAGCACAAATTAGGAGAAAATCATAATAGCATGCTTCTTGGTGAATAAATGCAAGATAAGTTGATAAACTCCATGTTTTCTATCAAAAAATTATCCTAAAATAGGAGTTTATCAATAATCTCATCATAGAAGATCTAGAGTTGCACCCAGTCAAAGAACATATCCGGGGCACTTTCTCAACATTTTCTTGTACCTCTTCCAAGATAAAGAGATTCTCCATTTTTCTATCTGAATGTCTGGATGTCCGTTCTCAACTTTTTCAACCTTTGAGGTGAAAAAGATTTGGTTAAGAACTTGCTGACCAAATCATCCCATGTTGCTCTGCTCTCCTTTCGTTGAGTTTCAACCTACTGCTTCGCCTGGTGCCTTATAGAGAATGGGAACAACAACAACTGGTAAACCTTAGTAGGGACTCCATTAGTTTTGACTGTGTCACATATTTGGAGAAAGTTGGAGATGTGCTGGTTAGGATCTTCTTGAGGACTCTGACGAATGGATTTTTCAAGGTAAAGAATTTCACAAATAAGTTCTCATTGCTAGTATAGTTTCTAAACCAACAGAGAATCCTTTCGTACAAAAACTTTGGTTGTCACTTAAGCAAACCCAATAAAATTAATAACCGAAGTATTTAAACCTCGGGTCATTTCTCAAGAAATTACAGGGAAGTATAATTTGTTATTGATTATGGAAAAGTATCTTTTTGGGTTTTTGAAATAGAGAACAAGGAAATAAATTGGCAAGAAAGTAAATTAATAATCATGAAAACCCTTGCAAGGTATGAGAAATGGAAATCCCATCCTAGTTATCCTTATCAATTGTGATGAGAATTGTTTATTGCTCCCACTTAGTTAACCCTTACTAAATAAAGGAAAGTCAAGTGGACTAATCAATTTGATTCCTCAAGTCCTAGTCAACTCCTAAGGAAAGACTAGCTTTAGAGGGATCCAAATCAACCAGCAATTTCCAATTATCAATCAACAAGGGAGTTTGATAACTCAAGTGTCATCAATTACTCAACCAAAGCTAAGAATGTAAAAAGCTAAACTAAAATCATAAATCTGAAATACCTCAAATTGCATTAAATAGAAATTCAAATCTAACATGAAGAGTTCATAAACCAATTTGGCAACATAAGTAATTAACAAGAGAAATTGAAAAACCAAAGTACTAGAATAAATAAAAGTAGAAGAGAAATTAAATTAAAGGAACATTGAACCTGGAATTTAGAAGGAATGAACCTAAAACTAAGAGAAATCCTAAATCCTAAAACCTAGAGAGAGGAGAGAGCCTCTCCCTCTAGAAACTATATCTAAAAAACTAAAATTGTGAATAATGAATGAATGATTGCATTCTCCCACTCTGTAGTCTCTAATCTGTGTTTTTTAGACCAAAAACTGGGTCAAAAACAGCCTAAAAATTGCCCCCAGCAATTTCTGATACGTCCAGCACGTGGCTCTATCACGCGTACGCGTCATCTACGTGTACGCGCAGATTGAATTTTCTCCAGGTCACGCGTACGCGTGATCCACGTGTGCGTGTCATCTATCAGCATGGAAACTATGAAAAATTATATATCATTTCGAAGCCCCAGATGTTAGATTTCCAACGCAATTGGAACCGCCTAATTTGGACCTCTGTAGCTCAAGTTATGGTCAATTAAGTACGAAGAGGTCAGGCTGGACAGCTTTAACAATTCCTTCAATTTCTTGTATTCTTTCGACTTTTGCATGCTTCCTTTCCATCCTCTAAGCCATTCCTGCCCTATAAACCTTGAAAACACTTAACACACATATCAAGGCATCGAATGGTAATAAGAGAGGATTAAACATAGCAAAATTAAGGCTAAAAAAGCATGTTTTGAATCATAGCACAAAGTCAGGAAGGAAAATGTAAAACATGCGAATTCAATGAATAAGTGTGAGAATAGTGGATAAAATCCACTCAATTAAGCACAAGATGTACCACGAAATAGTGGTACATCAAATCTCCCTAAACTTAAACATTAGCATGTCCTCATGCTAAACTCCGGAGAAGCTATAAAGGAGTGAAGAGGAATGGTAAAACTTATGAAATGCAACCTATCTATATGAATGCAACTACATGAAAAAATACTTCTACCTACTTGGTTAAAATTAAACAAATTCTCCAAGACAAACAGAAATCAGATTCCACTAATTCAAATCACACAATAAGAGACAAATAAACTTGTAAGAAGATAGCTCATAAAAGCAGGGAACATAGAATCAAGCATTGAACCCTCACTGGTAGTGTATATGCACTCTAATCGCTCAATTGTCTAGGGTTGATCACTCTACTCTTCTCTAGTCATGCTTTCTAAAACTTTGTTCTTCATCTAACCAATCGACAAAAATTTAGTATACCAATGCAAACATCATGAGGTCTTTCCGAGATTGTAATGGGGCTAAGGTAAGGGTGAGGATATATGTATGGCCAAGTGAGCTATAATATGAATCTTTGACTAACCTAAGCTCTTACCTAACACACACACACTCTATGTAACTCTAAAATCATGCCTAGCTACCCATAATTCCCACTTTTGTATCACATAGTCATATACCAAAATTTTCTTTAATTTCACCACATATGCATTGATCTTTTATTAAACTTAATACTGGAGTAATTTTGTCCCCTTATTTATTTATTTATTTATATTGTAATATTTATTTATATTTTCTTTTCATTTTTTTTGAATCATAAAAGTAAACATAATATATCAATGCATATGGGTTTTTAATTTTCTGGTCTCACATGAATATGCACCCAAATTCCCAATACTTTTATCAATAAAACATTGTACACTTTCATCAACCCAAGTTCCCACAGTTTCCCACACTTAATTAATACACAATCTCTATCTTAGGCTAACCAAAGATTCACTTGGGGTAATTAATTGTTTTTCCGCTTTAAGGCTAGTGATGTGGTAAAATATAAAACAAAGGGGATTAAAAGGCTTAAGGTGGCAAACAAAGGTAATTGAAAGGGTAGGCTATTTGGGATAAGTGAGCAAAAATCAAATAATGGCCTCAATCATATGCAAGCATGTAAATACACTAAACAGTGGACATATAGAATGGAACAAAGTAAAGTTTACAGTCATAGAGAAGAAAACACAAAAATAAAATATTATGGTTAAATAATGTAACCATGTAATTGAGCTTAAATCTCACAGGTTGTGTGTTCTTAGCTATAATTCATGTTCCAATATACAATATTCAAACAAGTTTAACACAAATTTTAATTTAAATTAGTGAAAAGCTATAAAATATGGTCTTGAAAAGAAACTCATTACTTTAATCAAGTAGTGGTAAAATATGTACGAATTTAAACAAACATGCAATCAAACCTGCAAATGCAACAACTAAATTAACAAAGAAAATTAAACATGGGTGCTGAAAAGGAAGATGTGCAAGTGGATGGGTTGCTCCAACTGATGCTTTTCTCCATAGATTGTGCAGATGGACTTGTCTTTTGCCCCATTGAAAAGCTTCTCTTTTCCTTTCTCGGTGGCCATCTTGAAAGAAGAGAAAAAGAAGAAAAGTAATCCAGAAACAAAGATAAAAAACAAATAAAATATGGGTGGGTTAATTCCAAATAATGAGGGTCTCAATTACATGGTAGCTACAACATGTAAGTGAAAAAATAGTAGAAGCAAATGTCATCAATAGTGCAAAAATTACAACAATGGTGAAGAGAATGTGGGTAATACAAGATAGTATAAGTGCATATCAATGCAAATGGAAAATAAGTGTCATAAAAATTAGCATTGACTTATAATTAACAATACCCAACAATTTAAAACAGGTCACGAAACACCAAAATAATTCAAGAAAAGATGCAATAGTTGAATAAGAAAATTTAACACCAATGGAAAAATAATAAACTGAGAAAAGAAAAAAAAAAGTATACACATGATTAAAATGCAGTGAATGAAAGTATGCAAATAAATTAAGTAAAATAGAATGAAAGAGAATAAGGATGAGAATGTAAAGTAATGAAGAAGAAAGTAAGAAATGGGAAAGAAAGAATAAGAAGGGAGAGAAGAGAGAAGGAGAAGGGAATCTGTAAAACGATGCGTAAGCGTAGCCCACGCGTACGCGTGGGTGAGCAGAAATCCAATCGACACGCAAGCGTCGGTCACGCGTACGCGTGACCACTGGTTGTGCTAAACGCACAATACCAGCACCAAGGCAGCACAACTCTCGGCTAAATCACCCATTGACGTCGATTTTCCATCCACGCGTACGCGTCGCTGACGCTTACGCGTGGGTTGACTAAAATACGGGTGACGCGCAGACGTCGCCCACGCGTACGCGTGGGTTGGCTCGTGCGCAAGGCACCCTTCCTGCGCAGCTCCCGCGTAACTTTCTGTAAGGTTTAGCGTCGCATGTGACGCGTGCTTAATCTTTGAGACAAGCATATGACTACTGGCAGGATCAACCAGGTAGCATCCATCACCGACCCTACGCGCCGAGCTGCCGACGCCCCCAGTGAGGGGAAGCTTTCGAAGGACACGGCGGCAGGCGTCTTTCCGAGAAACCGAATCATCTGAGGGACAGACGGGGATCTAAGACCCCATCCCGACCGCGTGCACCGCACCAGCGAGAACAGAACGCGCAAGCAGGCCACCGTAGCCGCACAGAGCGCCGAGACGGGTAGGACCACGGGCGTGTGCGCATGCGTGGAACGCGCTTTTCTCCCCCCTTTTTTATATGCAGAATGCAGAATGCAGAATGTAGAATGCAAATGATGATGCAGACATTATGAATGAACACTAAGAAAAATAGAATAAAATAAAACTAAGAATAAAACAAAACAAAATAAAACTAAGATTGAAAAAGAACGATCATACCATGGTGGGTTGTCTCCCACCTAACACTTTTAGTTAAAGTCTTTAAGTTGGACATCTGGTGAGCCCCTAGTTATGGTGGCTTGTGCTTGAACTCATCTAGAAATATCCACCAATGTTTGCAATTCCAATAGCCTCCGGGGTCCCAAACTAGGCACATAAAGCCTTCAATCCAGTTAAGGCAAGTGACAAGACTCCAGGAATGTTGATTGTTAGAATGAATTTCGGGGTCCCAAACCTTGCTTTTGCACCCGTCTTCTTGTTGGTCATCATTTTTCCACTTGGGTGGTGAGCAATTAGAATTCTCACTGAGATATCCAAACAACATCCTAGACCCATTCAGTCGAGCTTTACACCAACCTTTGCATTTAAACTTTGAGCTTTCCACCATATTGAATCTTGCATGACAACTCCTACCATTAACCATCTCCCGCTTGCTCTTATAGCCACAAAGAGCTCTAATTTTCCCATCCGTCTTAAGTAAATCATATTCAAGTGGGCTAATTAAGCTTAGAGATAAAAGATTTACCCACTTGAATGAAGGAATGGATGGTGATGGTTTTGGGGGAGAGGTCTCCAACAACTGTGGCAAAGTGATTTCCAGCTCCATTCCCTTGAGCTCTTCCTTGACAACTTCCACCTCTTTGCAAGCTTCTTCAATTTCAACCTCTTCCTCTTGGTAGCTTTTTTCCAATTCAATTTCTTCTTTATTACTTACCAAGGGCATGGGAGGTTGTGCTTCTTCTTCTTTAATCTCCATCTCTTGATCAACCTCTGCAAAGTTTTCAACCATGATATGCCTCGGAGGTTGTACACCCTCCTCAACATCAACATTAAATATCTTGGAAGGAGGTTCTATGACTTGGCTTTCCCATGGAGGTTCCGCATCTCCCAAGTCTTCAACCACTTCCTCCTCTTCAACTATTATGGCATCTTCCACTTGTTCCAATACAAAGCCACGTTCCTCATTGTCCACTGGAGTTTCTAGTGTCTCCTTCATGCTACGCTCTTCTTTAGATTCTCCACACATAGCCATGGGAGTTTCTTGAGTGCTCAGATGTTGGGAAGCTAATCGAATTACCGCTCGCTCCAGTTGATGAATGGCTGCATGGAATTGATCCATTGTTTCTTTGAGACGATCCCTTGACTCTTGTTCCGCTCAGGTTGCATGATTAGGATTATATGGCTCTTGGGTTGATGGATATGGACATGATGTATATGGAGGTGGTAGTTCTTGGGAGTAATCGGGTTGGAATTGGGGTGGTCCCATATAAGGTTCATATGGCTCATAAGGTGGTTGGTATGGTGGATGATGGTTCGGGTCATATGAAGGTGAATGGTGAAAAGGGACTTGTGAGTAGGGTGGTTCAAAGCTATGTTGAAGAGGTAGTTCATAAGGATATGGTGGGGCTTGTTGGTAACTACAAGGGGGTCCACCATATTCATCATCTTCGTACGCACCCTAGAATGGCTCTTGACCATAGTAATTTGGTGGAGGTTGGTTGTCACGAAGAGGTCCACCATAACTATTGTCTTGGTATGCATCATAGAATGGTTGTTGGTTATAGCGCATTGGAGGGGGTTGTTGCCAAGAGGGTTGATCAAATCCTTGTGGCTCCTCCCATCTTTGATTATTCCAACCTTGATGCATATTCTCATTATAGCGTCCATTCACTGCAACATAATTGGAACTAAACTCATAGCGACAGGGGAGAGAATTCATAGTAGCTAATAAAAATTAAAAATAAAAACAAATAAACAAGAAAAAATCAAATATTTACAATAACCAATAATAAGGCACATGTTTGCAATTCCCCAGCAACAGCACCATTTTGGTGAACGGTTTTTCTGCTGGTAAAGAATTTCACAAATAAGTTCTCGTTGCTAGTATAGTTTCTAAACCAACAGAGAATCCTTTCGTATAAAAACTTTGGTTGTCACTTAAGCAAACCCAATAAAATTAATAACCGAAGTATTTAAACCTCGGGTCATCTCTCAAAGAATTGCAGGAAAGTATCATTTATTATTGGTTATGAAAAAGTATCTTTTTGGGTTTTTGAAATAGGGAACAAGGAAAAAATTTGGCAAAAAAGTAAATTAATAATCATGAAAACCCTTGCAAGGTATGAGAACTGGAAATTCCATCCTAGTTATCCTTATCAATTGTGATAAGAATTATTCATTGCTCCCACTTAGTTAACCCTTACTAAATAAAGGAAAGTCAAGTGGACTAATCAATTTGATTCCTCAAGTCCTAGTCAACTCCTAAGGAAAGACTAGCTTTAGAGGGATCCAAATCAACCAGCAATTTTCAATTATCAATCAACAAGGGAGTTTGATAACTCAAGTGTCACCAATTACCTAACCAAAGCTAAGAATGTAAAAAGCTAAATTAAAATCATAAAACTGAAATACCAGACATTGCATTAAATAGAAATTCAAATCTAACATGAAGAGTTCATAAACCAATTTGGCAACATAAGTAATTAACAAGAGAAATAGATAAACCAAAGTACTAGAATAAATAAAAGTATAAGAAAAATTAAATTAAAGGAATATTGAACCTGGAATTTAGAAGGAATGAACCTAAAACTAAGAGAAATCTTAAATCCTAAAACCTAGAGAGATGACAGAGCCTCTCCCTCTAGAAACTACATCTAAAAATCTAAAATTGTGAATAATGAATGAATGATTGCATTCTCCCACTCTGTGGCCTCTAATATTAGTTTTCTGGGCCGAAAACTAGGTCAAAAACAGCCCAGAAATTGCCCTCAGCAATTTCTGATACGTCCAGCACGTGCCTCTGTCACGCGTACGCGTCATCCACGCGTACGCGCAGATTTAATTTTCTCCAGGTCACGCGTGCGCGTCACCTAACAGCGTGGCAACTATAGCAAATTATATATCATTTCGAAGCCCCAGATGTTAGATTTTCAATACAACTGAAACCGCCTCATTTGGACCTTTGTAGCTCAAGTTATGGTCAATTAAGTACGAAGAGGTCAGGCTGGACAGCTTTAGCAATTCCTTCAATTTCTTATATTCCTTCCACTTTTGCATGCTTTCTTTCCATCCTCTAAGCCATTCCTGCCCTATAAACCTTGAAAACACTTAACACATATCAAGGCATCGAATGGTAATAAGAGAGGATTAAACATAGCAAAATTAAGGCTAAAGAAGCATGTTTTCAATCATAGCACAAAGTTAGGAAGGAAAATGTAAAACATGCGAATTCAATGAATAAGTGTGAGAATAGTGGATAAAATCCACTCAATTAAGCACAAGGGTTATCATTGTTATTGTCTGCCATGTTGCTCTCTAGTTCTTTTTCAATTTCTCCTACAACCTTCTTATTTCTAGCTTGCTTTCTCTATCTCCAGAGGGTTAGCTCAATTTCAGGGTCGTATAAAAGAAGCTCTCCTTCTTGATTGTCCTACATAAACACAAGAACACCAAGAAAAAGTGGAATTCCCAACTTTAAAGTGAGGAGAATTCTCAGTGAGGTAACTAACAAAAAAACAAAAGGTCCAATCTAGGTAATCAATTAACTAGTTTATTTGTTAATCTCTATTAATCCCTGGCAACGGTGCCAAAACCATGATGCGAATTTTCACAACCCACTGTCGGCAAGTGCACCAAGTCATATCAAGTAATACCGCGGGAGTGGGTTATCATTCCCACGAGGATTAACAGACTAAGCAAGCAATGGTTAATTAATTAATCTAGTCAGACAATCAGAATATAGCGTTTTAGAATTTCTTAGCATGAAAATAGTGAATAATATAAGGAAATAATAAATGGTTGAGAGAGTAATATGATTAAAAGAGTTAAGGTTTCAAAGATGTTAAACTTCAAGAAGAATGTTTTTCACTCTCTACTTTAACATGCAAGATGTATCTATGTCAAATAATTAGTAATCAAATCCCAATCCCTTGGTAATTCAATTTCTCTTAACTTAATAAACCATCAATTCTTGATTAATTGATTATGAAAAGAGGTTAAGTACTTCATTGATTTAGAAACCACACAATTCATAAGAGTTAACCCTAGTTGATTTGATGTTACTTATCAAGTCTCGTTACAAAACGTAAAGAATTGTGAAAAGGGGTTTTCAAGCTTAATTCCAAAAACCAAGCTTTCCAATTTGATAATTAGAATTCAATTACGATTAGAACTATTTCCCAATAGATTCAAACCCTTGTGATGAAGAACAAAAAACTCTTTCTTAAGAAAACATCAATGCATTAATCAAAAGTAGAAAAGCTATAACATTAGTCCATTAGAGTCAACAGAGCTCCTAACCTTAACCAAGGAGATTAGTGACTCATGCTAAGCTTCAAAATAAAAGACAATGTATGCAAAATGTCAAAAAGGTCCGTCAAAGTTTTTTTTTAGGAGCCTTTTATACTAAACCTCAAACTAAACCTAAAATTCAAAACCAAATTTCATTAAGACAAAATCAATTCAAATCTTCCGCAATTAATCTTCAAGTTCCATTGTGATTCAGGTCCAAAGCTTAGTGATTTAATTCTTCAACATTGCAATGTAGGCTTGGGTGATAACTTGATACTTGTGGGTTCTTAGCCTTTGGGCGTGTGCCATGCCCACTCATTGGCATGTTACACGCCAATCTGTTCAAGCCCCTGGGAAGTAGCCCCTTGGGTGTGTGGCACGCCACTCCTTGGGGTATTGCACACTAACTTTGCCTAGTCCTTAGGAGCAACCATCTTGGGCATATGGCATGCCTACTCCTTGGCGTGTTGCACGCCAACTTTGCCAAGTCCCTGGGAGCTTTGATGAGTTCATATTTTACGATAGATTTTGGTTTAATTTGAGTGAATTTAATCATATAAACCCACATTTATTCATCCAAATAGCATGCTTTTGTGTTCTCTCCCTTAATTGAGCCTAAATGTGAAAACATGCTTCTTTATGCTTAATTTAATAACTTTTATCCCACTTTTATGCCATTCGATGCTATGACATGTTTGTTGAGTGATTTTAAGTCCTAGAGGCAAGTTTGGCAGGGCGAAAGTGGAAGGAAGCATGTACAAAGGGAGAAAGCATGAAGAAAACAAAGGAGAAGCATACATTGGAGTGTGCGTGCGCACAACCTAGTGTGCGTACGCACAAAAGCCACAAAACCATGTGTGCATATGCACGACATCCTGTGCGTACACACAGGAGGAAAATCATCATGTGTGCGTACGCACAAACCTGTGCGTACGCACACGTCCCAGCGCGTGACTCATTTATTGCAAATCGCTTGGGGCGATTTTTGGGCCTCCAGGGACCAATTTTGGGGCTTTCTGAAGCTGATTGAGTGCTATATTAAGCAAGGTCTCACTCCATGTGAAGGAGGGGAGAAATTAGGGTTAGATTAGCATTATGTAGGTTGTTCTCTAGAGAAAGAAGCTCTCCCCTCTAGAATTAGGGTTCTTTAGTTTAATTTCTTGTAATTTCTACTTTTAATTCTTGTTTCTATTTACTTTTCCTTGTCATTTATTGTTATTGCTTCTTGTTCTTCTTCATTTCTCTTATTATTTCCTTTATTTTGTCAATTTATGTTTTATGACACTCTTGTTACATTTTACTTTCAATTACTGCAAATTTATGTTTCGATGTCATTTATTGCTTTCTTTAGTTGTTATTGTTATTTTCTTGCTTTGGTAGCTTTAGAATTTATTTTAATGCATTTTAATATTATTTTATTCTCATGCACACTAAGTGTTTGATAAAATGCTTGGCTTAGTTTTTACTTAGTTTTCCTCCACTCTTGGCTTGAAATTGATGACTTTGGTGATCCTTGAGTCATTGATGTCCATTCTTGTTTGATATATTAGCGTAGTTAGTTGATTTAGTCTCCCTTGACTCTATGTGACCCCTTAGTGTTGACATAGGACTTAGGGATTGAAATCAACTATGCCTATTTGACTTATCTTTGATGTAAGGTTGACTAAGTAGGATTAACTCTTCATAATCATCATATGTTTGTGGTCAATGGCTAGGATAGGTAGCCTTAGTCCTCAATTACTTGCCAAGAGGTTTCTTGCTTTTGAAGTTTTATTGCTTTGACTTTTACTTGCTTTCATTTACTTTCTTGCATGTTAAGTTAATTTCTTGCCATTTCTTTTTCTTGCATTTAATTGCTTTAACTTTTATTGATTTGATGTTTAAATTCTTGCATGTTTAATTTTCGCATTCTTGGTTGAGAAATTGGATGTTTGGGTGGAATTGAGCTGTGGATGTCCATTCCGCATTGTGTGAGAATGGTTAATTGATTTAGTTTCTATTGACGCTAGTCTTTCACTAAGTAATTAGTGAGTTGACTAGGACTTATGGATTGAGATCAATTACACCCTTTGACTAATTCTCAAGGAGGATTGACTAGTTTAGATTGCTTCTACACAATTGCCATGTTTGTGGTCCACAACTAGGATAAGAAACCTAGATTACCCACTTCTTGCAAAGAGTCCTTTAATTGCTTTCTTTTCAATTCCTTGTATGTTTGTTTCAATTCCTTGATATTTACATTTCTTGCTCTCTTGCTTTCATTCCCAATTCCCCATGCTCTCCTCCATAACCAATAATTATACATTTCATTACAACTCCTAGGGAAGACGACCCGAGGTTTAATTACTCTCGGTTATTTTGTTTTAAATTTAATATTTGATAGTGAGAATTCATTGTTGGTTTGGACTATGCTACTGATGACTTGATGCTTGTTTTGATCGCTATACAAGAATTTTCAATCATCAAATTTGGCGCCGTTGCCGGGGAGCTGCAATGGTGTATATTTTTGGCTATTGTGCATATGTGAATATGTGAATAGTTTGCTTTTTGGTTGATTTTACATATATTGCTTGCTTGTTTTTGGCTTTTGTAAATATGTTAGTATGTGAATATCTTGCTTCTTATTTGCTATTGTAGATATGCATCTCTTGTTTGCTTTTTGTTTTTCTTGTTGGGAGCTAATAGCTTGTTGGACACTACATCCAAGTTTGGTGCAATCAATTGGGAATTGCGGAGATTCTAGCATTGTTGGAAGCTCCATGATGAATACAAGCACAAGATTAAAGCTCTCTATAAGTCTAACTTAAAGACATTAAATAAAATTTCTTGGTAACATTGTTCTAACTCTTCTTTTTTTGTATATATTTTGGTTTGTTCCATGTTTGTTTGATTGGTTAGCTTAGAATTAGTTTAATTTTGAGTTAGTTATGATAATTTTGGGTTAGATCATGAATTTATGGGTTCTTGCATGTTTTGGTATTGAGTTTTGGTTGAACTAAGGCTTGGTGCCTTAGAATTTTGAAGAAATTTTTTTGGGAAAAACAGGGCATGTGCGTGCGCACACCCTCGTGCGCATGCACACAACAACAAAAATTCACCTTTTGTGCGTACACACCCAGCTGCGTACGCACACTAGCCTTTATGCCCTCTGTCTGCAGCGCCAGCACGCCTTGTGCGCGCGCATTCCCCAGTTTTCTGCGATCTGTGCGTGCGCACGTACTTGTGCGTACGCACACATGCCCTTTTTCGCACTCTTTGTGCGAGCACACAAGCTTGTGCGCCCGCACGCCAACTTGCCTCCCTTCTGGTGGGAGCGTTAGCACAGCCTATGCGCATGAACCTCTGCCCCTTTAAGTCTCTGTGTGCGCGCACAAACCTGTGTGTGCACGCACACATGATCCTTCAACCTAAAAAAAAACCCACACCTGTGCGTGCGCATAAACCTGTGCGCAGGCACAACCCTCAGCAACCCCTCTGCTCGCAACACACGCACCCCTTGTGCGTGGGAACACCCCCTCTTTTCCCCTTCTGTGCGCCCGCACACATCTTTGTGTGTGCGCACAGGTTGTTGTGTTCATTCTGTTCGCAGCGCCCGCACCCTGCTATGTGCGCGCATAATACCCTTTTCTATTTAGTGTGCGTACGCACACTTACCTGTGCATACGCACACCCCTGTTTTCTCACACTTTACTTCTTTTCCTCTCTTCTCTCTACTTCTTTTCTTCTTCTTCCTTCCACTCCTCTCTTCCCTTGATTTTACCTTGCTTTTCTACTTAGTTTTCATTTCATCTCATTTTTGTTTTAGTAATTATATTAGTTTTAATTTAATAGTTGTTAATTGAATAAGTTGCAATTGTTTGATTGATGATTCATTGGGTTGCTTCTTGCTTGAATTTGGTTTCAAAGTTGATGAATATGTGCACTGAGCATTAAAGCTTTCTTTAATTGCCTAGATGAATTGTTAGTTTGATTCATATGTTGTCGTGACCATATGTGTTAAAATTTATCCTTGTGTAGAATTTTGAATTGTGCACGTGTACTTTAGTGAATTGAGTTGAACTACTTAGCCATCATGGATTTTTAGTGAATATAATCACATAACAAGGTATTTGTTCCTTGTTAATACTTTGCATTTTTTTTGAGTTGACTTGACTTGATTCTTATCAAGACTTGTCACTTTTTTGTAACAAGCACCTTATATATGTGATTATTTCCTTATTCCTAAGGGTGAATAAGTAGTCTCTTTTCATCATGAAATTGGTTATTGTTGATTGTGCCATTCTCTATTCACTTTGTGCTTTCACTTTCACAATCTCACTATCCAACATATTTTATACTCAATTCACTCTAATTGTGGTTACCTAGGTTGTTTGTATCTTGGTTGTTGCTTATTCATCACTTGCAACCTAGACCACTTAATTGAGGAACATGCTATTTCTTTTGCTTTTGTGGTTATTGTTTTACCCGATCAATGTGTTGTGTCTAAATTGTACGCACATTTAGGATATACACATTGCCTTTTATCATACCACACACATCTTACCTTCCACAATTGTTGTTTCTTTCTCTACAAAGCAACCGGAGCCCCCGGAGCCCACCCGCTGAAGGTGGAGCCTCAAAGCCCTTCATCCCCTGGATCATGTATATGCACGGAGGACCGTGCATTATTTAAGTGTGGGAGAGGATCGCCAACTTCAAGGGGGGTAAAATTTCTTTTCTTAGACACTTTGCAATACTCTTTTTGTTCTTTTTCTTCAATTTTTGCAATTTTTGTTCTTGTTTGCATTTTGTTTGGCTTGGTTTGTTTATATATATCTCTTTAATGCTTATAGTTATATGATAATAAATACTTGTATATTGCATGTTAGATTGAATAAGTTTGGTAAAACAACAAAGAATTTTCAAGAAATCTCTTTTAGGGCATTCCATTGACTAGATTTGAAAATTATTTTTGAACTTGCTTGAAGTATCTTTTTATGGAACATAGAAAAGAGCTTGAACAAATACCAAGTGAGATTTGAGCTTTGATTGTGTGGTTACATATTTTCAACCACAAATTTTGTTCTCGTGTGATAAACTCCTTTTATGATTGTGATCTTTGATTTGCTTGAATCTTTATATCCTATATTTGTTGTTTTGAATGCATTTAGCATGATTGAGGCCATTTTTGAAATAAACTCACTTAACCCATATGGCCAACCCTTACATCTACCTTTGTAAACTACTTTTTGAGCCTTTTAATTCCCCTTTGTCCTAATTTTAAGCACATTATTTATCCTAAGTGAAAAACCATTATGTCCTTGAATTGTATCTTTGATTAGCTTGGGTTTGAATGTGTGTGTTAATCAAGTGTGCAGGAATTTGTGGGAAAACATTGGTAGTTAGTTTGGGTTTTCATTAAGAATACCTAGAAAAATGGGTAAACACTCATGCATCCATCATTTAAAACATACGCATCTCTTTTTGTTGATAAAAGAAAAATTTTGGTGTATATACCTTTTGAAAAAAAAAGAAGAAAAAAAAAGAAAAAGAGAAAAAAAGAAAAGAAATGATAATAAGAATGTTAAATAAAGGATGCATATGTAGTTGAATTGGAAAGAAGGATGCATGAGTGAATATGAGAAAGGGATAAATGGGTAGTTAGGATTGTTTTGTTATGTATATAGGATGATATATAGGATTAGGTGGGATGCTTGAGCTAATCAAAGATCCAATCTATTAACCCACTTAACCATATTAATCCTACCCTTACCTAAGCCCCATTACAACCCTCAAAAATCCTTATAATATTTGCATTCCTTCATCAAATATTAGTTGATTGTTAGATGACTAGCAAATATTTGAGAAACATGATTAAAGGAGGATTGAGTGATTAAGCTCTAAACACTAAGCGACTAGAGTGTAAACACATCCGGTGAGGGTTTCAATTGCTCAATTCTATGTTTCCATTGCCTATCTTGTGCCTTCTTGCAAGTTGTTGAAATGAATTTTAGAAATTTCAAATCAAATCTTTGGACATTGATTATATTGCTATATTTTCTTGTCTTGGCCCTAAGTTTGTACTATGAATTGATTGAGATTCTTTTGTTTGTTTTTACCAAACTCAATAGGAAGCATATTGTAGATATATATAGATAGCATTTAGTATAGTTGCATTAAATAAGTTGCTTACCCTCCCTATCCTTCTCCTTTGATTGTGATTAGCATGAGGATATGCTATTGTTTAAGTGTGGGGAAATTGATGAGTCCATATTTTACGATAGATTTTGATTTGATTTGAGTGGATTTCATCACATAAACCCACATTTATTCATCCAAATAGCATGCTTTTGTGTTCTCTCCCTTAATTGAGCCTAAATGTGAAAACATGTTATTTTGTGCTTAATTTAATAACTTTTATCCCACTTTTATGCCATTTGATGCCATGACATGTTTATTGAGTGATTTTATGTCCTAGAGGCAAGTTTGGCAAGGCAAAAGTGGAAGGAAGCATGTACAAAGGGAGAAAGCATGAAGAAAACAAAGGAGAAGCACACATTGAAGCGTGTGTGTGCACAACCTAGTGTGCGTACGCACAAAAGCCACAAAACTATGTGTGCGTACGCACGATATCCTGTGCGTACGCATAGGAGGAAAATCAGCATGTGCGCGTACGCACACGTCCCAGCGCGTGACTCATTTATTGTAAATCGCTGGGGGCGATTTCTGGGCCTCCAGGGCCCAATTTTGGGGCTTTCTGAAGCTGATTGAGTACTATATTAAGGAAGGCCTCACTCCATGTGAAGGGGGAGAGAAATTAGGGTTAGATTAGCATTATGTAGGTTATTCTCTAGAGAGAGAAGCTCCCCCCTCTCTCTAGAATTAGGGTTCTTTAGTTTAATTTCTTGTAATTTCTACTTTTAATTCTTGTTTCTATTTACTTTTCCATGTCATTTATTGTTATTACTTCTTGTTCTTCTTCATTTCTCTTGTTATTTCCTTTATTTTGTCAATTTATGTTTTATGACACTCTTGTTACAATTTACTTTCAATTAATACAAATTTATGTTTCCATGTCATTTATTGCTTTCTTTAGTTGTTATTGTTATTTTCTTGCTTTGGTAGCTTTAGAATTTATTTTAATGCATTTTAATATTATTTTATTCTCATGCACACCAAGTGTTTGATAAAATGCTTGGCTTAGTTTTTACTTAGTTTTCCCCCACTCTTGGCTTGAAATTGATAACTTTGGTGATCTTTAAGTCATTGATGTCCATTCTTGTTTGATATATTAGAGTAGTTAGTTGATTTGGTCTCCCTTGACTCTATGTGACCCCTTAGTATTGACATAGGACTTAGGGATTGAAATCAACTATGCCTATTTGACTTATCTTCGATGTAAGGTTGACTAGTAGGATTAACTCTTCATAATCATCATATGTTTGTGGTCAATGGCTAGGATTGGTAGCCTTCGTCCTCAATTACTTGCCAAGAGGTTTCTTGATTTTGAAGTTTTATTGCTTTGACTTTTACTTGCTTTCATTTACTTTCTTGCATGTTAAATTACTTTCTTGCCATTTCTTTTCCTTGCATTTAATTGCTTTAACTTTTAATGCTTTGATGTTTAAATTCTTGCTTGTTTAATTTTCACATTCTTAGTTGAGAAATTGGATGTTTGGGTGGAATTGAGTTGTGGATGTCCATTCCGCATTGTGTGAGAATGGTTAATTGATTTGGTTTCCATTGACGCTAGTCTTTCACTAAGTAATTAGTGAGTTGACTAGGACTTATGGATTGAGATTAATTACACCCTTTGACTAATTCTCAAGGAGGATTGACTAGTTTGGATTGCTTCCACAAAATTGCCATGTTTATGGTCCACAACTAGGATAGGAAACCTAGATTACCCACTTCTTGCCAAGAGTCCTTTAATTGATTTCTTTTCAATTCCTTGCATGCTTGTTTCAATTCATTGCTATTTACATTGCTTGCTCTCTTACTTTCATTCCCAATTCCCCATGCTCTCCTCCATAGCCAATAATTGTACATTTTATTGCAACTCCTAGGGAAGACGACCCGGGAGCTAAATACTCTCGGTTATAATTTGTTTTGTATTGTGATAACATTTGATTGATGGTCAATTTGTTGGGTTAGGACTATACTTACAACACCAATTCCATTTTGATAATCAAATTCCTAACTTATGGAAATTGGCCATTGTCAAGCCTCCTTCTTGGTTGTGTGGCACGCCCACTTCTTGGCGTGTTTGATGAGTCCAAATTTGATGATAATTTTTTATTTAATTTGGATGGATTTCATTACATAAACCTACCATTCGATGCCACGACATGTTTGTTGAGTGATTTCAAGCCCTAGAGACAAGACTGGCTCGGCAATAGTGGAAGAAAGCATGTACAAGGGAGAATACATGAAGAAAACAAGGGAGACACACACACTGGAATGTGTATGTGCACAATCCTGCGTGCGTATGCACAAGAAGAAATTCAATATATGTGCGGGCGCACAACACTCTGTACGTACGCACAGGTCCCTGCACATGGATTCATTAATGAAACACATGATCCGTGATTTTTGGGGGCTTTTGGCCCAATTTTGGAAGGCTTGATGCTGAATGGGAGTGCTATATGAAGGGGAAATGACCACATATGAAAAAAAAGCTTTTCATTAGGACTTAGAGAATTTCAGAACATAATTTTAAGAGCAGGAGTAGTGTAGTTAGAATGCTCTCTTAGGGTTTTATTTCATTTTCCATTTCCATTGTAGCATTTTATAGTTTAAGTTTTCATCTTGGGTTGATCAACTCTTTTGTAAGTACTCCTTAATTTCCTTTTTATTACATTCTCTTTACTTTTATTTTCTTATGGTTCAAGTTACTTTGTTAATATATGCAATTTTGGTTTCTTGAAGTTATGATTGATGAATTTTGTCTCTTATGGTTTATATTTGCTTGATTACATGTTTATTGTTGATATTGTGAATAGATTGGTTATAGTTTTCATTTTTCTTTGCATTTTCCTATGTTTTGGTTTTATGCCCATAAGGTGTTTGTGAAAATGTCAATTATGAGTTTTGAGTAGATTTTCACATCTTGGCTTGGGATTTGAGTTCCTAGGATACTAGAGTCATAATGTTCGACATTCAGTGATAATTCTTGGGTAGTTAGTTGACTCTTGTTTCCATTGACGCTAGCTTTTTACCAATTAATTTGGTAAGTTAGCTAGGACTTATGGATTAAGGTCAATTATGCTTGCTTGACTTACTCCTCGATGTTAGGTGTTGACTAAGCGAGATTGACTCATCATAGTTTCCATAGTTGTGGTTATGGCGATGATAGGATTCCTTGGATCCTTATTCCCAAGTCAAGGCTCTTTTATACATATCTTTACATTTTCACTAGTTTTGATCTTACTTCCTTTTACTTGCATTAATATCAATTTTGATCATTTCTTAGTTCTTTTATTTCTTAGTTCTTTTAATCTTTTGTTCTTTGATTTTAAAAACCCATTTTCCTCACAACCGAAAGTGTGACACCTTAATTGCATTTAGAGGGAGAATGACCCGAGGTTGAATTACTCTCTGATATATTTGTATTTGAAAATCTAAACTTTGCTTGTGGGAGTTAGTGGTTGAGTTGGGCTATATTTGCAATGAAGAGATTATATTTTGTGAAATTCTAGATCAACAATAATTCTCACATCAAGTTTTTGGTGCCGTTGTCGGGGATGCAATTGGTGTTATATTTTTTGTTGTTGTAAATATGTCCATAGTGTAAATAGCTTACTTTTTGGTTATTTGGTTGTTTTTCCTAGTAATTAGGATTTTGTTTCTTTTGGTTATATATCTTTTGTTTATATTTTCTACTTTCTCTATGAGCTATCACCCTTGTTGCTTGGAGCTTGGTTGTGAGTATTTTGTAGGGTATGAAGAATTCAAGTTGGGATTGCATTATGGAGTAGGATAGTCAATTTAGGGAGGAACCATTTGCGTATGAGCAACACTCATGGCACAACCCTCAACCACCAAACCTTCAAGTACCACACCCTCTACCTCCATGGAATCAAAATGTTTATACACCTTGCCACCAACCATGTGAACCATCACCTCCTTATACACCACCTTAATACCCTCACCCACATGACACACCTTCCAACTATATAACCTTTCTCCTAACCATTTATCCTTCTTCTTCACCAAAATGTGAAGTTTTCCAACCCTTGCCCTAAGAACAACAAGACCTTCAAGTATTCTTTCAAGAGCAAGAAGGGTTCCGAAAGAAGCAAGGGGAGTTCATGGCTACTATAGCCAAAGCAGTGAACCGCTTGGCCTTACTACACTCAAGTAATCAAGATATTCCCCTTGAGGAAGGTGGAGGATCAACTAAGGAGTGTAGTGAGGAGGAGAACGTGGAGTCTCAAAGAGAAGAAGAAGAGCTAAGGCTTGAGTCACAAGAGGAGGAAGGTAGAACTAGTGAACCGGAAGAGGTAAATGGAGAATTAAGGGAGTTTGATCAAGAAGTGGATTGCATCATCAATAATTTTTTGTCCACCTTGGTCGATCCCCTCAATGATCTTGAAGAACCTTCCCCTCTTGAGTTTGAGAGAGAAAGGGAAGAGCTAGAAAAGATTGGTGAGGAAGAGGTGATCACCCAAGAAGTGGAGGCATTCATGCAAGATTCCAATAGGGTGATCTCAATCCAAGGGCAATTTGAGTGGGTAACAATTTCCTCCATGAGCTTCATAGGCCCGTACTAATATGCTCTCTTAGAAACGAATCACCAACTTAATGTACTTCTTGGAGTGTTAAATAGTGAAGGATTGGATGTTGGTTTCCAATGGAGTTCAATGCATAACTGGTGCAAGATCCAATTAGGAAGATTCCAAGGCTTAATTGGGTGCTCCAAAGGTGATTTGGGAGGCTATCTATCTAAGTGCAAGAGCAAGAATCAACAAGGAGATGACCAAGAGACTAGAGTGTGGGATCCGGGTATAAGTTTCAACAATCAACACCTGTGGAGCCTAAGCACCAACTTGGAGTTGCCTAAGAGTTTGACGCGCTTCATTTGGGATCCCGGAGGACTTTGGAAGAGCAAACATGGGTGGCAACTCAAGGATGAGTGGAAGCATAAGCCACCCTAACACAAGCTTCACTCAAAAAGTCCAACTTGAGGACTTTAAACCAAAGTGCTAGGTGGGAGACACCCCCACCATGGTGAGATCCTTCTAACTCTTTCTTTCTTTTAGTTTTGGTTATTGAATTTTGTTTCATTGATTAGATTAGTTTGATTGCATTCTAGGTTAAATTTAGGTGAATTTTATGTTTAATAATGTATTTTTGAAGAATGATATGTTTTGGGCTTGAAAACCCTTGATTGATATCATGGTTGGTGCCTTAGAGGCATTAAAAATGTTGCAGAAACAGAGCATTGTGCATGCAGCCTTGTACATATGAACACTTCCCCTAGTTTTTGCCATTTGTGCATGCGCACAGCCATATGCGTATGCACACTTGATGATACACGCTCTGTTCATAACGCTCGCACACCCTGTACAAGCGCACCCCGGCATATTTTCATTCTGTGCGTACGCACGCCTCTCTGTGCGTACGCACACATGGTCCTTTTGCCCTGAAAAAAAAAGTCTTTTGTGCGTGCGCACAGCTCTGTGCGTGAACACACGCAATAACACCCTTCCTGGCATGAGTGCTCACACACCCTGTGCGTGCGCGTCCCCTATGTTCTTCCCTTGTGTGCGTACGCACAAGTCGCATTTTTCACGTTAATTAGGAAGGATGTCCTGTTGTGCCTTCCACTCCCCACCCCCTTTCCTCTTCTTTCTTCTTCTTCTTCACTGCAGCTCAGACCCACCATCCCTTCCGGCGACCCCGCCGCCGCTGGAGCCACCACCACTACCACCCCTCATTCCTTCAACTTTTTTTCTTCTTTCCTCTTCTTTCTTCTTATTCTTCTTCTCTCTTTCCTCTTCTCTGCTTAGTCTATTTGCTTGTTTAATTTTTGTTTTCCTTTTTTAACTTTAGTAATCTAGCTTATGTTTTTCTTAATTAGTTGTTGTTGAGTTGCAAGTGTTCAATTTTAATTTGTGGGTTGTTGATCTTTGAATTTTGGCTTGAAATTGTTGAATATGTACACTGCACTTCATGTGTTTGACATAATGCATGTGTTGTAGCTACCATATGTGTTAGGCTATATCCTTGTTTGGCATTCTAATCAAGAATGGTGCACTTTTGCATGAATATAATGTTGTTTTGGATTGGAATTTCAAGAATGTACTTGTTCATTGCTTTGGGTTGCTAGCACCAAATTGATAGGAAAAGTGACATTTGACTTCATATTTGGTGAAATTTTTAACAAGTGCATATTGAATTTAGTGAATTGAATTGAATTGCTTGTTCATCATGGTTTTCAAACCAATATAATCACATCACAAGGTCCTTGTTTCTTGTTAATGCTTTGCATTTGTTTGAGTTGACTTAACTTCAAGTTTGTCACCTTTTTGTAACAAGCACCTTATACATGTGATTATTTCATTATTCCTAAGGATGAATAAGTAGTTTCTCTTCATCATTGAATTGGTTATTACTTGTTATGCTATTTAATTAATCTTGCGCATTCACTTGCACAATTTCAATATCCAATATTTCCTAAATTCAATTCAGTCTTGTTGTAATTGCCTAAGCTTGCTTATCTCTAATTCATGCTCATCCATTGCTTGCAACTTAGGTCATTTAATTGAGGAACCCATGCTTACATTTTGATTGTGTGGATGCCATTTTAACCAGCCGTTGTGTGTGTTCTAACCGCACGCATAATTGGAATACACACACGACTCATTTTCATCTTACCACACCACTATGCAAACTTCCTCAATTAGATGCTTATTTGCTTTTTACTTTACCTTTTTGTGCTACTTGTCCTATGATTCTTAATTATATTATATTAAATCTTTTTTTAGGTTGAAAAATAAAGGCAAAGAGTCGGGAGAGGAGGAGGACACCGAGGATGGTGATGCCAAGAATGCATTGGACTTGGCAATTTTAGTACAACCCAAGCCCCGCATCCGCCAGTTGAAGGTGGAGTACTCTAGAGTCATTCTCCCCGGATTATGTTCGTGCACTGGTGCGGAATTTATAACCACAAACTAACCGGCAAGTGCACCGGGTCGTACCAAGTAATACCTCAGGTGAGTGAGGGTCGATCCCACAAGGATTGATGGATTAAGAAACAATGATTGATTGATTGGCTTAGTCAGACAAATAGAAAATAATGTTTTGGTGTTCAAAAGCATTAAATAATAGACAAAATATTAAAAGGACAAGCAGTAAATAAGTTGGGAATAAAATATGGAGAAGCAGTTAAGGATTTAGAGTTATCTATTTTCCGGATTGACTTTTCTTATTAATTTATTTTAATCATGCAAGAATTAATTCATGGCAACTATATGTGACTAGACCCTAATTTCTTAGACCTTTTTAGTCTCCTCTAACTTTCATCAATAGCCAATTCCTTGGTTAATTAATTCCAATTAGAAGGTGAAGTTCAACTCTAGTTATATGCCACAGAAATCCTAATTACCAAAATATAAGAGGATTATATGTCACGTATCCCGTTAAATTCAAATAAACTAGAAATTTAGGAGAATTTGTTTTCAAGCTGTTATTCAAGTAAAGAGCTTTTCCAATTTATACAAGAACTCAATTAGAAAGAGGGTCATACTTCTGTTCCACCCAAATTCATCAGATAAAGAACGAAAATAATTCTTGAAATATAAATTAGTACATGAATTAAAATAGAAAAATAATAGTATCAATCCATACAATAGACAGAGCTCCTAACCTTAACAGTGGAGGTTTAGTTGCTCATGGTTCAGAGAGAAAATAAGGATTTTGATAAAATGTATTTTGGCTGAAGTGGAATCCCCCTAGAAAGGAAGTTTCTTTTCCCTTTTATATCTAATTCTAATTAATTTAAAATCTATTTTCTAAAACTTAACTAATATCTTTTCCTATTTTAAAATAAAAATTAAAGTTTAAATCAGAATTAATAGGAACCAGCATTTTCTGCATTTCGCGCTTGTCACGCGTATGCGTCAGTCACGCGTACGCGTCGATGGCCTTCTTCGCGTGTCACGCGTACGCGTCAGGTACGCGCACGCGTCGCTGTGCAACTTCGCTTTTCACGCGTACCCGTCAGGTACACGCACGTGTCGCCCTCGCTGGTCATCTCCTTTAATGCTTGTGCTAATTCCATTTGTGCAAGCTTCCTCTCCATCCTTTAGGCCATTTCTGCTCTATATGGCCTTCTTCTCTTTTTCTGCGGAAGCTCCATCAAATCCAACTGAATGCTACCTAAAATAAACAGAATTGCACAAGACTCAAAGTAGCATCCATAGTGGCTAAAAGATAATTAATTCTTAATTAACTCAACAATTTAAATACAAATTCACTAGAAAAAGATAGGAAAGATGCTCACGCATCATGCACGGAGGACCGTGCAACGCTTAAGTGTGAGAGAGGATTCATCATTTTTGGGGCGTAAATTCTCTTTTTCGAACACTTTATACTTTATTTTTGTTTCTTCTTGTTATGTTTCTTGTAGATATTTGGAGTGCTTTTGATTGTTGCATTGCATTTTCTTCTCGTGCATATATCTTAGACTATTCATAGTTTATATGTATTGTATTTTGCATCTTTTGCATGGTATATATTTTATAGATAGAAGTTGTGATTGGATGTTGTGAATAGTATAGCACCTAGTTCAATTTTGGTCCTAATTGTTCATGTTAGTTTTTGCGATGTTGAAAATTAGGAATAGAACTAGGAAAATTTTGAAAATTTCATCCATCACATCATACATACATATAGGAAATAATTTTGGTAAAAAATAAAAAAAGTTTCAAGAATGTTGTTTTTAGGGCGTTCTATTGAATTGATTTAGAAAATTATTTTTAAACTTGCTTGAAGGATCCTTATGGAACATAGAAGAGAGATAAAACAGACAACCTTGTGAGTTGTTGAGCCTATAATGAGTGGTTGCATAATTTAACCACTATTTTTGTTCTTGTGTGATATGCTCCTTCTATGATTGTGATATTGGTTTTGCTTGATTCTTTATTTCCAATAGTTGATGTTTGAATGCATTGAGCATGATTGAGGCCATTTTTGAATTAAGCTTACTTACCCATATAGCCATACCCTTATATCTACCTTTGTAAGCCAATATTGTGCTTTTTAATCCCTTTTTGTTCTAATCATTACCACATCAACACCTTAAGCATAAAACCATGAATCACCTTGAATTTCATCTTTGATTAGCTTAGGTTGAAGTGTGTGTGTCATTTAAGTGTGGGGGACTTTTGGGAAGCATTGGTAGAGAAAATTTTTGCTTTGGGTATTTTATTAAAAAATTTGGAAAATGGGTGCACATTCATGTGTCAATTTACTTTAACCATATGCATTTGTCATAGACAAAGAAAAAGAAATTGAAAAGAAAGAAAAAAGGAAAAAAAATTAGCAAAAGGGGACAAAGGTTGCCCCAAAGAAAAGAAAAATGAATAAGAAATGCATATGTGGATTTGAATGGAAACCAAGGCATGAATGTGTGTGAAAAGAAGTAATGGGTGGTTAGAATGCATTTTTAGTGATTAGGTTGATATAGGTTGAGTGAGATACTTGAACTAATCAAAGATTCAATCTTTTAATCCACTTGACCATATTAATCCTACCTTCACCCTAACCCCATTTCAACCTTAAGAAGTCCTCATGATAATTGCATACATGCATTAAATAATTGTTGATTGTTAGATGAAAAGCAAATCCTTGAAAGCATGATTAGAGGAGACTTGAGTGAATTAACCTTAGACACCGAGCGATTAGAGTGTATACACACCTAGTGAGGGTTCAATCACTCAATTCTATGTCTCCACACCTCTTATCATGTATCCTTACAAGTTGCTTCATTTTGATGAGTTAAATCAATTCTTTAGATTTTTTATTGCATTAAATTATTTCTTTGCTTTGCCCTATATGTCTATACTCTTGCTAGGAAATTTGATTAGTTTGTTTTCACCAAATTCAATAGGAACTATAGATAAATAGATAAGTATATATAGTATATAGTATACTTGCATGCATATAGATAGTTGCATTTAATAAGTGGTTACCCTTTGATCATTCTCCTTTGTTTGGTTTAGCATGAGGACATGCTATTGTTTAAGTGTGGGGGAATTGATAAGTCCATATTTGATGATAATTTTTGGTTTAATTTGGATAGATTTCATCACATAAACCTACATTTAATCACCAAAATAGGATACTTTGTGATTTCTCCCTAGATTGAACCTAAATGTGAAAACATTCGTTTTTGTGCTTAAATTAATCATTTTAATTCCACTTTTATGCCATTCGATGCCATGACAAATTTTTTGAGTGATTTCAGGCCCTAGAGGAAAGATTGGCTAGGCAAAAGTGGAAGAAAACATGTACAAGGGAGAATACATGAAGAAAACAAGGGAGAAGCACACACTGGAGTGTGTGTGTGTGCACAATCCTACGTGCGTACGCACAAGAAGGAATTTAGTATATGTGCGGGCACACAACACTCTGTGCGTAAGCACAAGTCCCTGCATGTGGATTCGTTAATGAAACACATGATCCGCGATTTTTGGGGGCTTTTGGCCCAATTTTGGACGGCTTAATGCTGAATGAGAGTGCTATATGAAGGGGAAATGACCACATATGAAAAAAAAGCTTTTCATTAGGACTTAGAGAGTTTTACAACATATTTTTAGAAGTAGGAGTAGTGTAGTTAGAATGCTCTCTTAAGGTTTTATTTCATTTTCTATTTCCATTGTAGCATTTTATAGTTCAAGTTTTCATCTTGGGTTGATCAACTCTTTTGTAAGTACTCCTTAATTTCCTTTTTATTACATTCTCTTTACTTTTATTTTCTTATGGTTCAAGTTACTTTGTTAATATATGCAATTTTAGTTTCTTGAAGTTTTTATTGATGAATTTTGTCTCTTATGGTTTATATTTGCTTGATTACATGTTTATTGTTGATATTGTGAATAGATTGGTTATAGTTTTCATTTTTCTTTGTATTTTCCTATGTTTTGGTTTTATGCCCCAAAGGTGTTTTACTTGCATTAATATCAATTTTGATAATTTCTTAGTTCTTATATTTCTTAGTTCTTTTAATCTTTTGTTCTTTGATTTCAAAATCTCCTTTTCCTCACAACCGAAAGTGTGACACCTTAATTGCATTCTGAGGGAGAACGACCCGAGGTTGAATTACTCTCGGATATATTATATTTGAAAATCTAAACTTTGCTTGTGGGAGTTAGTTGTTGCTTTGTGCTATACTTGCAATGAAGAGATTCTATTTTGTGAAATTCTAGATCAACACTAATTCTCACATCAAGTTTTTGGCGCCGTTGCTAGGGATGTAATTGGTGTTATGTTTTTTGTTGTTATAAATATGACCGTAGTCTCAAGTGAAAATCTTGAGACTGAGCAGTTAAAGTCGTGATCTGATGAGCGGATAATTTATACGCTTTTTGGCATTGTTTTTAGTATGTTTTTAGTATATTTTAGTTAGTTTTTATTATGTTTTTATTAGTTTTTAAATAAAAATCACATTTCTGGACTTTACTCTGAGTTTGTGTATTTTTCTATGATTTCAGGTATTTTCTGGCTGAAATTGAGGGACCTAAGAAAAAATCTGATTCAGAGGCTGAAAAAGGACTGGAGATGTTGTTAGATTCTGACCTTTTTGCACTCAAAGTGGATTTTCTGGAGCTACAGAAGTCCAATTGGAGCGCTCTTAATTGTGTTGGAAAGTAGACATTCTGGGCTTTCCAGAAATATATAATAATCCATACTTTGCTCGAGATTTGATAGCCCAAACTGGCATTCCAAGTCAGCATAAAAATTCTGGCGTCAAAACGTCAGAACTGGCATAAAAGCTGGAGTTAAACGCTCAAACTGGCACAAAAGCTAGCGTTTAACTCCAAGAAAAGTCTCTACATGTGAAAGCTTCAATGCTTAGCCCAAGCACACACCAAGTGGGCCCGGAAGAAGATTTCTGCATTAATTACTTATTTCTGTAACCCTAGGCTACTAGTTCTCTATAAATAGGACCTTTTACTATTGTATTTTCACCTTGGTCATTCTGGTTCCCCCTCTGGGCCGAAGCCAATGAACACCATTATCACTTTTGTATTTTCAACGGTGGAGTTTCTACACACCATAGATTAAGGTGTGGAGCTCTGCTGTTCCTCATGAATTAATGCAAAGTACTATTGTTTTTCTATTCAGCTCAAGCCTATTTCTTCTCTAAGATATACACTCGTTCTTCAACCTGACGAATGTGATGATCCATGACACTCATCATCATTCTCACCTATGAACGCATGCCTGACAACCACTTCCGTTCTACTTGCAATAGCTTGAGTGCGTATCTCTTAGCCTCCTGATTCATGACGCATGGTTGCCTCGCCTGACAACCGAGCCTTTCATTCCATGAGATCAGAGTCTTTGTGGTATAGGCAAGAATCAATTGGCAGCATTCTTGAGATCCGAAAAGTCTAAACCTTGTCTGTGGTATTTCGAGTAGGATCTGGGAAGGGATGACTGTGACGAGCTTCAAACTTGCGAGTGTTGGGCGTAGTGACAGACGCAAAAGGATCAATGGATCCTATTCCAACATGATTGAGAACCGACAGATGATTAGCCGTGCGGTGACAGCGCATTTGGACCATTTTCACTGAGAGGACGGGAGGTAGCCATTGACAACGGTGAAACCCAACATAAGCTTGCCATGGAAAGGAGTATGAATGATTGGAAGAAGGCAATAGGAAAGCAGAAGTTTAGGAGGAACAAAGCATCTTCATAGGCTTATCTGAAATTCTCACCAATGAATTACATAAGTATCTCTATCTTATTTTATGTTTTATTTATCTTTTAATTATCTTAAACTCCATAACCATTTGAATCCACCTGACTGAGATTTACAAGATGACCATAACTTGCTTCAAGCCGACAATCTCCGTGGGATCGACCCTTACTCACGTAAGGTTTATTACTTGGACGACCCAGTGCACTTGCTGGTTAGTTGTGCGGAGTTGTGACAAAGAGTTAAGATTACAATTGTGCGTACCAAGCTGTTGGCGCCATTGATGATCACAATTTCGTGCACCAAGTTTTTGGCGTCGTTGCCAGGGATTGTTCAAGTTTAGACAACTGACGGTTCATCTTGTTGCTCAGATTAGGTAATTTTATTTTATGTTTAAGCTTTTTACTTTTTATTTTTGCAAAAAAAAAAGAAAAAAAAATAATATTTCTATTTTGTTCTTCAAAGTTTTTAAGAATGAATTCTAGAGTTTCATGATGATCTGTTGAAGTCTGGCTGGCTGTAAAGCCATGTCTAATCTTTTGGACCGAGGTTTCAACTTATCATCCCAAGAGCTTGTTGATCTCTATCAATTTTGCTATTGAAAGTAATGATCTGCTAAAGCTTGGCTGGCCATTGGCCATGTCTAGTGTTTTGGACCAAAGCTTTCATTGAAGGCTTGGCTGGCTATTAAGCCATGTCTAATTTCTGGACCGGAGTTTTAGACTAACATTGCATGATTCCTGGAATTCTCATTAAAAATTTTGAATTCTTTACCTTCTCTTCTTCCAGTTAATTTTCGAAAAAAATTACAAAAAAATTTTAAAATCTTAAAATCAAAAATATTTTATGTTTCTTGTTTGAGTCTAGTGTCTGATTTTAAGTTTGGTGTCAATTGCATGTCTTCATTCTTCTAATTTTCGAAAATTACATGCATTATGTTCTTCATTGATCTTCAAGTTATTCTTGATAATTTTCTTGCTCTGATCTTTAAATTCTCTTGTTTTGTGTGTTTTGTTGTTTCTCATATGCATTCTCAAATTGTTAGTATCTCTAGTATGAAAAATTCTAAGTTTGGTGTCCTGCATGCTTTGTTTATTTGATCTTAGTTTTACATGATTAGTTTCATTTTGTTATTTTTCATCATTAAAAATTCAAAAAAATTTTCAAGATTGTGTCTTTTCAAGTCAATAATACAGAGAATTGGAGATTCAGAACATTCAGCAAAAGAATTAAACAGAAAAAGCTGGGCATTCAAAATGCCCAGTGAGGAAGGAAAACTGGCGTTTAAACGCCAGCCAGGGTACCTGGCTGGGCGTTAAACGCCCAAAAGGGTAGTATTTTGGGCGTTAAACGCCAGAATGGATACCATTCTGGGCGTTTAACGCCAGGATAGCACAAGAGGGAATATTTTGCTTTTAATTCAAATCTTTTTCAACTTTTCATAATTTTTCAAAATAAAATCTTTTTTAAATCATATCTTTTCAAAATCAATTTCCTTCCATTTTTTTGTTTTTTTACTATTTTCAAAAATCCTTGCTAACAATTAGAGATGTGATTCAAAAATTTCTTGCCTATTAAGAAAGGATCAAATTTTGAATTTTAGAATCATATCTTTTAAATTTCTTGTTAGCCAAGTCATTAATTTTAAAAATCAAATCTTTTTAATTGATTGTCAATCATATCTTTTTGAAAACCATATTTTCGCAATCATATCTTTTCAATCACATCTTTTTCAAAATTTATTTTCAATCATATCTTTTTTATTTCTAATTTCAAAATCTTTTTCCAAATCACTTAACTACTTTCTCAATTTTAATTTTCAAAAATCATCAATCAATTTTTTTCAAAATTTCTTTTAATTATTTCAAAATCTTTTTAAATTTAATTTTGAAAATTCTTCCCCTCTTCTCACATCCTTCTATTTAAGGACTAACACTCCTCCACTATCAGCAATTCGAACTCTCTCTCTATAAGTTCGAATTCTCTCCTCTCTACCTCCTCCTTCTATTCTTCTTTTCTTCTGACATCTCAAGGAATCTCTATACTGTGACATAGAGGATTCCATACTTTCTTCTCCTCTCTTTCATATGAGCAGGAGCAAGGACAAAGGCATTCTTGTTGAAGCTGATCCTGAACCTGAAAGGACCTTGAAGAGAAAGCTGAGAGAAGCTAAAGTACAACTCTCTGTAGAGGACCTAACAAAAATTTTCAAACAAGAATAAGCCATGGCAGCCAAAAACAACAACAATGCCAACAATGCAAGGAAGGTGCTTGGTGACTTTACTGCACCTACTCCTGACTTCTATGGGAGAAGCATCTCTATCCCTGCCATTGGAGCAAACAACTTTGAGCTTAAGCCTCAATTAGTTTCTCTAATGCAACAGAATTGCAAGTTTCATGGACTTCCATTGGAAGATCCTCATCAGTTCTTGGCTAAATTCTTGGAAATTTGTGACACTGTCAAAACTAATGGGGTTGATCCCGAGGTCTACAGGCTTATGCTTTTTCCCTTTGCTGTAAGAGACAGAGCTAGAACATGGTTGGATTCACAACCTAAGGAAAGCCTGAACTCTTGGGTAAAGCTGGTCAGTGCTTTTCTGGCCAAATTCTTTCCACCTCAAAAATTGAGTAAGCTTAGAGTGGAAGTCCAGACCTTTAGACAGAGGGAAGGTGAATTCCTCTATGAAGCTTGGGAAAGATACAAGCAATTGATCAGAAGGTGTCCTTCTGACATGCTTTCAGAATGGAGCATCATAGGTATCTTCTATGATGGTCTATCTGAACTGTCCAAGATGTCATTGGACAGCTCTGCTGGAGGATCTCTTCATCTGAAGAAGACGCCTGTAGAAGCTCAGGAACTCATTGAAATGGTTGCAAATAACCAATTCATGTACACTTCTGAAGGAAATCCTGTGAATAATGGAACAAATCAGAAGAAAGGAGTTCTTGAGATTGATACTCTGAATGCCATATTGGCTCAGAACAAAATATTGACCCAGCAAGTCAATATGATTTCTCAGAGTCTGTCTGGCATGCAAGCAGTAACAGGCAGTACCAAAGAAGCTTCATCTGAAGAAGAAGCTTATGATCCTGAGAATCCAGCAATGGAAGAGGTGAATTTCATGGGAGAACCCTATGCAAACACCTATAATCCTTCATGGAGAAATCATCCAAATCTCTCATAGAAGGACCAACAGAGGCCTCAACAAGGCTTTAACAACAGTAATGGTGGAAGAAATAGGTTTAGCAATAGCAAGCCTTTTCTATCATCTTCTCAGCAACAGACAGAGAATTCTAAGCAGAGCCACTCTGACTTAGCAACCATAGTCTCTGATTTAATTAAGACCACTCAAAGTTTCATGACTGAAACAAGGTCCTCCATTAGAAATTTGGAGGCACAAGTGGGTCAGCTGAGTAAGAAAATTACTGAACTCCCTCCTAGTACTCTCCCAAGCAATATAGAAGAGAACCCGAAAAGAGAGTGCAAGGCCATCAACATAACCCACACGGTCGAACCTGGAGAGGAGGAAGAGGCAGTGATTTCCACTGAGGAAGACCTCAATGGACATCCACTGGCCTCCAAGAAGTTTCCTAATGAGGAACCATGGGAATCTGAGGCTCATACAGAGACCATAGAGGTTCCATTGAATTTACTTCTGCCATTCATGAGTTCTGATGAGTATTCTTCCTCTGAAGAGGATGAAGATGTTACTGAAGATCAAGTTGCTAAGTACCTTGGATAAAGCATGAAGCTAAATGCCAAGTTATTTGGTAATGAGACTTGGGAGGATGAACCCCCCTTGCTCACCAAAGAACTGAATGACTTGACTAGGCAGAGATTACCTCAGAAGAGACAGGATCCTGGAAAGTTCTTAATACCTTGTACCATAGGCAACATGACCTTTGAGAAGGCTCTGTGTGACCTGGGGTCAAGTATAAACCTCATACCTCTCTCTGTAATGGAGAAGCTAGGGATCCTTGAGGTACAAGCTGCAAGAATTTCACTAGAGATGGCAGACAATTCAAGAAAACAGGCTTATAGACTTGTAGAGGATGTCTTGGTAAAGGTTGCAGACCATTACATCCCTGCTGATTTCATAATCCTAGACACTGGGAAGTGTATGGATGAATCCATCATCCTTGGCAGACCCTTCCTAGCCATAGCAAAAGCTGTGATTGATGTTGACAGAGGAGAATTGGTCCTTCAAGTGAATGAGGACTCCCTTGTGTTTAAAGCTCAAGGATCTCCCTCTGTAACCATAGAGAGGAAGCATGAAAAGCTTCTCTCAATACAGAGTCAAATAGAGCCCCCACCTTAAAACTCTAAGTTTGGTGTTGGGAGGCCATCATCATGCTCTGAGTATCTGTGAGGCTCCATGAGAGTCCACTGTCAAGCTATTGACATTAAAGAAGTACTTGTTAGTAGGCAACCCAATTTTATTATATCTATTTATTTTCTATTGTTATTTTATGTTTTCTATAGGTTGATGATCATGTGAAGTCACAAAAATAACTGAAAAAGCAAAAACAGAATAAAAAATAGTATAAAAAAATAGCACACCCTGGAGGAGAAGCTTACTGGCGTTTAAACGCCAGCAAGGGTAGCAGAATGGGCGTTAAACGCCCAGCCTGGCACCATTTTGGGCGTTTAACGCCAAAAAGGGGCACAGAGCTGGCGTTTAATGCCAGAAATGGGCACAGAGCTGGCGTTTAAACGCCAGAAAGGGGAGAAAAGCTGGCGTTAAACGCCAGAAATGGGCAGCAACCTGGCGTTTAACGCCAGGATTGGCACAGGAAGGGGCGTTTACACGCCACATGGTGCAGGGATGAGAAATCCTTGATCTGTGACCCCACAGGATCCCCACCTACTTCATCTCTCTCTCTCTTCTTCACACCTTTTCATAATACTATTCCCCAAGTACCCTTCACCAATCACCTCAATACCTCTTCTCCAAATACCCCTCACCTATCAAATCCTACCCTCTTCTCCATAATCTCTTCACCAATCCACATCCATCCATCATAAAACCCCACCAACCTCCCCATTCAAATTCAAACCAATTTCCCTCCCAAACCCACCCATACATGGCCGAACCCTACCCCTCTCTCCACTCCTATATAAACCAATCTTCACTCCTTCTTTTTCACACATCATACACCCTACTCACCCCCTTGGCCAAACCACAAAACCCCCTCCATCTCCTCCATTTTCTTCTTCTACTACTTTCTTTCTTCTTTTTCTCGAGGACGAGCAAACCTTCTAAGTTTGGTGTAGTAAAAGCTAAAGCTTATTGTTTTTCCATAACCATTTATGGCACCTAAGGCCGGAGAAACCTCTAGAAAGAGGAAAGGAAAGGCAAAAGCTTCCACCTTCGAGTCATGGAAGATGGAGAGATTCATCTCAAGGGTGCATCAAGACCACTTCTATGAAGTTGTGGCCAAGAAGAAGGTGATCCCTGAGGTCCCCTTTAAGCTAAAAAAAGATGAATATCCAGAGATCTAACATGAGATTCGAAGAAGAGGTTGGGAAGTTCTCACCAATCCCATTCAACAAGTCAGAATCTTAATGGATCAAGAGTTCTATGCCAATGCATGGATCACCAAGAACCATGATCAAAGTGTGAATCCGGACCCAAAGAATTGGCTTATAATGGTCCAGGGAAAATGCTTATATTTTAGTCCTGAAAATGTAAGGTTGGCATTCAACTTGCCCATGATGCAAGGAAATGTACGCCCCTACACTAGAAGGGTCAACTTTGATCAAAGGTTGGACCAAGTCCTCATAGACATTTGTGAAGAGGGCGCTCAATAGAAGAGAGATTCAAGAGGGAAGCCGGTTCAACTAAGAAGGCATGACCTCAAGCCCGTGGCTAGGGGATGGTTGGAGTTCATCCAATGCTCAATCATTCCCACTAGCAACCGGTCTGAAGTTACTATAAATCGGGCTATCATGATCCATAGCATCATGATTGGAGAGGAAGTAGAAGTTCATGAGGTTATAACCCTAGAACTCTACAAGGTGACAGACAAGTCCTCTACCTTAGCAAGGTTAGCCTTCCCTCATGTCATTTGTCACCTCTGCAATTCAGCTGGAAGACATCCTCATTGATGAGGACAAGCCCATCACTAAGAAAAGGATGGAGCAAACAAGAGAGCCCACTGGTGCAATAGTAATTGTATTAATTCATGAAGAACAGCAGAGCTCCACACCTTAATCTATGGTATGTAGAAACTCCACCGTTGAAAATACATAAGAACAAAAGGTCCAGACATGGCCGAATGGCCAGCCCCCAAATGTCTATGAAAGTTTATTCCAAAGATAAAAATACAATAGCAAAAGGTCCTATTTATAGAAGACTAGTAGCCTAGGGTTACAGAAATAGGTAATTAATGCAGAAATCTTCTTCCGGACCCACTTGGTGTATGCTTGAGCTGAGCATTGAAGCTTCCATGTGTAGAGACTTTTCTTGGAGTTAAACGCCAGCTTTTGTGCCAGTTTGGGCGTTTAACTCTAGCTTTTGTGCTAGTTCTGGCGTTTTGATGCCAAAATTCTTAAGCTGACTTGGAACGCCTGTTTGGGCCATCAAATCTCGGGCAAAGTATAGACTATTATATATTGCTGGAAATCCCAGGATGTCTACTTTCTAAAGCAATTGAGAGCGTGCCAATTGGGCTTCTGTAGCTCCAGAAAATCCACTTCGAGTGTAGGGAGGTCAGAATCCAACAGCATCTGCAGTCCTTTTTCAGCCTCTGAATCAGATTTTTGCTCAGGTCCCTCAATTTCAGCCAGAAAATACCTGAAATCACAGAAATATACACAAACTCATAGTAAAGTCCAGAAATGTGATTTTTATTTAAAAACTAATACAAATATAATAAAAACTAACTAAAATATACTAAAAACATACTAAAAACAATGCCAAAAATCGTATAAATTATCCGCTCATCACAACAGCAAACTTAAATTGTTGCTTGTCCCCAAGCAACTGAAAATCAAATAGGATAAAAAGAATAGAATATACAATGAATTCCAAAAACATCTATGAAGATCAGTATTAACTAGATGAGCGGGGCTTTTAGCTTTTTGCTTCTGAATAGTTTTGGCATCTCACTTTATCCTTTGAAGTTAAGAATGATTGGCTTCTATAGGAACTCAGAATCCAGATAGTGTTATTGATTCTCCTAGTTAAGTATGTTGATTCTTGAACACAGTTACTTTATGAGTCTTGGTCGTGACCCTAAGCATTTTGTTTTCCAGTATTACTACCGGATACATAAATGCCACAGACACATAACTGGGTGAACCTTTTCAGATTGTGACTCAGCTTTGCTAGAGTCCCCAATTAGAGGTGTCCAGAGCTCTTAAGCACACTCTTTTTGCTTTTGGACCACGACTTTAACCGCTCAGTCTCAAGTTTTCACTTGACACCTTCACGCCACAAGCACATAGTTAGGGACAGCTTGGTTTAGCCGCTTAGGCCATGATATTATTCCTGTGGGCCCTCCTATCCACTGATGCTCAAAGCCTTGGATCCTTTTTATTTTACCCTTGCCTTTTGGTTTAAAGGGCTATTGGATTTTTCTGCTTGCTTTTTCTTTCTCGTTTTTTTCTCTTTTTTTTTGCATATATTTTTTCTGCAAGCTTTTTTATTCACTGCTTTTCTTGCTTCAAGAATCATTTTTATGATTTTCAGATTATCAAATAACATTTCTCCTTTTCCATCATTCTTTCAAGAGCCAACAATTTTAACATTCATGAATCATCAATATCAAAAATATGCATTGTTCAAGAATTCATTCAGAAAGACAAAAGTATTGCCACCACATCAGAATAATTAAACTGTTTTAAAATTTGAAATTCATGCACTTCTTTTCCTTTTCAATTAAAACACTCTTTATTTAAGAAAGGTGATGGATTCATTTTCATAGCTTTAAGGCATAGACACTTAGACACTAGAGATCATGTAATAAAGACACAAACATAAATAGACATAAGGCATAATTTTCAAAAAAAAAACAGAAAATAAAGAACATTGAAATTAAAGAACGGGTCCACCTTAGTGATGGCGGCTTGTTCTTCCTCTTGAAGATCTTATGGAGTGCTTGAGCTCCTCAATGTCTCTTCCTTGCCTTTGTTGCTCCTCTCTCATAACTCTTTGGTCTTCTCTAATTTCATGGAGGAGGATAGAATGCTCTTGGTGCTCCACCCTTAGTTGTCCCATATTAGAACTTAATTCTCCTAGGGAGGTGTTGATTTGCTCCCAATAGTTTTGTAGAGGAAAATGCATCCCTTAAGGCATCTCAGGGATTTCATGATGAGGAATTTCCTCATGCTCTTGAACATGAGTGGGATCTCTTGTTTGCTCCATCCTTTTCTTAGTGATGGGCTTGAGGTCATGCCTTCTTAGTTGAACCGGCATCCCTCTTGAAAGGGACCTCAGGGATCACCTTTTTTTTGCCACAACTTCATAGAAGTGGTCTTGATGCACCCTTGAGATGAATCTCTCCATCTCCCATGACTCGGAGGTGGAAGCTTTTGCCGTCCCTTTCCTCTTTCTAGAGGTTTCTCCGGCCTTAGGTGCCATAAATGGTTATAGAAAAATAAAAAGCTTTAGCTTTTACCACACCAAACTTAGAAGGTTTGCTCGTCCTCGAGCAAAAGAAGAAAGAAAAGAGTAGAAGAAGAAGAAATAGAGGAGATGGAAGGGGCTTAGTGTTTTGGCCAAGGGGGAGAAGTATTGTTTAGGTTGTGTGGAAATGAAGGAGTGAAGATGGGTTTATATAGGGGTGGAGAGAGGGTTGGGTTTCGGTCATGTATGGGTGGGTTTGGGAGGGAAAGTGGTTTGAATTTGAATGGTGAGGTACGTGAGGTTATATGATGGATGGATGTGGATTGGTGAAGAGATTATGGAGAAGAGGGTAGTATTTGATTGGTGAGGGATTTTTAGGAAAGAGGTATTGAGGTGATTGGTGAATGGGTGAAGAAGAAAGAGAGAGATGAGGTAGGTGGGGCATTTAACGCCCATTCTGCTATCCTTACTGGCGTTTAAACGCCAGTTAGCTTCTCCTCCAGGGTGTTCTATTTTTAATACTATTTTTCATTCTGTTTTTACTTTTTCAATTGTTTTTGTGACTTCACATGATCATCAACCTATAGAAAACAAAAAATAACAATAGAAAATAGAAATTTAACATAGATAAGTAAAGATTGGATTGCCTCCCAACAAGCGCTTCTTTAATGTCAACAGCTTGACAGTGGGCTCTCATAGAGCCTCACAGATACTCAGAGCATGGCCTCCCAACACCAAACTTAGAGTTTGGATGTGGGGGCTCTGTTTGACTCTGCATTGAGAGAAGCTTTTCATGCTTCCTCTCCATGACTACAGAGGGAGATCCTTGAGCTTTAAACACAAGGTAGTCTTCATTCACTTGAAGGACCAATTCTCCTCTGTCAACATCAATCACAGCTTTTGCTATGGCTAGGAAGGGTCTGCCAAGGATGATGGATTCATCCACACACTTCCCAGTTTCTAGGATTATGAAATCAGCAGGGATGTAGTGGCCTTCAACTTTTACCAAGACATCCTCTACAAGTCCATAAGCCTATTTTCTTGAATTGTCTGCCATCTCTAGTGAGATTCTTGCAGCTTATACCTCAATGATCCCTAGCTTCTCCATTACAGAGAGAGGCATGAGGTTTATACTTGACCCTAGGTCACACAGAGCCTTCTCAAAGGTCATGGTGCCTATGGTACAAGGTATTTAGAATTTTCCAGGATCTTGTCTCTTTTGAGGTAATTTCTGCCTGGTCAAGTCATCCAGTTCTTTTGAGGTAATTTCTACCTGGTCAAGTCATCCAGTTCCATGAATACTATGCTTGAGACACACCCCATGAGACTAGCTAAATAAGAAGATCCTAATAAGAAAGAGGGAAAGAACAATGAAAGTAGAAGAATAAAAGAAAAAAAGTAAGCAATAAGGCTAGGAACCAATGGTTTTAATCTTGAAGCATGTGTCTGTGGTGCTCCTGTGTGAGGGATCTACTTGGATGAATAAGCTCTTTGGAGTGCTTTATCACTTGGTAACTTGGGTTAACTAACCCGGAATTATCAGCTGAAAGTCCACTATCAAGAGTAACCCTCACTACAGAGCATTTAGTAACCCAAAGAGGTGCTGGACACCAAGATCTCAAGAAAAGAAAATAAATAAACCATATACCTGTGGTGTGTATGTATGGGGGAGAGACTTGAGCAAGTAAGTCCTTAGGGGTGCTTCAACACCCAACACCTTGAACCAACTGGTTTGGGAGTGTTGGCTGAAAGCTTATTCTAAAAAGTTGCCCCCTTACAGAGTACATCTTGATTCAATCATACATTGTGCACTTTACATGATTTCATGAGAATTTTGCATGAATTATATGATAAATTGGATGATGCATGATCCCATGATTAAGAGCAAGACTTTGATGCACTTTATTTGACTGATTTCAGGCCAAAAGAAGAAGAGAAGAAGCCACGTTAGTGGCTACGTTAGTTACACTAACGTGGGCAGTAACGTGGAAGGAAGGAAAGCCCCAACGTTAGTGAGAAGTTAGTGGCATTAACTTTGAAGAAAGGAAATAGAGCCAACGTTAGTGACACTTAACATTATCACTAACATTGGACCAAGCTCATAAGTGGCCACGTTAGTTGCCACGTTAACTTAGTTAACGTGGCCTCTAACGTTAAGAAGTAAAGGGGAAGCCAACGTTAGTGACATTCAACTTTATCACTAACGTTGGCCAAGTCACAATAAGCCACGTTAACTCCAACGTTAACCTAGTTAACGTAGAAGCTAACATGAAGAAACAAGGTGGTCGACAACGTTAGTGACACCAAACATTGTCACTAACGTTGGAAGGAACCCACACAAGCCCCAATAAGCCACGTTAACTCCCACGTTAACCTAGTTAACGTGGAAGCTAACGTGAAGAAGGGAGGTGATCGCCAACGTTAGTGACAACCAACATTGTCACTAACATTGGAATAAGCCCACACAAGCCATTATGAGCCACGTTAACTCCCACGTTAACTTAGTTAACGTGGTAGTTAACGTGGGCAAAAGTCCCACCTGGCAGCCTGACCATGCCTTCTTCAAATGCGCATAACTTGAGCCACAAAGCTCCAAATGAGGTGATTCCAGTGGCATTGGAAAGTAGGATTCCAGAGCTTTCCAAGCATATATGGCACTATATGGTTGACACTAAATTTGAGGGAGAAAACCTGCCCCGAAAGTGCAAAGATGAATATGGTATCAACCTGTAGTAAGGCCAGCTGACCTCTTCACCTTCCAAGAAGTGTAACTCGAGTTGTAGAGATCCAAATGATGCGCTTCCAAAGGCATTGGAAAGTAGACATCCAGGGCTTTCCAAAAATATATAATAGTATGGGGTGGGCACTAAGTTTGAGCTTCCAAAACTGGCAATAATGAAGCCCTGATCGCTAGCGTTATTGGCACTCAAGTTTTTCATTAACGCTAGCAACTATGCCAGCGACCATGTCCACTTCAAAGGAGCATAACTTGAGCTACAGAGGTCTAATTGAGATGATTCTAGTTACGTTAGAAAGCTGACATTCAGAGCTTTCTAACGATATATAATACTCTATAGTGGGCATGAAATTGGAGCACAAACAAGAGGCATCTTTTAAGCCCCAAAAACACTAACTAGGCAGCAAGTGCAACGTTAGCCACAATAACTTTAGCACTAACGCCACACTTGTAGCGTTAGTGTGGCTAACTTTAGCACTAACTTTAGCACCTGGACCTCAACTTGACTCATTCTCTCTCAAGTCCACTTCAAAGCTCAAGCAAGCAAGCCCATAATTGTCAACCAATCAAGACCACAAGAAGCATCTAGAATAGGAATTTTCATTTAATTGTAATTTGCTTTTAATTTTATTTTGTAATTTAAGAGAGCCTATATAAAGGCCTTAGTCTTTACATTGAAGGCAATTCGGGAAGG
>NC_029785.2:36151564-36159987 GCF_000816755.2 Arachis ipaensis | reverse complement strand
GAGACAGAGCTTTCTGCAGGAAAGAAAGGAGCATCCATCATATTTTAGTCAATCAAATTTCATGGGAAACTCTCCACCACCGCAGAATGATTCACTTTACTATGCTCATGGTGGGTGGGAGTATCAAGAACATGAAATAGGGTACTTTCCAGAGCCACAAAATGGTCCATATTTTGGTGAAATTGATCGCTACTCAAGTTGTGGCTGGGAAGATCATAATCAAAGAGATTTCACTCATTCATACCCCAGTCATCAAGAGCCATCACCTCTCAATTATACAATCTCACCTCCAAGTTTTACATGCCTAAATTCTTCATCATTTGAGTATGCCTCAGCACAAAAGTCTATCCCAAATCCATACAATTCATTTCACCATCCACAAAACTCAATTCACTACCCACAAGAGTCATACCACTTTCAGAACACACAACCACAAAACAACCAATTCCATTCACAAGCCAACCCCGCCCAACCATTACAACCTACCCAACCTCCTTTAGATAAACTTGCTAGGGTGGAACTCATCAGTGAAGAACTCAGAAAAAGTAGAGTAGAGGAGAGACTCACTAGGATAGAACTCCTCCTTGAAGAAATAATAAAAATAATCGAAGAGGAGAAAATAGCAAAAAGGGACCATGAAGAAAAATTGAGGGAGAATGCACAACTCTATTCTGAAGAACAATTCATTAAAGAGCTGAGATCACAAAGAGAGACCACTTCACTCTCTCCAGAAACAGAGAAGTTCATTCAAAGGTCAAGAATAAGGGAGGAAGTCAATCAAGGGAGCCCACACTCCAATGAAACAGAGAGTTGCATAGAGGGTGAGTTCATTGAACCACCAATTCAAGAAGTTCTTGATGAAGAGGATGCTCCAACCATCATACAATACCTAAATCCTGAAATCAAGGTGGTAAAGGCAATCACCATGAACACTAACAAAAGGATGGTGACCAAGAAAAAAAAAATGACATTAAAAGAGCGCTTGTTGGGAGGCAACCCAACCGTAGGTAACATTTCCTTGCTTTGCTTAGTTTAGTTTCAATAATTTGGCATATGATTGCACTCTAATTTTGGTGTTGCCATGCAACAATTTGATTTCTAATCTTCACTGGGTACTTGCAACATTCTAGATTGACAGTGGCACACTATGTTTGGTGTTGCCACTTAACTTTCATGTAAAGTACCATGCCAACACCACTTATTTATGCAATCACATTGTCTCTGTTTTACTTCTTGTGCTTTTGTTGTATCCTTAACCTTGCTTGCTGAAACACATGCATACTCACACTTCATTCTAAGACATTCATGATCCATCATGGACCCCGTCACCGCTATTTTAATTGTTGCTTGAGTATAAGCAATCATTCTATGTCTGGTGTGGGAAGGGGAAGAATAGGAGGAAAAGGACAACAACAATGAAGATAAAATACAAGGTGGTAAAGTTCCTTTCTCCTCTTACTTATTTCCAGCACTTTAATTTGCATGATTATCTTCTATGTTCTTTGTATGTATGTGTGCTTTCTCCTTGTGAATAAGCATGTCAATTCTGTCTTTTAAACTTTTTATTGATTAAGGCTGTGTTTTCTAGTCTGAATGTCATTACTGCATCCTTACTTTGCTTACTAGTATGCTTGTCCCTTTTGAATCAAATGAAAAGAGAATGAGTATTTTATAAAAGACCAGAGTAGAGTTCATACTATGGAATGAGTTCATGAGTTTGTGGTGTGGTCATAAGTTAGCTAAGTTGGTTTAACCACAAGGGTGGGAAGACAACTATCTGTCATGAATACTATGCTTGAGACACACCCAATGAGACTAGCTAAATAAGAAGATCCTAATAAGAAAGAGGGAAAGAACAATGAAAGTGGAAGAATAAAAGAAAAAAAAAGTAAGCAATAAGGCTAGGCACCAATGGTTTTAATCTTGAAGCATGTGTCTGTGGTGCTCCTGTGTGAGGGATCTACTTGGATGAATAAGCTCTCTGGGGTGCTTTATCACTTGGTAACTTGGGTTAACTAACCCGGGATTATCAGCTGAAAGTCCACTATCAAGAGTAACCCTCACTACAGAGCATTTAGTAACCCAAAGAGGTCCTGGACACCAAGGTCTCAAGAAAAGAAAATAAATAAACCATATGCCTGTGGTGTGTATGTATGGGGGAGAGACTTGAGCAAGTAAGTCCTTAGGGGTGCTTCAACACCCAGCACCTTGAACCAACTGGTTCGGGAGTGTTGGCTGAAAGCTTATTCTAAAAAGTTGCCCCCTTACAGAGCACTTAGCTTAAGAACACAAATAAACTTTGAAATGACAATAAAAGGATCAATGAATAAAAGTCTCATGGGATGCAATCAAAGTGAGTGTTTTAGGACATGATAAAGGTCTGAAAGCCAGGAATGAACCTAAGTTGCTATGCATGAAACCAACATAAAACCAGGGACATGATTTCCACAAGAATGACTCATTTCTCTTGGCATTCCATTCATCATTCTTTTGTTCCAGTACTTGCTTAGGGACAAGCAAGCTTTAAGTTTGGTGTTGTGATGCCAGGGCATTTTGGCCAGTTTCACTGACCTTTTCTTTACTGTTTTTAAGGTAGTTTCATGCATTTTCTTGGAAAATAAGCTAGTTTTGGGTAGATATTCACTTACATCTTGATTCAAGCATACATTGTGCACTTTACATGATTTCATGAGAATTTTGCATGAATTATATGATAAATTGGATGATGCATGATCCCATGATTAAGAGCAAGACTTTAATGCACTTTGTTTGATTGATTTCAGGCCAAAAGAAGAAGAGAAGAAGCCACGTTAGTGGCTACGTTAGTTACACTAACGTGGGTACTAACGTGGAAGGAAGGAAAGCCCTAACGTTAGTGAGAAGTTAGTGGCATTAACTTTAAAGAAAGGAAATGGAGCCAACGTTAGTGACACTTAACATTATCACTAATGTTGGACCAAGCTCATAAGTGGCCACGTTAGTTGCCACGTTGACTTAGTTAACGTGGCCTCTAACGTTAAGAAGTAAAGGGGAAGCCAACGTTAGTGACACCCAATATTGTCACTAACGTTGGAAGGACCCCACACAAGCCCCAATAAGCCACGTTAACTCCCACGTTACCCTAGTTAACGTGGAAGCTAACGTGAAGAAACAAGGTGGTCGACAACGTTAGTGACACCAAACATTGTCACTAACGTGGGAAGGAACCCACACAAGCCACAATGAGCCACTTTAACTCCCACATTAACCTAGTTAACGTGGAAGCTAACGTGAAGAAGGGAGGTGATCGCCAACGTTAGTGACACCCAATATTGTCACTAACGTTGGAATGAGCCCACACAAGCCACTATGAGCCACATTAACTCCCACATTAACTTAGTTAACGTGGGCAAAAGTCCCACCTGGCAGCCTGACCATGCCTTCTTCAAACACGCATAACTTGAGCCACAAAGCTCCAAATGAGGTGATTCCAGTGGCATTGGAAAGTAGGATTCTAGAGCTTTCCAAGCATATATGGCACTATATGGTTGACACTAAATTTAAGGAAAAAAACCTGCCCCGAAAGTGCAAAGATGAACATGGTATCAACCTGTAGTAAGGCCAGCTGACCTCTTCACCTTCCAAGAAGTGTAACTCGAGTTGTAGAGCTCCAAATGATGCGTTTCCAAAGGTATTGGAAAGTAGACATTCAGGGATTTCCAAAAAAATATAATAGTATGGGTGGACACTAAGTTTGAGCTTCAAAAACTGGCAATAATGAAGCCCTGATCGCTAGCGTTATTGGCACTCGAGTTTTTCATTAACGCTAGCAACTATGCCAGCGACCATGTTCACTTCAAAGGAGTATAACTTGAGCTAGATAGGTCCAATTGAGGTGATTTCAGTTGCGTTAGAAAGCTGACATTCAGAGCTTTTCAATGATATATAATACTCTATAGTGGGCATGAAATTGGAGCACAAACAAGAGGTATATTTTAAGCCCCAAAAACACCAACTAGGCAGCAAGTGCAACGTTAGCCACAATAACTTTAGCACTAACGCCACACTTGTAGCATTAGTGTGGCTAACTTTAGCACTAACTTTAGTACCTGGACCTCAACTTGACTCATTCTCTCTCAAGTCCACTTCAAAGCTCAAGCAAGCAAGCTCACAATTGTCAACCAATCAAGACCACAAGAAGCATCTAGAATAGGAATTTTCATTTAATTGTAATTTGCTTTTAATTTTATTTTGTAATTTAAGAGAGCCTATATAAAGGCCTTAGTCTTTACAATGAAGGCAATTTGGGAAGGCTGGAAATTCTGGAATGGGGGATTAAAGAGGGGTCTTCGGACTCCCTCCTCTCACACACTTTTCCTTCTCTTTCTTTTAGTTGTAATTTTCATTTATGAATGTTGAATTTTCAATTTCAGTTTGAATCTTCATATTTACTTTTCTGCACTTTCTTTCTTTTCTATTTTTGTAGAGCAATGATCAACTAACTCTTTACATTGGGTTAGAGAGCTCTATTGTGATTCAATGGATTAAGTGTAGTTCTTATTCTTCTTCTTCTTTCTTTCCTCTTGATTTTACTAGAGGGATTTCGATCTTCATCCAATTGGGTAGTTATCTTGGAAAAGAAACTATTCATACTTGGATCTCTTCTGAACCTTGAAAGAGGAATGAAGAGATCATGCTAGAAATGCTTTCTCATGCTAGACCAAATTGGGTGTGGATGGATATGTGACTATAATTCTTCCATCACTTGATTTGGGAAATGCATGTGGTATAATCAGTGACCATACTTCATCTCTTCTCATGAGCAATTTACCAAGGAATTGGCTATTGATTAAGATTTGAGAGATCGAATTACAAGGAATTGTAATTTGGTCACTTAAGATTGCCAAGGAGATCAATGAATGCATTGATTGAGGAAGAGATGAGAATGAACTTGATCCGGAGGATTGCAGTATCTCTTGATCCCAATGTTCATTTTATTTTTAGTTCTTACATTTACTTTTCTTGCTATTTTACTTTTCTACACTTTATTGCTTATTTTGTCTCGTCACTTGGCACGAGACATTTTTGGTTTTTGCTCCTGTGCAGTAGAAAACAGAAATGGAGTAGGAAAGAAGGAATATTACACCCAGATATATCCTGGTTCGGCTGCTAAGTGCAATGCAGCCTACATCCAATCTCCATCACAGATGGAATTTCACCTATGAGAACTTCTGTTAGCTTGGATAGCTATGAGAAATTTGTGCTTACTCTCCTTGCTTCAACCCTTGGCCGTTCACTCTTATTATAGAAGGAGAAGCTTCCAAGGTTGAAACCGGTTGAACCAAACCACCTTCTTCTTCTTCAATAATCAAAACCGGTTCGGACAGAGAGAAAAGAGAGGGAAACCGAAAGCAAAACCAACATGCAATTACCTCTCTCTCATCCCTTCTCATCAAGCTTCATCAATATGAGCCTTCCATCTTAACTTGGTCCCCAAGAAGGATTTCTGACCCTTGATGAACTCTTGATCCTTGACAGCTCCTTCTATTCCATATTTGCTCCTTCCTGAACATAGCTCCAGTAGCTACCTTGGATGAACAAAACTGGAAATAAGCTTCACCTCAGAGATTTTCTTCTCTGACCGAAACGGATTACTACTTCTTTAGGCATGGAGATCTTGAAGCTTCTTCACCACATTTTGCCTTAAGTGGAAAAGATCTCAGCCACGCCATGCCTTGGATCTTCTTTTTGCAAGGGCCATCATCACTTTAGCCGCTTGCTTCTTTCTAGCTTCTCTGTGATTTTCTCTGATAGCTTGCATCTTCTTCTTTCCTGTTGAAGTGACAACCGAAAAGAGAGAAGAGAGAAAAAGGCTTTCAATGGAAGTAATTAAACCAAATTAAATCCCACTTCCATTCCCCTATGCATTGTAACGCATGAAATAATCAAATCAATTTTGAATTTTCTCTTTCCTGTTACCAATGCATGTGATTAATTCAATTGAATTAACTTTGAATTCCATTCCAAAGAGAAGTGGATTACCGAACTCATCATGTTCCATTTCCTTTCTTTTCTTCTTTAATTTCGGACCATGATGATGTTGGGCCAGGATAATGTTAACTTGGGCTTAGTATTGAATTCCAATTAGGTTTGCTGAGCCTTATAAACATTCAGCCATAATTAAAAAAATATTTCTTCATCCAAGGCTGTTAGTTATTTGGACTAAAAGTGCTTTTGGCCCATTAAAAAATCTGCACATCAACAAAATTATTAATCAACCAATTGGAAGCATAAATTAAATTAATAATTTTGTATTTAACAATTTTTAACAATGTTTGATCATCACATTAATTTGAAGTTTTTCAAACTCGGCAATCTCCCCCTTGATGACAAACATTATTAAAAATGAATTAAAAGAGGTTAAGGATTAAGAGAACTCCCTTGAATGTTTTGAATCCTCCCCCTTTCCATTTGTCATATAGCTCCCCCTTAATGTGTGCAATTTTTTCAGTGGAAGCAATACCTGAAACATGCTTAAAAAAAACTTAGAACAGTTCAAAAAAAATTAATGTAATCAACATATGGAGTCTTTTAGACAAAAACATGTTGAACAACTTGATTTTTGAGCAGATGGATAAGAATAATCAAAACTACATTTGTTATCTTTTAGATAACCTGCTACTCACAACATAAAACAAAGTATGCCTGAGTACTTTTCAGAGTACATTGCAACAAATATCCAAGACTCAACATGCTTATATCAACATGTTCAAAACAATTTCCTGCCCAACAAAATTTCTTACCAATCAAAGTAATAAGTCAGGCTCAATGAAGCATTTTCTCATATTCACTTATCAAAAAACAAAGCTTCAGAAAAATTGGCAATAAGTATTAGAGCAAAAATTGGCAATAGGTATCAGATCACAAAAAAACAGAGCAGGATAATGCAGAAATCAGATCACAAAACCTCCTTTTAACCATAGAGCATGAACCAATAATCATCAGGAATAAAAAATTAGAAATTTAGAGCACATGTTTCAACAAATTTCAGCCCTGTTTCTCTGTTTCTTTTCTTTTTAATTCCTCCTCCTTTTGTCATCAAGGAGGGACCTGCAAAACAGATGTAAAACAGCATGCCAAAAAGCAGAATATTTGATTAAAAAACAAAGAAGTTAAAGTAGTTTAATACAGTTATCCAGTAGTTCATCAAACACTAAATCAAAAGAATAATAAAATAGACAGAGTTCAAAGTGATGGGAGCAAAGGGCACATCAGTCAAGCATCAGACAGATTTATATCCGAGCTGAGTTGATCATCTTCTTCATCCGACTGGGCCATGTCTTTTTCTAAGCTCTTGATAAGCAGATTGATCCTTTCATTGTACTTGGTCCAGGCTTTTTCGTTTTCATAAGCTTGTTTCCTGGCCTCTTTGTAAGACTTGACCATCAGTTTTGACATGTGAGAGAACTCATTCAACATATCCTTGACAGAGTCTGAAAGTTTAGAGGATTTAGAAGGAAGAGATTCACTTTCACTGTTAGAGATCATGCATGCCATTGAGCTTTTTCCCTTTTTATTTTTCATGGATTCAGGAACTCCACCTCCCTTTATAGTCGAAACCCTGTTCTCTACGGGCTCATTGATCAGATCAGCATTAAAATATTCAAAAAAGCATGTCAGAAAATTTTCATAAGGTAAGTTAGCCTTCTTATCGCTGCGAACACAATCCCACAAGTGTCGCGCCATGAGATATGCAAAAGAGATAGATGTGAGTATAGCAAATAAAACCAAAGTATCATAGACAGTTACTCTTTCATAGGAGCCACTTTGAGGCATGAGAACATGGTTGATGATGCGATGAAGCAGAGCTCTCACAAGACCAATAGCCTTGTGGGTCAAGACAGTTCCACCAAGTGCAGAAAAGTTCTCACAAACCCGAGATAGAGCAACCTGAAGGGAAACCCCAACATGGGAGTCCCATTTTCCAGACATGTACGCCATTGCTCCTTCATTTACGTCCCTAGGGCAGCACTCACAGTCTCTCTATTCAGGGTAAGATGCACTATTTTGACATAGGAGTGTAAGGCTCCATCATGATACATCATATTCACATAAAACTCACGAACAAGGTTCGAGTAAACCGGTTTGCGAATCTTAAAGAGTGGAGACCATTTGAGTTTGTCAAAGAGAGCAATAAACTCAATCCCTTTTGCAGACATATTCTCCATATTCACCACATATGAAGCACACAAATGGCGGTTCACTAAAACTTGCGAGTGGAATTCTAAGCAGCACATGATATGAAACGAGCAGAATCATAATGAGAATGATTTTTACCAAACTTATTTTTAAAATCCAGTGAATCCAAGTTTGGTGGCTCTCGAATGTTATGAAGAATATAACTCTTCGAACGCTGAGAGGGTGCAATTTGGCCAGAATGATGG
>NC_029785.2:36144699-36151521 GCF_000816755.2 Arachis ipaensis | reverse complement strand
TGGTGAGGACTCGGACGGTTCTTCTTCCTCAGGCATTGGCCCCTTTTGTTTTGCATCTTTCTTGTGCGAGGAGGTTCTTGGATGAATGACTTTCTTCCTCATTGAATCGGTTGAGTGAGAAGATAAAGGTGAGGATGAAGCAGAGTGAATATGAATATGTGTGTGTGTTTGATGGGCAGAGGAAGATGGAGGTTTTTTGGTAGAGGGAGTTCAGTTGCTTCTTCTAGTAGGTAACTTCTTTCTCATGATGGAAGATGAAGTAGATAGAGAGAAGGTGAGGAGTGGCCAAAGAAGATGGAAGATGGAGAAAGGTTTAATCATATTAAATGCTTAGTGGAGAGAATGTCATTTAAAGAGAAGAGCACTTAATGAAAACCGTTTTCAAGGAAATTTTAAAAATTAAGATAAGTAACTGAAAGATCTTTTCCTTGAAACGTAGGAGGGAATAAGGGAAAAGATTTTGATTTGACATGAATTCCCCCCATAAAGATATGATGTGATAACCTTCCAAGAAAAATATTTAAAAATTATTTTAATGAGAACATGATGAAAAAATGAAAGCGGGCCAGAACCATGGAATGGATCAAAATAGTTGGGTTGGGATTAAGTTAGAGGGCACCAAGGTTCAGTCTCCCCCTGTTTCAAAGCTTGATCATCACCTGTCCAGATTTGTCTCCCTGCTACCTACGAGACAAAAACCAACAGAAACAAAAAATTACATTTTTTCAACAAAATTCAAATCCATCATTCCCAAACTGTTCCTTAAAGCACAAAACCTATCTTCACATAGAGGTTTAGTGAATATGTCAGCCAGTTGCTCTTCGAATTTCACAAATTGAATATCAATAGTATCTTTTTGCACATGTTCCCTAATAAAATGATATCTTACTTCAATGTGCTTAGTTCTAGAGTGCAAACAGGATTTTTAGAAATGTTTATAGCACTCATATTGTCACAAAATAAAGGTATACTATTGATTTTCAATTTATAATCCTCTAAGTGAGTTTTCAACCAAATTAATTGTGAGCAACAAGCTACGGCAGATATGTATTCAGCTTCATCCGTGGATAGTGCAACAGTGGCTTATTTCTTACTTGACCACATGTTGAGTGAGCTTCCAAGGAAGCAATACATTCTGGAAGTGCTCCTTCTATCCACTCGGTCACCTGCATAATCTGCATCACAAAAACTTACTGCACAAAATTCATTAGATTTTGGATACCATAAGCCAAGGTCACATGTGCCCTTAATGTATCTAATGATTCTTTTAACAGCCGAAAGATAGGATTCCTTTGGATGTGATTGAAATCTTGAACATACACCCACACTTTGAACAATATCCGGTCTAGAGGATGTGAGATACATAAGTGAACCTATCATTCCTCTATACCGTGTTTCATCCACATCTTTGCCACTTTCATCCTTATCAAGCTTAGTGTTTGGATGCATAGGTGTTCCCATTGGTTTGGAATTTTCAAGGCCAAATTTCTTGATTAATTCTTTTGCATATTTACCTTGGTGAATAAAAATACCACTAGGAGTTTGTTTAATTTGAAGACCAAGAAAAAAGGTTAATTCACCCATCAAACTCATTTCAAACTCACTAGTCATAAGTTTTCCAAACTCTTCACATAAGGTTTCATTGGCCGAACCAAACACTATGTCATCCACATAAACTTGAACAAGTAAAATATCATTATTAGATTCTTTTATAAATAAAGTAGTATCGGTGGTACCCCTTTGAAAATGGTTTTCCAACAAGAAGGCACTAAGCCTTTCATACCAAGCTCGTGGAGCTTGCCTTAGGCCATAAAGAGCCTTCAAAAGTTTAAAAACATGATTTGGAAATTCTTTACTTTCAAAACTGGGGGGTTGAGCCACAAATACTTCTCTATCTCTAAAACCATTAAGGAAAGGACATTTGACATTCGTTTGGAACATCTTAAAACCCTTGTGGGCAGCATAGGCATGAAGCAATCTAATTACTTCTATTCTTGCTACTGGAGCAAATGACTCATCAAAATCAATCCCTTCCTCTTGATCGTAACCTTAGGCCACTAATCTAGCCTTGTTACGAACAACACTACCATCCTCACCCAATTTATTTTTGAAAATCCACTTTGTACCGGTTATCTTCTTACCATTAGGATTTGGTACAAGTGCCCAAACCTGATTCTTTTCAAATTGAGCAAGCTCCTCTTCCATGGCTTTAACCCATGAGGGGTCTTCAAGGGCTTGCTTCACATTGAGAGGCTCCAATTGGGATAAGAAATCAACATTGATTTGTTTGACTTACTTCTTGCTTGAGGATCTAGTGGTTACACCTTGGGAAGGATCACCAATAATAAAATCATGGGGGTAACCCTTCAAAAACTTTCATTCTCGTGGCCTTTGAGGGATGGTTCTGTCTTGATGAGATTCGGTTGACTGCTCTGTTCTGGGTTCTCTAGCTTGGTCAGGAGACAAAACAGAAATGTCTCCTTCATTCTGATGAGACGTTTCTGGCAACAACTGGGACGGTCTTGGGATCAACCTGACTGGCTTCTTAGTTTACATCAGCATCACAACCTGCATCATCTTCTATCACAGCACTAGGAATAGAGTTAGAATCACAAAATGACACATGTATGGATTCTTCTATTGTTTTATGTTCCTTGAGGTAAATCCTAAATGCTTTGCTAGTGGTGGAGTATCCAACAAACAATCCTTCATAGGATTTTAGATCAAATTTTCCCAGGTTTTCTTTATTGTTAAGAACAAAACATTTGCATCCAAAAATGTGGAAATACTTAAGATTAGGTGGGGTTCCTTTCTATAGCTCATAAGGAGTTTTCTTTAAACCTTTTCGAATGATGGTTCTATTCAAAATATAGCAAGCTGTATTTACAGCTTCAGCCCACAAAAATTTTGGTACTTCATTTTCACAAAGCATTGCCCTAGTCATTTCTTGAAGGCTTCTATTCCTTCTTTCAACTACCCCATTTTGTTGAGGAGTTCTAAGACATGAAAAGTTGTGTGCAATACCAAAATCATCACAAAATTTTTCAAAATCTTGATTTTCGAATTCTTTTCCATGATCACTTCTCAAATGGGCAATTTTCAAATCTTTTTCATTTTGAATCTTTTTACAAAGAGTGGAAAAAGCATGAAAAGCATCATTCTTGTGAGCTAGAAAGAGAACCCAACCGAATCTAGAGTAATCATCCACCACCACCAAACCATAATATTTACCTCCTAAACTTTGAGTTCTAGTTGGACCAAAAAGATCAATATGCAACATTTCTAATGGCCTCTTAATGGAGATTCCATCTTTTGGTTTAAAAGAGGATTTTACTTATTTGCCTAGTTGACAAGCATCACAAGTAATATCCTTATCAAATTTAATGTTAGGAATTCCTATCACCAAGTTTTTCTTAACAAGCTTAGAAATTTGGTACATACTTGCATGACCCAATTTCTTATGCCAAAGCCATTTTTCAGATTCAAGAGATGTAAAACATGTTACCTTTTGATCTTTTAAATCCTCTAGAGTTAATCCATACACATTATTACACCTTTTTTGCTTCAAACAAGATTTTCCTTTTTTCACAAATAACTAAGCAATCCAATTTTCTAAAGATAACTTCATAACCAAGATCACATAATTGGCTAATGCTTAGTAGGTTGTGTTTCAAACCATCAACAAGTAAGACATCATTTATGAAAGAAGAAAAAATCTTACCTACTTTACCTATGGCCACTATTTTTCCTTTTCTATTATCACCAAAAGTGACAAACCCTCCATCATACTCATCAAGCTTGATGAAAAATGTTACCTTTCCGGTCATATGCCTAGAGCACCCACTATCCATATACAACACGTTGTCTTTTCTCTTGGATGTTAGGCAAACCTATAAAATAAGCTCAAGTGACCTTAGATATCCAAATCTTTTTGGATCCTTTGATGTCAAACCATCTTCTTTGTCCCAAGCCATTATAATCACAAACAATTTTGTAAACCTTGTTTTCAATCATTCTTTCACTAAAGAAGCACTGAATAGGAAAATGACCATTCCAATTGCAAAGTCTACAAAATCTTTGAGTTGCTGTTTTTCTAAAGATTGTTGGGTTTTGAAACCTTATGTCATTAGATGATGCCATGTTGTTAAAAGAAGGTTTTTCAACAATTTTTGCAGTTTTATGAAAACACAAACCAGCTTTATCATAAAGAGGTTTTTAACTGGCCAAAAGTTGATTTAAGTTTTCAGAACTTTGAGCAAAGGTGGCTAAGTCCTCTTTAAGTCTTTTTACCTCTTTAAGCAACTTCTCATTTTCTTCAAAACAGTTAAGATATGCAACTACAAAATGTTATTTTTCACAAGCTTTTATTTCAGCTTTCAACCGCTTGTTTTCTTCAACAAGATCAACAGCAGTTTCAGCCTCTCTCAATTTTTCCTTCAGAAAACCATTTTCTGCCTTCAGTATTTCTATTTGAGACTCAAGATCATGATTTTCACTTAAGAAACATTTAATCTTTCTAGAAAGATTATCAATCATGAGATGAAGGTCTTCAGTTGAAGGTTCATGTAATATTACCTTATCAACTATGTCGGCCTTGAGGCATGTTTGAGACTTGGTTTCGGTTTCATCATCTTCACCAGAGTCATTTTCCAAGTCTTCCGAAGAAGCCATGAGACCTTTCTTCTTTCCCTTTTTCGGTTTGTCCTCCTTCTTCAGTTTCGGACAATCAGATTTGAAGTGTCGAGCCTCTTTGCAGTTGTAGCAGATTACTTTGCTGAGATCCTTCTTTTTCTTCCTTGAGCTGCTTCCTCTATTTTTCTCCTTCAGCTTTACCATTTTCCTAAATTTCTTAGCAAACAAAACAAAATCATTTTCAGATGAGTTATCACTGGATTCATCATCCAGAGTTTCAGAAACAAATTTGAGAGCAATTCCTTTCTTTTTTGTATCTTTTTTCAAATAAGTATTTTCAAAAGCAAGCAAGCAAGTTTTCTCTCAAATCATCATATGTCATATTATCAATGTTGCTACTTTCAGCTATTACTATTGCTTTTATTTCCCACTCTTTTGTGAGACATCTCAAAATTCTTCTCACAAGCACAGATTCAGGATATGTGATTCCCAGAGCATCCAAGCTAGTGACGATGACGTTGAATCTTTCAAACAGTTTGTCAATCGTTTCTCCTTCCTTTATTGAGAACATTTCATATTCTTTGTTCAGCATGTCTATTCTGGTCTTCTTCACTAGGGTTGTTCCTTTATGAGTTATTTGAAGTTTGTCCCAGATTTCCTTTGCTATTGTGCACCTAGATACCCGTCAGTATTCCTCCAAGATGACCGCACAGTTGAGCAAATTCACAGCTTTGGCATTGAGCTCTACTTTCTTTCTGTCTTCCTCATTCCAATCAGCTTCGCCTATGAGTAAAACCACACCTTCTGCACTTGTAACTGTTGGAAACGGTGGTCCTTCCAGGATTATCTTCCAAAGTCGGTAATCTACAGACTGAACAAATATCTTCTCCTTTCTTTTCAGTAACTGTAGTTCTTTCCATTGAAGAATGGAGGTCTGTTGCTTGACTGTCCTTCTGTCAGAGTATAGGCAACCAAATTTGAGCCACTGTTAGCCGCCATCAGGATCTTTTTCTCCAAGCTATAAAGTTTGATCTCTTTGAGACTAAGCTTTGATACCAATTGATGGTAATCAGTGGCTAAGAGAAGGGGGGTTGAATCTTATCCCTTTTTTTTTTTGCTGAGTATTACTTTCTGCTCTTTAAAATAGCTTCAGGAGATCTTTTCTGCTTTTTATCTCATAACCAGTCAAGAGACATTTTCTTTTCGCTCGTAACCAGTCAGGAGATATTTTTCAATTTTGTCTCCTACATAACAGAAACAGAAATGGAGTAGAAGAGAAAGAGAGAATCACACCAAGAAGTATCCTGATTCAGCTGCTAAGTGCAATGTAGCCTACATCCAGTCTCCATCACAACAGTGATGAAATTTCACTATAATCATCTTATTACTGATGAAGGAAAATTGAGTGTTGGTAAAGAATTTCATAATTGAAATCTCATTGTAAGTATAGTTTCTAAACCAACAAATAATCGTCTCATGCAAAAAGTTGTTTGTCACAAGTATAAACCCCAATAAAATAACCGAAGTATTCAAAATTTTTCCATGTTTTTGCACCAAACCAAGCATTCCAAACCCCCCAAACAGCTACCAAAACACCATAAAACCTTATTTAACATACTAAACTACCAAATAAATTCAACAAACTCAACAAAACATGAAATTAAACTAATGTTACTAATATTTACAAAAGAGAAAAATGAAAAGATTTTACCATGGTGGGGTGTCTCCCACCTAGCACTTTTCTTTATTGTCCTTAAGTTGGACTTATGGGGAGCTCCTTATCAAGGTGGCTTCTGCTTGAAGCCATCCTTGAACATCCACCAACGCTTGAGTCTCCAATAAGCTCCATTCTTCAAAATTAATGTTATCAAGCCTTGATGGAGTTCTTCACAAACCATGGTCTCCCAAAATTGATTCTTCTTGTGTGATCCCGGATCCCACACTTTGCTTTGACACCCGTTGATGAGTAGATAATTTATATACTTTTTGGCATTATTTTTAGTATGTTTTTAGTATATTTTAATTAGTTTTTATTATATTTTTATTAGTTTTTAAATAAAAATCACTCTTATAGACTTTACTATGAGTTTGTGTGTTTTTCTGGGATTTCAGATATTTTCTAGCTGAAATTGAGGGACCTGAGCAAAAATCTGATTCAGAGGCTGAAAAAGGACTGCAGATGCTGTTGGA
>NC_029785.2:36139696-36144489 GCF_000816755.2 Arachis ipaensis | reverse complement strand
ATTGCGTTGGAAAGTAGACATCTTGGGCTTTCCAGCAATATATAATAGTCCATACTTTACCTGAGATTTGATGGCCCAAACAGGCGTTCCAAGTCAGCTCAAGAATTCTGGCGTTTAACTCCAAAACTGGCACAAAAGCTGGAGTTAAACGCCCAAACTTGCACAAAAGCTGGCGTTTAACTCCAAGAAAAGTCTCTACACATGGAAGCTTCAATGCTCAGCCCAAGCACACACCAAGTGGGCCCGGAAGAAGATTTCTACATTAATTACTGATTTCTGTAAACCCTAGGCTACTAGTTCTCTATAAATAGGACCTTATACTATTATATTTTCATCTTTGATAAGTCTTATGCTATCTTAGACACGTTTGGGGGCTGGCCTCATGGCCATGCCTAGACCTTGTTCTTATGTATTTTCAACGGTGGAATTTCTACACACCATAGATTAAGGTGTGGAGCTCTGCTGTTCTTCATGAATTAATACAAGTACTATTGTTTTTCTATTCAACTCAAGTATATTTCTTCTCCAAGATACTCATTCGATCTTCAACTTGATGAATGTGATGATCCGTGACACTCATCATCATTCTCACCTATGAACATGTGCCTGACAACTACCTCTGTTCTACTAGCAATGGCTTGAATGCGTATCTCTTGGGTTTTTAATCTAAGATTGGAACCTTCGTGGTATAGGCTAGAATTAATGGCAGCCATTCCTGAGATCCGAAAAGTCTAAACCTTGTCTGTGGTATTCTGAGTAGGATCTGGGAAGGGATGACTGTGACGAGCTTCAAACTCGCGATTGTTTTTAGACTGAAGCTTTAGACTAACATTGCATGATTCCTAGAATTCTTATTAAAAGTTTTGATTCTCTTTATTTTCTTTTCTATATAATTTTCGAAAAAAATACCAAAAAAAAAATTTTAAAATCATAAAACCAAAAATATTTTATGTTTCTTGTTTGAGTCTATTGTCTAATTTTAAGTTTGGTGTCAATTGCATGTCTTTATCCTTCTAATTTTCGAAAATTTATACATATTGTTCTTCATTGATCTTCAAGTTGTTCTTGATGATTTCATTGCTTTGATCTTCAAATTCTCTTGTTTTGTATGTTTTGTTGTTTCTTACATGCATTTTTACATTGTTATAGTCCTTAGTATACAAACTTTTAAGTTTGGTGTCTTGCATGCATTGTTTATTTGATCTTAGTTGCATTTTTTATTGATTCCCATCATCAAAAATTCAAAAATATTTTTTTTAAAACTATATCTTTTCAAGTCAATAATACAGAGAATTGAAGATTCAGAACATTCAGCAGAGGAATCAAACAGAAAAAGCTGGGCGTTCAAAACGCCCAGTGAAGAAGGAAACCTGGCTGGGCATTTAACGCCCAAAAAGGTAGAGATTTGGGCGTTAAACGCCAGAATGGGCACCATTCTGGGCGTTTAATGCCATGATGACACTAAAGGGAAGATTTTGTTTTTAATTCACATTTTTTTCAAGTTTTCATAATTTTTCAAAATCAAATCTCTTTTAAATCATATCTTTTCAATCATATCTCTTTCAAAATCAATTTCTTTCCATTTTATATTTATTTTTACTATTTTCAAAAAATCCTTGTTTCAATTCAAGATTTACTTCAAAAATTTTCAAGTTATTACTTGCCTATTAAGAAAGGATCAAATTTTAAATTTTAGAATCATATCTTATAATTTCTTGTTAGTCAAGTAATCAACTTTAGTTTTAAAACTTTCTCTTTTTAATTTGATTTTTAATCATATCTTCTCAATCATATCTTTTCAATCACACCCTTTTTCAAAATTAATTTTCAATCATATCTTTTTAATTTCTGATTTCAAAATCTTTTTCAAAAAATCACTTGATTTTTTTCCCAATCTTAGTTTTCGAAAATCTCAATCAAATTTTCAAATTTCTTTTTTATTATTTCAAAATCTTTTTAATTTATTTTCGAAAAATTCTTCCCCTCTTCTCACATCCTTCTATTTAAGGGACTAAGACTCCTCATCAAGGTGCAATTCGAACTCTGTCCCTCTTGATAAGTTTGAATTCCCTCTTCTCCACCTCCTCCTTCTATTCTTCTTTTCTTCTGACACTTCAAGGAATCTCTATACTGTGACATAGAGGATTCCATACTTTCTTGTTCTCTTCTCTTTCATATGAGCAGTAGCAAAGATAAAAGCATTCTTGTTGAAGCTGATCCTGAACCTGAAAGGACCTTGAAGAGAAAGCTAAGAGAAACCAAAACACAACTCTCTCTAGAGGGCCTAATAGAGCTCTTCAAAGAAGAAGAAACTATGGCAGCCAAAAACAACAACAATGCCAACAATGCAAGGAAGATGCTTGGTGACTTTACTGCACCTACTCCTGATTTCTATGGGAGAAGCATCTCTATCCCTGCCATTGGAGCAAACAACTTTGAGCTTAAGCCTCAATTAGTTTCTCTAATGCAACAGAATTGCAAGTTTCATGGACTTCCATTGGAAGATCCTCATCAGTTTTTAGCTGAGTTCTTGCAAATCTGTGACACTGTCAAGACCAATGAGGTTAACCCTGAAGTCTACAGACTTATGCTCTTTCCTTTTGCTGTAAGAGACAGAGCTAGAACATGGTTGGCTTCACAACCTAAGGAAAGCCTGAACTCTTGGGAAAAGCTAGTCAATGCCTTCTTGGCAAAGTTCTTTCCACCTCAAAAATTGAGTAAACTTATAGTGGAAGTCCAAACCTTTAGACAAAAGGATGGTGAGTCCCTCTATGAAGCTTGGGAGAGATACAAGCAATTGATCAGAAGGTGTCCTTCTGGCATGCTTTCAGAATGGAACATCATAGGTATATTCTATGATGGTCTGTCTAAACTGTCCAAGATGTCATTGGACAATTCTGCAGGTGGATCTCTTCATCTGAAGAAGATGCCTGAAGAAGCTCAGGAACTCATTGAAATGGTTGCAAATAACCAATTCATGTACACTTCTGAAAGGAATCCTGTGAATAATGGGACAACTCAGAAGAAAGGAGTTCTTGAGATTGATACTCTGAATGCCATATTGGCTCAGAATAAAATATTGACCCAACAAGTCAATATGATTTCTCAGAGTTTGTCTGAAATGCAAGCAGCAACAGGCAGTACTAAGGAAGCTTCCTCTGAAGAAGAAGCTTATGATCCTGAGAACCCAGCAATGGAAGAGGTGAATTATATGGGAGAATCCTATGGAAACACCTATAATCCTTCATGGAGAAATCACCCAAATCTCTCATGGAAGGATCAACAGAGACCTCAACAAGGTTTCAACAACAATAATGGTGGAAGAAACAGGTTTAGCAATAGCAAGCCTTTTCCATCATCTTCTCAGTAACAAACAGAGAATTCTAAGCAGAGCCATTCTGACTTAGCAACCATTGTCTCTGATCTAATCAAAACCACTCAAAGTTTCATGAATGAAACAAGGTCCTCCATTAGAAATTTGGAGGCACAAGTGGGACAGTTGAGTAAGAAAATTACTGAACTCCCTCCCAGTACTCTCTTTATGCATCAATTACTTACTCATGTAAACCCTAGTGACTAGTTTATTATAAATAGGACCTCTTACTATTATATTAGGCATCCTGAATTGTATTTTGATCCTGTGATCTCGTTTAGGGGGCTGGCTTCAACTAACTAACTAACTTTTTGTTTGTTTCTTAACTTTTTCAAAACCACCTAACTAACTCTCTCTCTCTCTCTCATTTTTCGAAAATATCTCCCTCTTTTTCAAAAATTTCTTTTTAATTAACTAATTATTCTTATTTTTTATTTTTGAATTCAAAAATTTTCGAAAAATACTAAACTTTTTCAAAAACTATTTTCAAAAATCACTAACTCCTTTTCAAAAATAAATTTCGAAAATTCCCTCCTTCTCTCCCATTTTTTATTTTTGATTTCAAAAATTTTTCGAAAAAATACTAACAAATTTTCAAAAACAAATTTTCAAAAATCACTAACTCCTTTTCAAAAATAAATTTCGAAAATTAATTATTCCTCCCCCATCTCATTCTATTTATTCATTCATGTCCTAACATCTCATCTCACATTCCAATCCTCACAGTTGTGTTTCTTCCTTTACATCACATCCTTTATCTCCCCCTCTTCTTCTACTTACAAAGGGATCCCTATACTGTGGTATAAAGGATCTCTATTATTATTATCATTTTTCTGGCCATTCTTCCTTGTCATATGAGCAGGAGCAAGGATAAGAACATTCTTGTGGAAGCAGATCCAGAACCTGAAAGGACTCTGAAGAGAAAATTAAGAGAAGCTAAAATACAACAATCCAGAGATAACCTTTTAGAAATTTTTGAACAGGCAGAGGAGATGGCAGGCGAAAATAATAATAATGAAAGGAGAATGCTTGGTGACTTCACTACACCTAATTCCAATTTACCTGGAAGAAGCATCTCCATTCCTGCCATTGGAGCAAACAACTTTGAGCTGAAACCTCAATTAGTTTCTCTGATGCAGCAGAACTGCAAGTTTCATGGACTTCCATCCGAAGATCCTTTTCAGTTCTTAACTGAATTCTTACAGATATGTGATACTGTAAAGACTAATGGAATAGATCCTGAAGTCTACAAGCTCATGCTTTTCCCTTTTGCTGTAAGAGACAGAGCTAGATTATGGTTGGATTCTCAACCCAAAGACAGCCTGAACTCTTGGGATAAGCTGGTCACGGCTTTCTTAGCCAAGTACTTTCCTCCTCAAAAGCTGAGCAAGCTTAGAGCTGATGTTCAAACCTTCAGACA
>NC_029785.2:36138779-36139601 GCF_000816755.2 Arachis ipaensis | reverse complement strand
CTGTCAAGCTATTGACATTAAAGAAGCGCTTGTTGGGAGGCAACTCAATGTTTATCTAATTCTTATTATTCTTATTTTTCATGTTTTCTTAGGTTCATGATCATGTGGAGTCACAAAATAAATATAAAAATTGAAAACGGAATCAAAAACGGCAGAAGAAAAATCACACCCTGGAGGAAGCATCTGCCTGGCGTTCAACGCCAGAACAGAGCATGGTTCTGGCGCTGAACGCCCAAATGGGAAGCATCCTGGCGCTGAACGCCCAGAACAAGCATGGTTCTGGCGTTCAACGCCAGAATTGGCAACATATGGGCGCTGAACGCCCAAAATGGGCACCAACCTGGCGCTGAACGCCCAGAGTTGTGTGCAAGGACATTTTGCATGCCTAAATTGGTGCAGGGATGTAAATGCCTTGACACCTCAGGATCTGTGGACCCCACAGGATCCCCACTTTACCTCCTCATAATCCTAGTTTTTATTTCCACATCTTCTTCTTCATCTATTCCTTCTTCTTTTGCTCGAGGGCGAGCAACATTCTAAGTTTGGTGTGGTAAAACAATTATGTAAAGGATCTATAGCTCAGTGGTAGAACATTCGACTGAAAATCAAGAGATCCCTAAGATACCTCAGGGGATACATTTTCTTCCACACAATTATTGGAAGCAACTAAGGGTGGAATATCAAGAGCGCTCCATCATCCTTCATGAAATCAGAGAAGATCTAAAAGCAATGAAGGAGGAGCAGCCAAGGCAAGGAAGAGACATAGAAGAGCTCAAGGACATCACCAAGGTGGACTCATTCCTTGTTCTTACTTTCTCTGTT
>NC_029785.2:36134444-36135497 GCF_000816755.2 Arachis ipaensis | reverse complement strand
GCTAGAATGATGGCGGCATTCAAGAGAATCCGGAAGGTCTAAACCTTGTCTGTGGTATTCTGAGTAGGATTCAATGATTGAATGACTGTGACGAGCTTCAAACTCGCGAGTGTTGGGCGTTAGTGACAGACGCAAAAGGAGGGTGAATCCTATTCCAGCATGATCGAGAACCGACTGATGAATAGCCGTGCCGTGACAGGGTGCGTGAGCATATGATTCACTGAGAGGAGGGGATGTAGCCACTGACAACGGTGATGCCCTTGCATACAGCCAGCCATGGAAAGGAGTAAGACTGATTGGATGAAGATAGCAGGAAAGCAGAGGTTCAGAGGAACGAAAAGCATCTCCATTCGCTTATCTGAAATCCCTGCCAATGAATCTACATAAGTATCTCTATCCCTTTTATTGTTTATTTTAATCTAATAAAGCATCATGTTTAAATCAGCCTGACTGAGATTTACAAGGTGACCATAGCTTGCTTCAAGCCAACAATCTCTGTGGGATCGACCCTTACTCACGTAAGGTTTATTACTTGGACGACCCAGTACACTTGCTGGTTAGTTGAACGGAGTTGTGTCCACACATATATAGAGACACAATGAGGATTCAATACAATTATATATTGTTACTCTCACACAAGTACAAAGAACATGGAACACAAATTCGTCCACTACTCTCCCAAGCAATACAGAAGAAAATCCAAAAAGAGAGTGCAAGGCCATAACCACATCTCACATGGCCGAACATGGAGAGGAGGAAGAGGCAGTGATTCCCACTGAGGAAGACCTTAATGGATGCCCACTGACCTCCATGGAGTTCCCTAATGAGGAACCATGGGAATCTGAGGCTCATTCTGAGACCATAGAGATTCCATTGAATTTACTTCTACCTTTCATAAGCTCTTATGAGTATTCTTCCTCTGAAGAGGATGAAGATGTCACTGAAGAGCAAGTTGCTAAGTACCTTGGAGCAATCATGAAGCTAAATGCCAAGTTATTTGGTAATGAGACTTGGGAGAATGAACCTCCATTGCTCATCAAAGAACTGGATGAT
>NC_029785.2:36131936-36134392 GCF_000816755.2 Arachis ipaensis | reverse complement strand
TGGGAGGCCACAACCAAACTTTAAGTTTGGTGTTGAACCCCCACATTCAAACTCTAAGTTTGGTGTTGGGAGGTTCCAACATTGCTCTGAACATCCATGAGGCTCCATGAGAGCCCACTGTCAAGCTATTGACATTAAAGAAGCGCTTGTTGGGAGGCAACCCAATCTTTAACTTATCTATATTAAATTTCTATTTTCTTTTTCTATTTTATGTTTTCTGTAGGTTGATGATCATGCAAAGTCAGAAAAACAATTGAAAAAGCAAAAACAAAGTGAAAAACAGAATGAAAAATAGAACACCCTGGAGGAGACAGTTACTAGCGTTTAAACGCCAGTAAAGATAGCAGAATAGACGTTAAACGCCCAGTCTGGCACCATTCTGGGCATTTAACGCCAGAAAAGGGCACTAGACTAGCGTTTAACGCCAGGAATGGGCAAGAAGCTAGCGTTAAACGCCAGAAATGGGCAGCAGCCTGGCGTTTAACACCAGGATTGGCAGAAAGGGGCGTTTCGCACGCCACTTGGTGCAGGGATGAGATATCCTTGACACCTCAGGATCTGTAGACCCCACAGGATCCCCACCTACGAGCAACCTTCTAAGTTTGGTGTGGTAAAAGCTAAAGTTTTTTGTTTTTCCATAACCATTTATGGCACCAAAGGCCGGAGAAATCTCTAGAAAGAGGAAAGGGAAGGCAAAAGCTTCCACCTCCGAGTCATGAGAGATGGAGAGATTCCTCTCAAGGGTGCATCAAGACCACTTCTATGAAGTTGTGGCCAAGAAGAAAGTGATCCCGAGGTCCCTTTTAAGCTCAAAAAGGGCGAATATCCAGATATCCGACATGAGATCCGAAGAAGAGGTTGGGAAGTTCTCACCAACCCCATTCAACAAGTCGGGATCTTAATGGTTCAAGAGTTCTATGCCAATGCATAGATCACCAAGAACCATGATCAAAGTGTGAACCTGGACCCTAAGAATTGGCTTACAATGGTCCGAGGGAAATACTTAGATTTTAGTCCGGAAAATGTAAGGTTGGCATTCAACTTGCCCATGATGCAAGGAGATGCACACCCATACACTAGAAGGGTCAACTTTGATCAAAGGTTGGACCAAGTCCTCATGGACATATGTGAAGAGGGTGCTCAATGGAAGAGAGATTCAAGAGGGAAGCTGGTTCAACTAAGAAGGCATGACCTTAAGCCCGTGGCTAGGGGATGGTTGGAGTTCATCCAACGCTCAATCATTCCCACTAGCAACCGGTTCGAAGCTACTATAGACCGGGCTATCATGATACATAGCATCATGATTGGAGAGGAAGTGGAAGTTCATGAGGTTATATCCCAAGAACTCTACAAGGTGGCAGACAAGTCCTCTCCTTTGGCAAGGTTAGCCTTCCCTCATCTCATTTGTCACCTTTGCAATTCGGTTGGAATTGACATAGAGGGAGACATTCTCACTGATGAGGACAAACCCATCACTAAGAAAAGGATGGAGAAAACAAGAGAACCTCATCAAGAGCATGAGGAAATTCCTCATCATGAAATCCCTGAGGTGCCTCAAGGGATGCATCTTCCTCCACAAAACTATTGGGATCAAATCAACACCTCCCTAGGAGAATTAAGTTCCAACATGGGACAAATAAGGGTGGAGCACCAAGAGCATTCCATCCTCCTCCATGAAATTAGAGAAGATCAAAGAACTATGAGAGAGGAGCAACAAAGGCAAGGAAGAGACATTGAGGAGCTCAAGCACTCCATAATATCTTCAAGAGGAAGAACAAGCCGCCATCACTAAGGTGGACCCGTTCTTTAATTTCCTTGTTCTTTATTTTCCTGTTTTTCGAATTTTTATGCTTATGTTATTTATGTTTGTGTCTTTATTACATGATCATTAGTGTCTAAGTGTCTATGCCTTAAAGCTATAAAAATGAATCCATCACCTTTCTTAAATGAAAAAAGTTTTTAATTGAAAAATAAAAAGAAGTGCATGAATTTTAAATTTTAAAACAGTTTAATTATTTTGATGTGGTGGCAATACTATTGTTTTTCTGAATGAAAGCTTGAACAGTGCATATTTTTGAAGTTGATTGTTTATGAATGTTAAAATTGTTGGCTCTTGAAAGAATGATGGGAAAAGGAGAAATGTTATCTGATGATCTGAAAAATCATAAAAATGATTCTTGAAGCAAGAAAAAGCAGTGAAAAGCTTGCAAAAAAAAGAGAGAGAGAGAGAGAAAAAAAGAAAAGCAAGTAGAAAAAGCCAATACCCCTTTAAACCAAAAGGCAAGGGTGATAAAAAGGATCCAAAGCTTTGAGCATCAGTGGATAGGAGGGCCCACAGGAATAAAATCCTGGCCTAAGCGGCTAAACCAAGCTGTCCCTAACCATGTGCTTGTGGCGTGAAGGTGTCAAGTGAAAACTTGAGACTGAGCGGTTAAAGTCGAGGTCCAAAGCAAAAA
>NC_029785.2:36124094-36131908 GCF_000816755.2 Arachis ipaensis | reverse complement strand
TGATTTCAGGTATTTTCTGGCTAAAATTGAGGGACCTGAGCAAAAATCTGATTCAGAGGCTGAAAAAGGACTGCAGATGTTGTTGGATTCTGACCTCCTTGCACTCAAAGTGGATTTTTTGGAGCTACAGAAGCCCAAACGGCACGCTCTTAATTTCTTTGGAAAGTAGACATCCTGGGCTTTCCAAAAATATATAATAGTTTATACTTTTTCCGAGATTTGATGGCCCAAACAGGCGTTCCAAGTCAGCTCAAGAATTCTGGCGTTTAACTCCAAAACTGGCACAAAAGCTGGAGTTAAACGCCCAAACTGGCACAAAAGCTGGCGTTTAACTCCAAGAAAAGTCTCTACACATGAAAGCTTCAATGCTCAGCCCAAGCACACACCAAGTGGGCTCGAAAGAAGATTTCTGCATTAATTACTGATTTCTGTAAACCCTAGGCTACTAGTTCCCTATAAATAGGACCTTATACTATTATATTTTCATCTTTGATAAGTCTTATGCTATCTTAGACACGTTTGGGGGCCGACCTCATGGCCATGCCTAGACCTTGTTCTTATGTATTTTCAACGGTGGAGTTTCTACACACCATAGATTAAGGTGTGGAGCTCTGCTGTTCTTCATGAATTAATACAAGTACTATTGTTTTTCTATTCAACTCAAGTCTATTTCTTCTCCAATATATTCATTCGTTCTTCAACTTGATGAATGTGATGATCCGTGACACTCATCATCATTCTCACCTATGAATATGTGCCTGACAACCACCTCTGTTCTACTAGCAATGGCTTGAATGCGTATCTCTTGGGTTTCTAATCTAAGATTGGAACCTTCGTGGTATAGGCTAGAATTAATGGCAGCCATTCCTGAGATCCGAAAAGTCTAATCCTTGTCTGTGGTATTCCGAGTAGGATCTGGGAAGGGATGACTGTGACGAGCTTCAAACTCGCGATTGTGGGGCGTGTGACAGACGCAAAAGGATCAATGGATCCTATTCCGACATGATCGAGAACCGACAGCTGATTAGCCGATGTTGTGACAGAGCATCAGGACTATTTTTACTGAGAGGACGGGATGTAGCCATTGACAACGGTGATGCCCAACATAAAACTTGCCATGGAAAGGAGTACGAATGATTGGAAAAAGGCAATAGGAAAGCAGAGGTTCAAGGGGAGCAAAGCATCTTCATACGCTTATTTGAAATCCACCAATGAATTACATTAGTATCTCTATCTTTATTTTATGTTTATTTTCATCACCTTAAACTCCATAACCATTTGAATCTGCCTGACTGAGATTTACAAGATGACCATAGCTTGCTTCAAGCTGACAATCTCCGTGGGATCGACCCTTACTCACGTAAGGTTTATTACTTGGACGACCCAGTGCACTTGCTGGTTAGTTGTGCGGAATTGTGACAAAGTGTGATTCGCGTTTGAGAGCTCCAAGTCTTTGGCGCCATTGTTGATGATCTCAATTTCGTGCACCACTCGTCTTCAAGTTGATCATCATTAATCCATCCGGGTGGTAAGCAAGATGAATTCTCAATTAAGCAACCAAACATCCTTCTAGACCCAAGCACTCTAGTTCTACACCAACCCTTGCAATTAAGCCTTGAACATGTAACCATCATGAACTTTGATTTACAATGCCAACCACTAATCATCTCCCTTTTGCTCTTAAAGCCACAAAAGACTCTAAGTTAACCATCCGTCTCAAGCAAACCATATTCAAATGGACTAATTATGCTTAGAGATGAGAGATTTACCCACTTGAATGTAAGAATGGATGGTGATGGCTTAGGGAGAGGTATTTCCAATGTCCTTGCAAGCTCTACTCCCTTGTGTTTTTCTTTGATTACCTCCACCTCTAAGCAAGCTTCTTCAATTTCACCCTCTTCCTCTTGGTAGCTTCCTTTCGACTCACTCTCTTCTTTATTGCTTACCAAGGGCACGAAAAGTTGTGCTTCTTCTTCTTTAATCTCTATTTCAAATCCAATGAGAGAGGATTCAATTGTAGATAAGAATTCACCAATGATTGAATCCATCTCTTGATAAACTTTTTCAAAATCTTCAACCATGATATGTTTTGGAGGTTGTACACCCTCATCAACATCAATTTCAAGCTTCTTGGGAGAGGTTTCCATGATGCTACCTTCCCATGGACTTTCAACATCTCCTAAATCTTCTACCACTTCTTCTTCTTCTTCAACAATCATAGCTTCCTCCAATTGTTCCAATACAAAATCCCACTCCTTATTTTCCACCGGAGTTTCTAATCTCTCCTTCATGCTATACTCTTCTATTGATTCTCCACATGTGGCCATGTGAGTTTCTTGAGTGCTCAAACATTGGGAGGCCAAAGTGTGCACTACCTTGATCAAGGTGGCTGTGGATTTTAGTACCTCCCTCTTCATCTCTTCTTGCTCTTGAAGGAATAAAGTGAGAAAAACATCCATTGGGACTTGGGGTGCATAGGAGGGTTCATTATCTTGGAGAAAGGGTTCAAGATAGGAAGGTGGTTCTTCTTGGTAACAATATAGAGGTGGTGTGCATGAAATTTGTGGTCCTTGGGAGTATTGATGTTGGAATTATGGTTGCTCTACGGATTTTCTTACATAATGGTCACAAGGATGAGGTAAGGGTGATTGCTTATATGATGGATAAGGGTCATAGGAAGGTGTTTGGTAAAAAGGGTCTTGTGAGTATGGTTGAGGGCTATGTTGAGGATAAGGTTCATAGGCACATGTTGGGGCTTGTTGGTAACTACAAGGAGGTTCACCATAGCCATTAGATTGATATGCATAAGAATTGGAATTATACCTATACGAAACCGGAGGAGGTTGTTGCCAAGAAGGTTGATCAATCCCTCAAGGCTCCTCCCAACCTTGATTGTTTCATCCTTGATGCACATCCTCATTGAAGCCTCCATTCCCTACAACATAATTGTAACCACACTCCTAGCCAAAGTGATGAGGATTCATAGTGAAAAGACAAAAACAAAAAGCACAAAAATAAGGAGATAAAATCTAACTACTAACTCAAACAAGTAAACCAACAAAAGAGCAAACTATTCACAATATTAACATATGTATAATAACCAATAACAAGCACACACATTTGCAACTTCCCAGCAACGGCGCCATTTTGATGAAGGAAAATTGAGTGTTGGTAAAGAATTTCATAATTGAAATCTCGTTGCAAGTATAGTTTCTAAACCAACAAATAATTCTCTCATGCAAAAAATTGTTTGTCACAAGTACAAACCCCAATAAAAATAACCGAAGTATTCAAACCTCGGGTCGTCTCTCAAAGGAATTGCAGGGAAGTGTTCTTGCTATTGGTTATGGATTGTATATCTTTGGGGTTTTGGATAAGGAACATGAAAGATAAATGGCAAGAAAGTAAATGAACTCTAATGATAAAAAGGTCTTGGCAGGGGTTGATGGTTAAGGATCTTTATCCTTGTTACTAACCACAACATGATAATTGTAAGGATCAATCTCATTAAGTCATCCTCTAACAAGTGAAGGAAAGTCAAATGAGCTACACCAATCCTAATCCATAAGTCCTAACCATTTACCAATTAACTTAATGAGTGCTAGAATCAATGGACACCAATTATCAAGACTTGGACATTAGCCAACTCAATTTCTCAAACACTTGGAAGGCATAAAAGGAAAGTAAGATAAAATTGCGAGAAAAATAGATCTACAACTACCTATTGCAAAGAATTAAACAACAACAATTCAAATCAACAATAGAAGAAACCATGAAACATGAATTGCATTAAAGGTAATGAAAGAAAACAAGAGTGCATCAAAATAAAAGTAAACAATTACAAGAATTTAAATACTAAACTAGAGAAGCAAGAGTAGAAGAACAAGAATTTGAATAGGAAAAGTAGATCAAAGCATGAATTAAACCTAGATCTAAGAAATCCTAATCTACATCTAACCTAATTCTAGAGAGAAGAGAGAGGTTCTCTCTCTAGAAACTAACTAAAGCATGATGAAAACTAAACTATGTTTCTCCCCCCTTTGACTCCTCTTGATTTCTGCATGTAATAGGCTCAAAGATGAGTTGGATTTGGGCCAGGGAAGCCCAGAAATTGCCCCCAGTGTTTTCTGAGGTCACGTGCGAGCATCGACGCGTACGCGTACGCGTCGCCACGTGACTTCAATTCCACGCGTGCGCATCTGCTATGCATACGCGTCGATGAGTGCATCCCAAATCCTTGATTTTCCATGGTTTCTCCACTTTGCATGCTTTTCTCTTCATTCCTTTGATCCATTCCTAGCCTTTTCAAATATGAATTCACTAACAAACACATTAAGGCATCTAGTGGAATCAAAAGTGAATTAAAATTAACCAATTAAGGGCCTAAAAAGCATGTTTTCACATTTAAGCATAAATTAAGAGAAATACATGAAACCATGCCATTTCATGGAATAAATGTGGAAAAATGATGATAAAATCCCCTAAATTCAGCATAGAATGCAGCACGAAATAGTGGTGCATCAATTACATATAACAATTCTCCCTAGGAACTACCCATTCCTATCTGGGACAAGTCCAGAATCTATACCCAAAACTGAACTTGACTTGGTCACTTACCAAGCTTTCAACTGCTAAGTGCTAACCCAACTTGCAAGGGGATTCCCACAGAATCATGATACACAACATATAAATGTACAAAGGACCTCTAAGACATCAATGGCTTTTTCTTTAATTTTACACACTCTGCCTTTTTCCTTTCACTGACTTTTTCTTACAAACCTCACACTGTTTGCCTTTTTCACCATGAAACTCAGACAGACAAAACTAAAGAAAAGAAAACAAAATGTAACACATTAAAGGAGAAGAACTTCTGTTAGCTTCGGTAGCTATGAGAACTCTGTGCTTACTCTCCTTGCTTCAACCCTTGGCCGTTCACCCTTATTATAGAAGGGGAAGCTTCCAAGGTTGAAACAGGTTGAACCAAGCCACCTTCTTATTCTTCAATAATCAAAATCGGTTCGGACAGAGAGAAGAGAGAGGAAAACCGAAAGCAAAACCAACATGCAATTACCTCTCTCTCATCCCTTCTCATCAAGCTTCATCAATCTGAGCTTTTCATCTTGAGTTGGTCCCCAAGAAGGATTTCTGACCCTTGATGAACTCTTGATCCTTGACATTTCCTTTTGTTCCATATTTGCTCATTCCTCAACGTAGCTCCAGTAGCTACCTTCTGTGATGGATGAACAAAAGTGAAAACGAGCTTTACCTCAGAGATCTTCTTCTCTGACCAAAACAGATTGCTACTACTTTAGGCATGGAGATCTTGAAGCTTCTTCACCACATCTTGCCTTAAGTGGAAAAGATCTCAGCCACACCATGCCTTGGATCTTCTTTTTGCAAGGGCCATCATCACCTTAGCCGCTTGCTTCTTTCTAGCCTCTCTGTGATTTTCTCTGAGAGCTTGCATCTTCTTCTTTCCTGTTGAAGTGACAACCGAAGAGAGAGAAGAGAGAGAAGAGAGAAAAAGGCTTTCCATGGAAGTAATTAAACCAAATTAAATCCCATTTCCATTCCCCTATGCATAGCAACGTGTGAAACAATCAAATCAATTTTGAATTTTCTCTTTCCTGTTACCAATGCATGTGATTAATTCAATTGAATTAACTTTGCATTCCATTCCAAAGAGGAGTGGGTTACCGAACTCATCATGTTCCATTTCCTTTCTTTTCTTCTTTAATTTCAGACCATGATGATGTTGGGCCAGGACAATGTTAACTTGGGCTTAGTATTGAATTCCCAGTCCAATTAGCTTTGCTGAGCCTTAAAAACATTCAGCCATAACTAACAAAATATTTCTTCATCTAAGGCTGCTAGTTTTTTGGACTAAAAGTGCTTTTGGCCTATTAAAAAATCTGCACATCAATAAAATTATTAATCAACCAATTGGAAGCGTAAATTAAATTAATAATTTTGTATTCAACAATTTTTAACAATGTTTGATCATCATATTAATTTGAAGTTTTTCAAACTCAACAATAAGAAACAATCTCTTTTGTAAGTTAGTGGGCAGGAAGTTCTACTCAAGGCAATCGCTACAGCCATTCCGATGTACACAATCAGCTGTTTAAAATTCCTAGTTTATTGATGAGCTTTACATACTTATGATGCATTTTTGGTGGGGTTAGAAAATAATGAAAGGTGAATGCAATGGATTAGTTGGAATATAATATTCAAATAAGAGAAGCTGGGTGGCCTTGGTTTTAAAGACCTTAAGGCTTCATTCTTGTCATGCGTGCTAAACAAAGATGGAGGTTAATTACTAAAGAACAACACTTTCTTGTCAAAGTTTACAAAAGCAAATATTTCAAATTTTTATCTTTTATGAAGGATAAGGTTGATTCTAACCTCTCATGGTCTTGGAAAAGTCTCTTGGAAGGAAGGAAAGTTCTAGAGAATGGTATCGAATGATATATTGATAATGATGAAAGAGTTACTATTAGATATGACACTTGGTTTGCTGACAATCTCTCATTCAGAATTCTTCAATACTAGGAGATTGATCCTACTCTGATATAGGTTAAACAACTACTCAGTGTGGATGGGAGCTGGAATCAATTCATCATTTTTAACAATTTCAACCAAATAGATGCTAGAACCAAGGTTGCGAGAACCGAACCAGTCAATAAACCGGTAAGATAACAGATTTACTGATTTAATGGTTTGACTGAGGTTCAACCGGAGTTCAACCGATTTAATTAAATATTAATTAAAAATTCAGTATATAATTTTAAATATTTAAATTCATTAATTTTTAACATAATAAAATTCAAAATTTCAGAATTTCACATAATAAATAATTCATAATTTATCAATAAAAGTTCATAAATAACTTCAAAATCAAAGTTTATAACTAAAGTAGATCAAAACGTATGTAAATGACAAACACAATATTCTACCACCAAAAAAATATTAACAATCAAATTTTCAACTAAACAAAAGCACTAATCATCACTAATCATTTTTAACCATAATGGTCAGCAAATATCACACCCCATGTTAGAATTTGCTACTTGCATTTACAATGCAAACAAATAACAATAAACACAACACATGTCCCTAAAATGGAACACTTGCTATTCTTTACATGCATAAACAACACACGAGGCACTAGTCTAAAGTCTAAACTTTGGTTTCTTCCTATGGGCATAAACAAAATGGGTACACACCTTTTCACTAAGACATGTTCCTTTGAGTAAAGAGAAGGGAAGGAGAAGACAAGATTAAATGACTATATCCTACTTATTTTGTGCCAAAATAGGAAGTGTGAAAATACATGAAGCATAGCCTCAAGAAACACTGCTTCAGTAGGTGGCTTGGCTTGGAGTATGATCCATACTACCACCACAACTAAATGAACCACTGGCTGTTGTTGCCACCTAAGGGTTATTAGACATGTCGCGTCCCCTTTCTCTTCCTGCATAGCCATAAACATAACCCCTTCCATAATAACCACCACCACGAGAACGTCCACCACAGCCTCCCTAGCCACCACAAATCCAATTATTAACAAAATCAAAAAATCTATCTAATCAGCAAATCAATTATTAACAAATAACAATAGTAAAGCCACCAAACACAGATGATACGATGAAGAGATGGCTGCGAACACAGTATTACCAAAAATTCAAAATCCAAGTCACAATGCTTACCGCCGGCAACGAGGATGGGGAGTGACGGCAACGACAGAGGAGACGGTGACACCGGCGAACACACACACAGTCGCCGTCGAACACACACCGCCGGCAAGGTGGATG
>NC_029785.2:36112827-36123935 GCF_000816755.2 Arachis ipaensis | reverse complement strand
TCGCTGTGGGCTGCGCAATTGGGGGGGGCTAGGGTTCTTTTTTCAATTTCAAAATTTCACTTCAATTTCAGAGATGAGAGGAGAAGAGTGTAGGACTCAAGGACTAGGTTGCAGGCCATTAGGGATTTAGGGTTCCCCTTCTTTTCTTTCTTTTTTTTTATAAGTGAAAACGGCGCCGTTTGAAAGATTTTTATTGAACTGAAAACCCTTCCAAAAACCGACTGGTTCTGACGGTTTACATGTTAACCAGCAGTTCGACCAGTTCTGTAATCGATTTTTTGTCAAACGGTTTATGAAGCTAATTGAATCAGTCTAGTAATCAATTTTTGATTAACTCAGTTGAACTGGTCGATTCGATTCGGTTTTTAGAGTTATGGCCAGAACAACCTGCAACATCCCGAAGAGCGAGAATGAAGATAAACTAATCTGAAGCTAAGAGAAAAATGGCTCCTATTCAATAACTACACGATATGAGATAGCATTCTATTTCTATCATACTCGTGAGCAACAATGCGATAGTAGATTCAGAGCATAAAGACTGTAGAAATAATTTGGGAATTAAAATGCCAGCTGAAAATTCGAGTTTTTCTACCGAAACTAAATCATGAAGGCTTATCAACTATGGAGAAACTCTAGACGAAGCTGGGACAAACCTCCAATTTATGCTCCCACTGTTTTTATTAAAATTTAAAAGTAATTTTTGTTGTAATGTGATAAGAAGATTAATCTTACTAAGATGTCTCACTTCATTTCTTTTTACCCATATTATGATAATAAACACGTATGACTTTTGGAACTAACTAATTTCTGGTTATTACATTTATTGTTACACTAGATTATCCGCTTGACTTCTTAATTAGAGATGTTACATTCAAGTCTCAAGAGAAGAAAAAAGAAATCTCATTCAAAATCTCTACAGTTTTCTTTAAGCAATTTCATTAGATTACCGAATCCTATTCAAGTAAATTAATTGTGTTTCTGATATTACAAAGACTCGTTATTCCAATAATCTAGACAAGGTTTCAACTAAACTTAAGTTAGTAATCCGATTGATATATAATAATCCGACTTTTTAGTTATATATAATTTAAATTTTATTCAAGTCTTAAGTAAAATTTTTCATGGGGTTGAATTAATGGAATTCTTCAAAATAGAGACGTTGTATATCAATATAATTGCCTTTAGGAAAATGGAATTTAAAATAGTTTTCAACTATTCCTTAATCAGATTGGAAGACTATATATGTATCTTGATTATTCATCTAATTAAGGTGCTCTATGCATGACCACTGAACATGCATGAAGTGAAACTTCCATGGATGCGTTGAATCTATTCTTTCTCACATGTACACGACATACATGTATATTATTATCAAATTACTTTTAAGTTAATAAAGAATTTGTATAAATTTTATTTGGATATTTCTTTTATTTGTCTTATATTCATTTTTTGTTTATATTATTGTTATATCGAAAAGAATATTTTCAATAAAGATGTTATCGAATTCTTTGACAATCCAATGTCGGACAAGTTAGACATCGATCATTGCTAAGTGACAAAATATTTTGATCAACTTTCAAATACATGTTAGAATTGACTTTGGATTGGAGCCAATTACGTACTCCGTTAGGTACTCTCTATTAATCGATTGATACAAATACGAAAGTTGAAGTGGCAGACTCGACTAAGGTCAACCGTGTCAAAGAAGAGATCAGCAATACAATTTGTTAGTCGAAAAAATAACAAGTTGTAAACTTCGAGGTGGAGAATAACTACACTGGATTCATCAAGGATGGTCAATCGATGAAGGAGAGAATGTTGATCGACTAAGACTCATCGAGAGAGAGTGAAGCAATCGAAGGAAGTTAATAAGTGAAGATAGTTGGTGGCAGTTACAGATAGCACTCAAAGAGCGGAAACGGTTACTCATGGGTTATTGTACGTGGAAGTTACATTTCAATCGGATTGGTTGAAGAGTCTTATAAATAGGAGAAGACTCGAAGAAACAAGGGTTGGAATCTTTTCAGAGAAAACACTCATACTCACTCACATCCCCAACCACTTTCTAAGTCAGTCAAGAGCATGGTTCTGAAAACCGGACCGGACCGGTCGGTCGAATCGGTCAAACCATGAACCGGCAGTATTAACGATCCGGTTAACAATGTAAAACCGCTAATAAAAAAACCGCTAGCAAACCGTTGAACCGGCCGAGAACTGGTCGGTCAGACCGGAACCGAAACCGGACGGTTTGAATAAAACTGTGTCGTTTTGGTTCCCGCACGGATGACTTCCCTTCCCTTTGCCTTCAGTCTTCATTCCAAACCCCTAATCTAATAGCTTCTCCCCAAATCAAAAGAGGAAGTTGAAACAGGAAACCCTAGCTTCTCCACCACTGCCGCAAGGACTGCCGCCGTCCGTCGCGCTCAGGCACTACCATCGTCGTCTGGTCGTCCGTGGTTCTTCCTCCTTCAAGAATCGCAGCTTCTTCTTTCTCGAGCTCGGTGCGTCAATCCCTGGTATCTGCTCCGTCGCGCTCCTGCTGCCGTCCATCGCGCGCTCAGGCACCATCGTCTTCGTCTGGTCGCCACAGGTTCTTTCAACCCACCACCGTCTTCTGAGTTGTGTTCGTTTCCTAGCCTCTGTCTCCGTCACGATTCTGCCCCTCTTCTCAGACTTCTCAGAAGAAAAACCCTTCTCCATTCCAATTTCCTTCCTTCGAGTTCAGAGAGAAGAAGCTTAACAAAGAAAAAAACCCTAGGCTTCGAAAGTCAGTTCACTGCTAACTTCTTCTGCGTTTTTTATTTATGCCATGTTCAATGATTATTTGATTACTGATTATTTGAATGTTTCGTGTTTTAGTTTTTTATTGAATGATTATTTGATTACTAATGAGCTCTAGTTCTGTTGTGTTGCTATTTTTGTGTGTTGTGATTTTTTATTGAATGAGCTCTGATTCTGCAGTGTTGCTGTTTTGTGTGTTACTGTGATGCTGTTTTGTGTCTTCTTTATTTTTTATTGACATGCATCTGAGTGATATCACCACTGTAAGTTAACTACTTGCTCTGTTGATCTGTTTTTTATTTCTGAATGTCATGTCACTTGTTATGTTGCTTCTGTTGTTTTAGTATTTTTTAACTTTTGAATCTGCTGCTTTTTGAATTTTTGTTGATAGATTTATTGATTTTAGGATTTAGGGTGATTATTTGTTACTGTTTTTTAATTTTAGTTGCTGATTGTTATAGATTTTTGGCTTTGTTTAGTATGTTGTGCTGATTGTTCTTTCTTTCTGGCTCTGTGAGTGTTGTTCTGTTTTTGGTCTGTATTTGATCTTGTTCAAATTTAATGATTTTGTTATTGGCTCCTGAAAGTTAGGTTTCTTTTTCTAATGTGCTTAACATCAGAAAGATTTGGAAAAATTTGTTACTCTTTGTTAAGAATATGCTGAAACTTTATTAACATTTGGCTGAAACTTTGTTAGATAGATGGGATATGCCAAACTGAAACTTGAACTGTGAAAGATAACCTGTATTCTAATGCTACTTTACTTCATATGTTATTGTTTCTCATTCTTGGTGTTTTTGAAGTCCCTTATACCCTTGAAGCCACTTCCTCCATCATGGACATCTGAGGTGAGGTTGATCTCCCTCTTGTTCTGTGAAGACTTGTCTGTGAAATCAATCCCCAAGTTGTTCAACAGGTTTTGGATTCTTCATCTGATTCAATGATGACTTGGTATCTTGCCCTTGAGACTGGACAATTTTTGGTTACATTATTGGCTACTGGTGATGCAGAATGGTCATGTTGGATTTATGTTGTCATGCTATTAGTAGATGACCAAATATTTGTTATTGATTTGGTTAATTCAATGTTTTTATTTTGTAACTATCTTAATGAGTTCAATAGTGATATAATGACTAATGAATGATAAATTGTTAATAATGATGAAATTAAAGGTTATATTAGATTTTGATTGATGATGTATTTTATATTTGGAAGACATTTTAAATTTTATGTTAGACTATATTTATTTATAATTTATATTATTTTATTATAAAACAGTTTTTTCGGTTAGACCACGGTTAAACCGGTTAGACCAGTAAACCAGTGAACCAGTGATTAGAACGGTTCAATGACCGGTCCGGTTTTTAAAACCTTGGTCAAGAGTCTTTTTCTTTGAATGGTTCCTTTCATGTCTTTATTTTTCATTTAAATTCTCTGTCACTTTTTTATGCAATTTATCTTCTTTGCAATGTCATTTCAATCTCTTTAAATTCAGCAACTTTTATCTTTTCCAACCTTTACCTTTTAATTTGTCCTTTATTTTTTCAAACACTTTTCCTTTATGTAATTTGATTTTCCTTTTATTCAAATCTTTTATATTTTATTGTTCATTTCGAATTTCTGTAAAGCTTAGTTCTCTCTTCTTTGTCATTGTCAAAGGTATGGATTTTGATGCAAATAAAACTGGTACTCACAAAGAAGAGTAGGTTTTGCTCCCAGACCATTAGATATCGAACCACAATCGATTTGCTAAAAATCAATAAAACAAATTGGCACACCTAGCAGAATAGTTTTAAAATTTAATTGTATCAAAATTTTTTGTTTTCAACTGTTGCATTGTGCATACAGTGTTGATATTTGGTGCATGCGATTAAGAAGTTGTAGAATTATTACCATGTCTGTAGAAGTTTCCAATGGCAATGCAGAAACAGGTAATAATGCCCCAATAACTGCTATACAAATTTCTGCAAATTTGATTCCACATGCAGAGTATAATTCTGGGAAGAATATTGTCGTTATTGCTGCAAGTGTTGGTGGTAGTGGGTGAAATCCACGCCCTATGATCACCCTAATGCAGAATCAACCACAAGTAACTGCAGGTTGGCCTCCATTTGGCCTTCTTCCTGGCTATACACTTCCTATGGGCAGTGACACATTTCCAGTCAGTTTTGAAAATGCGCCAGGTACAATTTCTAACCAACTTTCTTTTTCATATGCTAACGTTAGTCGAGATTACCAAGTGGGCTCCTCGTCGAATAATTCAGGATCGATGGTTGGGTTTTGACAATATATTGATGAAAGTCATCATGATTTAGTCAACTTGTTGACTCACCAGATGACTACTATTCTGAATCCTATCCTAGTTGACAATGAGTCAAAATATGATTGACTGGTTAAACAAGTCAAGAAAATTGCCCAAATTATCGATTATATGATGAGGGGCAGCCTATTTTCCAAGATTTGGTAGTAGACCAAGAGAATGTAGGATATAATGAGGGGAATGTATTTAACAATCCTGGAAGGGAAGAAAATATCCCTTATCTCGTTCGACAAGATCAAAATGCTGATGAAGTTTTGAATAGACTTTACATACAGCGTGGATATCAATACCAGGTGACAAGGATTGTTGAAGATGTCCTCAAAAGAATGGGTATCAACGTGGGTTTCATGCATTGGCCATATTTTATTTCTGCTTTCTCTACTATAGCGCAAATGACAGAAGTGTCAAGGGGTGCAAAAAGTCCTAAAATAATTACAAAATTTGCAGGTGAGGCTAGAGTATCAACTGTCGAGCATATAGCTCGCTATATGGTCGAATTAAGAAATTTGGCAAATAAGGAAAACCTGAGAATAAAGTTTTTTCCTTCTTCGTTAACAAAAAATACTTTCATTTGGTTTTTAAATTTGAGACCCAGTTCGATTTTGACGTAGGCACAATTGAAAAATGTTTTTCATGCTCAATTTTATAGGGTTGGGTTGAATGTCTCATTGATAGATTTGCTTGCAATAAAACGAGACAATGGAGAATCGATAAATGACCATATAATTCGATTAAAAAATACTCGCAATCGATGTTATGTGTCGATCCCGGAAAGCGAGATCGTCAAAATAGCCATCAAAGGTCTTGGCTTTTATATGGGTTGAAAATTACTCAATGTGCATATTCCTGATTTAGCTCATTTGGCTGAGAGAGTTCGACAAGTTGAAAAAATAAAAGAAGAAAATAAGAAAGAAAGAGAAATGGTTGAATATGAGTTTGTTGAAAATAATATTTAATGATGATAAGTATTTTTGCTTATACATATTGGAACCCGTTGGAAGGAGTTACATACTCTATTAAAGTATGTACAAGTATGTCTATAAAAAAAAGAAAAAAGAAAAGAAGTTATGGAGAAGCGGTTCTTGGCCGTTGTTAGATATAATTGTGGGAAAGAAAAAAAAACTTCTCTTTTCAAACTTGAAACGGTGAAGTTGGAAAAGAAATTTTTATGGGTCATGATCATGATATTTTTGAATCATTAGATGTGACATCCTCTCTGAGCACAATGAAGTATCAAAATATGTTATTATGATTTAAAAAATATGTTGTCATAAAAATTCAATGAGGTATCAAAAATGAGTACCGCTGAAAATATTCAATAAAATATCGAAGGTCCAATAGTTCGGTAAAACATCCACCTTGCCTCAAGACGTCGAAAATAAATACTTGAGGGCATTTCTTATATCGAAGATAATTTTTCTTCAATAAATTGAAAAAAGAAAGCATCGTTGAAATATGAAATTTCTTTATCAATTTTATTATTCTTGACTCTTCAAGGATGACACGATGCTTCACTAATATTTTGTGATGCACTACGTGAAAATATTTGTATAATATATAAAGTTGATCAAACAATTATTTGGGGTCAGTTTTGATTTGGTCAAACCATTGAAGACCAATTCTAACAAAAAAGAGTAAACTAGACACTTAGAGGCTGGATTTCTTCATAATCCACGAGATAATTATTCACCTTCGTTTCGTCGATCCCATGCTATTGGAGTTGGATGGATCAAGAATTGGCAAGAGTTTGGTGAATAAAAAAACGAGAGAATACCAATCGCAACAGGCTCAATGTAGTTATTTTGATCGAGACCATGGAAGAGATACCATTTTTCGAGATTGAATTGGTAGTAACAAATGTGGTCGACAATTGCGTCGAGTTAATATTGGATATTCCTTCTACCTCAATCCGATGAGGGGCAAATTATTCTCCTTTAAATCGAATTGTCTTTCTAGTAGATAGTGAAACAATTTTGAAAAGAAAAAGTCATACTGATTGAAAGAAAAGACAAAGCAGTTGAAACTCCATTCCTACAAATGAATTCAACTATGTCGATGAGAAATATTTTGAGGAATAAGATGAAGAAGTGATAGGTATCGTCGTCCAAAATATTGAATAATAGTAAGTATTTATATTTTCTTCCTTCTAGTCGAAAAATAAATACTTAGGGGACATTTGTTATATCAAAAATAATATTTTCGATAAAGATGTTATTTAATTCTTTGACAAGCCAATGTTCGACAAGTTAGACTTCGATCATTGTCTAGTGCCAAAACATTTTGATCAACTTTCAAATACATGTTAGAATTGAATTTTGATTGGAGCCAATTACGTACTCCATTAGATACTCTCTATTAATCGATTGATACAAATACGGAAGCCAAAGTGGCAGACTCGGCTGAGGTCAACTGTGTCGAAGAAGAGGTCAACAATGCAATTTGTTAGTCGAAAAAATAACAAGTTGTGAACTTCGAGGTGGAGAATAACCACATTGGATTCATTGAGGATGGTCAATCAATGAAGGAGAGAATGTTGATCGACTAAGACTCATAGAGAGAGAGTGAAGCAATCGAAGGAAGTTAATAGGTGAAGATAGTAGGTGGCAGTTACAGACAGCACTCAAAGAGCGGGAACGGTTACACATGGATTAATGTACGTGGAATTTATATTTCAATCGGATTGGTTGAAGAGTCTTGTAAATACGAGAAGACTTGAAGGAACAAGGGTTGGAATCTTTTCAGAGAAAACACTCATACTCACTCACATCCCCAACGACTTTCTAAGTCAGTCAAGAGTCTTTTTCTTTGAATGGTTCCTTTCATGTCTTTACTTTTTATTTAAATTCTCTGTCACTTTCTTTTCATGCAATTTATCTTCTTTACAGTGTCATTTCGATTCCTTTAAATTCAGCAACTTTTATCTTTTCCAACTTTTACTTTTTAATTTGTCCTTTACTTTTTCAAACACTTTTCTTTTCCGTAACTTGATTTCCGTTTTATTCAAATTTTTTATGTTTTATTGTTCATTTCGAATTTTCGCAAAACTTAGTTCCTTCTTCTTTGGCATGGATTTTGATACATTTTATTGGTACTCACACAGAAGAGTAAGTTTCGCTCCCAAACCATTAAATATCGAACTACGATCGATTTACTAAAAATTGACAAAATAATTATTATGTTATAAAATTATTTATTCCAAAAATTTAAGTCAATAAAAAATATATATAAATGATAATATCACTAACACATATATTCATATTAAAACTTGGGTCAATGTGTTCTTAATATCCAACCTTTTGGCTTCATAGATTTTAAATGAACTGTAAAGAAAGCTTTTTGGTTTTGAATAGTGATTTATGTATATATGTGCTTAAGGGAGACGCACATCGAATCGTCTTTTGTACATTTTGGACTTCATGGTTACGTTATACTTGTATGATTAATATTCCAAAATCAAGAGATATATCGCACTAGTGGTAATTATTGAATTGCTTAATACTAAGGACAATAATAATGTATGTAGTCTAGAAATTAATCGTTATCTCTTCGAACGCTCTCATAATTGGGGTCTGAATTAAAAAATTATTAATGTTCCACTTCCACACACCACATATATCTACAAGCATACATATATATTCTAAATCAAAGCATCGGTTTGTGTGTGTGTGCGTTTTTTTTTTTTTTTCTTTTAAATCCTCAGTCTATTTTTGCTAGCTATGATTAATGTTGAAGAAAAGGACTTGAACCAAACGTGCCACTTTAATAATTTCAGTACAAAGTATTTTGGAATCAAGCCAAATTCAATTAAACTACAACAAAGGGCACTTTAGTAAAAATCAAGGAAAAGGGACAAGAGAGATTCCAAAGCAAGGCCTTTCATGATTCCATCAACACTATCAAGAAACCTCCGGAGAATAGAAATCGAGGGTGCTTTCGACTTTATATTAAATATGATCTATACTTTACATATAGCATCCTAATTCCTAATTAAGGGTAGAATAGAAAATTTAGTAATTCAAATTGTTTATATATTTACTTCTTCTCTTCTATTTTCTCTTTTAACTTATCAATACATCTAAATAGAATTAATTTGTATAGAAATATATTAGTAGATTTTTTTTTTGGTGACTAAATATATTAGTAGATTGATAATATAATTAATCAGCAGATGTATCTATCAAAGTTTCAATAATTATAATTAGGAAAAGTATAGGGAGTTAAGTATCCACCAATCAAGAATTGAACAACTCAATTAATAATGATTAATTATAAATTATTTTTTTAAATTCAAAATGTAATTGACATTAATGGCATTTTTTAATCAAGACTTACTTTAATTTGTTTTTCCTTCCACTCACCATTCATTGTATAAAACCACAAATCCTAATCCCTCTTTCCAATGCGTTGCCGCGGTTTCATCCTCGCGCGTCATCACCGGTCGTCCTTGCGTCCTTCTCCGCCACCTTATTTACCGTTCGTGCAGGAAAGACAATCACCATTACGCTTCTACTTCACCCTCCTCGCATCCCATCGCGACTCCCCATCGCTCGCCCGACGCACCCTCGCCGCTCGCAACTCCCCATCGCTCGCCACTCGCACCCAACAACTCTCCATCCGTCGCGACGCAGCCACCACCAGGCCTCCATTCGCGACGCGCGATCAACTACTCCGATCCATGGTGACTCCTCCACTCATCGCAACGCGCCACCGCGAGTGCACCCACTGTCTACGCAACGCCGTCCGAAGACGTCGGTCGTCGGCCACCCTGCGGCTCTTCTTCTTCTCCTCCTATTTGGTTTTGAATGATTTTTTTAACTAGTTTTTTATATTTCTTTTTTCTACATTTCGAATGATTTTTTTATTAGTTTTGGATGATTCTTTTTTCTATGTTTTGTATGTTTTTTTTTTTAGATTTGGATGATTCTTTTTATTAGTTTTGAATGGTTTTTTCTTAGAATTTAGATGGTTTTTTATCTTATGTTTTGGTGTTTTTGTTTTTTGGAGTTTCAAAATTTTTTTTGAAAGAAGAATTAGTGTTTGCGTAATAAATGATAAAAGGTGAATTAGAATAAGAACAGACAATTAATAATCATTAGTTTTGTATCTTTAAAAAAAATTAAATAACCACTAATTAATAACAATTAATATCATTTATTAATATAGAATATAATTCAAAAATATTTGTTGAATTATTGTTGGTTAGAGTCCTCTTGGTTTCCTAGTGGAATTGTTATGAGTTGAAGCTATGGTACCAATGTTGTGGAAGGATTTATTATGCGTTGGGTGAGTTTGGGTTTGATTGATTGAAACAAGAAAAGGTGTAAGAATCATTCATTCATTGAATTCATAGTAATAAGATAGGGAGGCCCTGTTTTCTCTCTTTCTTTTGTTCGTTGCTATATATGCATATGCATGTGTGCATAAACCTTATTATTAATAATGGGGTCTCTTGGTTTTCCTTTATAAGTTTGTAGCCTAGTGTGTACTATATTCTCAAGAGGAAATATATAAATAAATAAGGAACAAAAGAAACAAAGAGAAAATCTAGGAAAATTGATATTTTCACAGGACTCTTATGATCTTTATTAGTTAATTTATTTATGTTGGCAAATTCTTGATGAACTGCTACTACTAACTTTTATTTTAATTTAGTTAGTGAGTGAAATGTTCGTTGGGAGGCTCGTGCTTGTGCATGCCCACCTATTGAGCCGAGTAAGATTGCAAGAATCTAAGTCTCTCCAAAGAGATAAAAAGAAAGAGAAAAAGAAAATTCATTTAGATATGTGAAGGTGACTTTACTATACCCTCACATGCATACTATATTCTACTATATTCCCAACAACGCTACTATATCATACCTTCCTCACTTCACCAAAAGATATTTAAGAGGTGAAATGAACCTTATTTTTAACAAAAATCATAATCAATTATTTATTATTTTAAATGTATGTGATCACTCATCAATTTGATTAACGAGCTTAAGTAATTCATGCAAACAAATTATTAC
>NC_029785.2:36111567-36112601 GCF_000816755.2 Arachis ipaensis | reverse complement strand
TGAGTTATTTCTCAATAATATATTTAATTTAAGATAATATAAAGATTAAGAGATAGATTTAAAATTTCAGTTTCTATATTTAAAAATTTGAATCCTGTATATTTCCACTTTCTTAAAATACTGAAAGGATTAAAATTTTGAATTTCAAGACTAAAATTTTAGTTTTAATCTCTGATCTTTACATACAATACTGAATATTAGTCTCAATCCTAATTTCTAAAAATAAATACTACTTTAATCTACACATAACATTTTTATAAAATAATTCCATCAAAATTGATATTATTGAATGTTTTGGATCCATATTAATATATTTAATTAATACGCTATTAGAGGTAGATTGATTTGAACTAATTTTATTTAACACAAATTAAGGCATAATTTTAGACTTGTAATTGGATGATTGTGAAGAAGGACCCACTTCACCTTTGAATTCAATATATTTTGAGGTCCGCTTGTTTGTTGTTTCTATCTCCTTAGCGTCTTCTTAGAAATGAGGAAGATGTTTATATAGTTCTCGTTTTATAATTGGAACACATAGAAATGTGGTAGCACAACGTAACAAATATTCTAAAGACAGAGCACCCAAAAAACAAAATTTTAAAAATGGCCAAAATATGTTATGGAGTATATGTTTTATCATAATCAAGTTTATTATTAATTTATTACAGTGGCTCTGGATTTATTATAAACAATTTGAAGGATGTGTTCAACAATTCTCATCATCATCACTTGAAAGTTTATTACACAAAGCACAACATAAACAATTTTTTTCTGGTCTCACCGTTTAAATATTTACTATATAAATTAAAAACCTATTATACATTAACTTTAAGAATTCTGGTATGTGAAAGCAAGCGAATATCTTCTAGAGAATTTATATTTTCCTTCATTCTCCCATTTCCAAAGAATTATTGTTCAAAATTGAAAAACACATGTTAAACCAAAACATACTACATCGGTCAAGGACAAGTACGAAGACATTTCAGTGACTATGGTGGTTATACAAATGTCATTAAAATTAAAGTTATATG
>NC_029785.2:36108625-36111347 GCF_000816755.2 Arachis ipaensis | reverse complement strand
GTCATTTTTTCATTTATTTCTTTTTATATTTTCTCTTCAATTATCATTTATGACAGAAATTTATTACTGCAAATTAAAACACCAATTCACTATTGATGACCATTATGCATATACACAACATATACACTTTTATTTATTAGGAATATTAGAGACAAAATAAACAGTCAAAATTTGTCTTATTTAGTATTCATTTATTATTACAACAATTAATGATTATTAAATAATGGATATTTTGGCAAATTCATTTTTGTTATCAAACATTCCCAATCATTTAAAGCTTTTTGCCACGCTTTTAAAGCGTGCTGAAAAGTGCGAAAAAAGCATAGCGATAGTTTTTTGTCACGCTTTTTGAGTTATCAGCACGCTTTTGAAAAGATCACATCCGCAAGCGTGCCGATTGCTTTATCACCACGCTTTTGTTGATCTATTGGCACGCATTATCTATTGCCACGCTTAAAAGCGTGGCCGTATGTATAACGTTATAGCCATGCTTTTAAAGCGTGCCAAAAAGCAGACATACAACCACGCTTGAAAAGCATGCCAATAGTTAAAACATATGGCTACGCTTTTTAAGTCCCTAAATGTGAACCTATTACCACTCTTTTAAAGCGTGGCTATAGCTAAATCAAATTTAAAAAAAAAAATTAGGTAAAAGCTTACATGTGAACACTCAAATTTATGTTCCTATATTCAATACTTGGTAAAAGCCTACAACATATCATCTATATACATGTAACGGCCGTATACATAAAATTTACAAATATAAACAAAAATGAATTTCAAAAAAATGAATTAAGAATTATGCAAGACACAGATTTTACAAATTGTCTCTAATTGCTTTACTTTCTTTGGATATTTCCTTCACTTTTCGGTTCAATCACCCAGTTGACCAAAGTCATTAGCCCCTGGAAAATATCATATGCATAGTGTTAGCCTCTTATCACTTCTATATTTATTGAACATTTAAAGTATGAAACATTGCAAATAGCAAACCAATATTGTGATAGTGTGCACCAAACCATGTAGTGACTAGAATTTGTTCTCCAAAATAATGCCCTAACACTCTAGGATCACATTGGATCAAATTACTACAACAAATATGGCCTTTAGCAACCCCTTAAAATCGTTCTCTTAGATAGGTTTAGACAACGGTTTTTTATAATGTTATTGTTGAATTCAATTTTTTATTATTTTATAGCAACAAATTAAAACCGTTCTCTTTGACTATTTTAAAGAATGATTTTATAACCGTTACCATGATTTGTATTTAAGCAACGGTTTTTTATTGTTGTCTAAATAATTGTACAAAAGAAACGCATAAAAACCGTCGCCAAAATGCTACACTTTAAAACCGTTCTATTAGATGGTCTTAGACAACGATTTTTACAGTGTTGCTGTTGAAATTCAATTTTTCATTACGCTATAGTAACAAAATAAAACCGTTCTCTTTTACTATTTTAAAGAACGGTTTTATAACCATTACAACAATCGTTTATGAAACAACAATTTTTTAATATTATTTAAATAATTATATAAATTAAACAATACCAATAAAAATAATTTCAGATAACCATATAAATATAAACTATTCCTTGTCCTCATGCAATAGTAAAACAATACCAATAGTAAAACTTAATAAAATCTAACTAAAAATAATATGAAAATGACTAGAAAAAGGGTATAAGATGCTCACGCATCACAATACCAAACTTAAACTATTCCTTGTCCTCATGAGAAAAAATAAAGTTAAAATAAATTTATAATAAATATTATATATTTTTATTATAAATATATAACAAATATTATTATAAAAAATAAAATTAAAATAATTTTAGAATAAATATTATATATTTATTGAAAAATTTCACACTAAGATAAACTGTAACATAACCAATGACTCTAATCTATTCAAAACAAACCATCAGAGCGCGCTCTTCCTCCCTGCACCATCAACCCTAACCCACATCAATCGAGGCCATCAGACTCAAAGCCATCATCGCATCGCAGCTCACCATGTAGGACTAATCCACTGTCGAAGGAAAGAGTTCCCGGTGCGCTGTCCTTCTTCCCGAAATCGTTGCTGCATCCTTCTTCCCGAAATTGTCGCTGCGTCCTTCTTCCCAGCATCGCTGAGTGTCTCCTCTCTGCAGCATCGCTACTTCTCCCCTCTCTGTGGTGTCACTGCTTCTCCGTTCTCTGTGGCCTCCTTGCTTCTCCCCTGTTTTGCTTCTGCTTCTGGTTCGCTGCTTCTCCCCTGTTCTGCTTCTGCTTTGCTGCTTCTACCTCGCTACTTCTGTTTCACTGCCTTGACTGATTATGGGTTGTGCTTCGCTGCTTCTGCTTCGCTACCTTGGCCGTTTGTGGGTTGTCATCTGTGGTAAGTGGTCTTTTTCTCTGATTTTCTTTTGTTTAATTAGGTCTTGTTTGGGTGTTGGCCATTTTTGTTGGAGTTAAGAAGAAGAAAGGAAAGTGGTGTGTGAGTTTTTGCTTTTGCTTCTGTTTTGGCGTCTTCACCAATTATACACACTCCTATGTCTTCTTCTTTGTGTTTGTTTCAGTCCTTTGAATAGTGATTAGAGTTTGGATTATGAGATGAGATGTGATTAACTGATTATGGGGAGCTAAATAAAGTATGCGAATGTGAGATTTGCTAATATTTTATCAAGATGGGAGTTTGACCAGGACATTTGATGGTAAAGAAAACATAAAACAATTTTATTGA
>NC_029785.2:36101907-36107741 GCF_000816755.2 Arachis ipaensis | reverse complement strand
TCTTTATTGAATAATTTTTATATTATTGTTAATAATTTTTATGATTGAGTAACACTTTGACTATATGCGAAGAAGATAAAAAAAAAGTTTCATTACTGTTAGAGACGATGGTTTTCTACTTTGTATATCACTCTCAAGGATATACCTGTAGACAAGAAAAAAGAACTTTCTTCTAAATCTACTGCTACGGCTCACAAGAATTCTAGAGAAGTAGATTCTAGAATGAGTCAAGATTTGAAGAGAAAAGAGACCACAATTGTAGATGATATTGAAGAGTGTGGCAGCTTGCAAGAAAGGCCAACTAAGAAGGGAAAAATACGTTAATTTGCTTCAATGCCAATTGATGCATTTCTTCAACTTAACAATAAACCTGATGGTGAAGAGCAATTGAATGAGAATGAAGGAGATAATATAGAGGATCAGGACAAGGATTATATTAAACTAACTAAGGCTGAGGATATAGACAATACTTTGAAAGATAAATTTTTGGTCTCCTTAAAAATATTTTATGACATCATTTCTCTTTAAATTTACTACTTTACTATTTGGAAATGCTGTTGCTTTTGTTCACTAAATTATTATTTGGGGGCGGCAGGCGGGGGTTGAAAAAGAGTGTTTAGTGAGCATGATGATGAAAATGGTTGTATGTGAGGACATGGCTTTTTTGTTATTTTCATTAATAAGCACGATTAAATTACTCGAGTTGATTAATTTGAGCTAGGTTTTCAACTTCTCTTACTTGAATTCAATTCTATTTTTCAAGACTTTTCATTTTAACAAGGTATCATGATTCTATTTGTTACATCCATCATAATATTGCTCTTTAGGTAAACAGTATAATAGTTAGAATCAAATTGTAAGGGACAGTACCAACTTAGTTGAGTTAAGTAGCAAAAGCCGAACAAGAAAATCAAGACTCAAGTGTTAAATAGTTAGTTTTTTTATAGTAGTTGTGAGAGTCTGTGACTTTTACTTAGTGCACTAGGCTATAAATAACTCTCTCTATGTAATTGAGGTGTAATTGCTATTATTTTTCTAAATAATAGTTCAGTTTACTTTCACTACAAGTTATCTGTTTTTCTAGCTTCTGCATCATTTCTATTTAGTCCTAGTTCATTCAATGAATTAAGAGGGAAAGCTTTCACAAATGAGGTTGGTATCAATTTAAGCAAAATAAATATTGCTCATAACTTATTATAATATTTTTAATTTTTCTTTATTTCAATTTCACGTTTCAAATCACGTAAAGTTATTATGTTTGCGTACTTGTATTTGGTGGGCTAGTTCCCCACACGCGCACAAGTTACGCTCGTGGGTTTGAAGAGCACCATGAATTTTATTTTCACATTACAATTTATATTTTATCAAGCGATAAATCTATCACTGAAATGAGATCAAATAAAATAAAATCATGTCTTAGTCTTTGTCTTTGAAATTATAAATATTAATTTGATTATATTATAGCTTAACTAGATTTATTTTGTTGAAGACAAATGTCCTTTGTATGTCTAAATAGGAACAATATCTGAATAGGATCTGTACTCATTAATTGTATAAGAAAAGGTACATGTACATACTATGATATGATATAAGAAAAGAATCTCTTTGACTCTTTTTACACTTTGACTTTAATTTTAGAAGCAGATTCTAGTTTCCTACGCAGCTTGGAATAAATCAATAGCAATAGTGAAATTATGGAATTTTATTCATTTGGCTGAATGGATGAAGCTATTTTTTTTTCAATTAAATATATATAAATCAATAAGAGGGATGGTATATAATGCTAAAAATAATAATGTTTTAGTCTCTTTGAATATATTATTGTAATTTTAATTAGTCTCTTTGTATAGAGACAACAGTTAAGAAAACACGAGGACCTACACAATGTTTGAAGATTCATGTAAGACAGTTGGAAGGGGATTAAAGTTAAAGAAGCTATTTGAGAATATGTTCAAGTGAGGATATTAGTCTTGTTTCTTTTAGAAACTTAAGGAAATGTACACATATATGTTATTCTTACTAGCAAATAATATTTATGTTATATAGGCTAAATTTATTATTCCAATTGAAGGATAAAGGATAGTCCTTGCTCGTATCAATGACAACTGGAGACGGTATAAGACCACAATCAAGAAAACTCATTTTTTGCCATACAAATGTGTTAATGAGATGCTGAAAAATCATCCTAAAAGCATACCTGAGAGTTATTTTCGAAAGTTAATTGCTTATTGAAGAACTGAAAAAGTTAAGGTAAGACATGTGAAACTTAGTATAATTTGTAACACCCCATTACCCTAAGCCTTACCTCTAGCCATAAAGCAAAGGATAACGAAGTGTCACGACAGTTCTAAAGCTTATAATATATTATATATATCCAAAAATTTATATAACTAGAAACCCGATGAATGAGTAAAGCTCAAAGTCGCATAAAGCAGAATTATGAAACGCAAAGCGTTCACACTCGATAACTAAACACGTAGGCACGGACAAAACTAAGACATAATAGATATATAAAACCTTGTAGATAGCTCCAAGATACACAAGGTAATAATTTAAGTAAACAATATATATATAGTTTTTGAAGTTTAAAACAGCTTATACAACTTATCTCGCAAATCAAGCCTCTAAGGCCATAAAGTCTAAAAGAGAAAGGGTGAGAGAAAGTACTACTACAAAAAAAAATCAATATACCAAAAGAGAGCATAAGATCTTCCGCTCCGTCACCATCTCACAACACACCGAGGTGAGTTACGACCTGTATCTGAAAAACAACAACAACATATGGTATGAGAACCTAAGGTTCTCAGTAAGGTAATAGTGCCCGATATGTAAGATGTAAGGTTCTTGAAAAGGCAATCCTAGAACTTCACATCGATACCGAAATTCAGTCTTAACGAAATATATAACTTAAACCATAAACAGTAAACAAGGTTATCTAAACTTAGGGGATTTCTAACTAATACTAATCACACCGCTGTATCCCATAGCCTTCGCCAACCTATCCTCCACGCGATCCCATCGCCACCGCCTACCTAACCTCCTCAGCACTAGAAAATCACAAGTATATATAAACAAGTAATACGCAAGTAATATTCATGTATAGCAAGTAATTCAAGAAGCAAGTAGGCATATTATACATTTAGGCAAACTGCAAGTAATCAAAGCAAACAAGCACATAAGAGATCCATATGATGAATGCATATCCTATTTGGCTCGTGATATCACTTGTCGATTCAAAATGTCAACCCGACACATCCCTAGGATGTCGACTTTCTGCCACGACCAGGGTTATTTCACTCTCTAAAGTGCCCAACACCTTATTTTGTGCCCCGAAAGTTATAGGTCCCGGCACACTCTTTTGGGCTATAGTGCCCAAGTTCACTCTGGCTGCAGAAAGGTTATGTGAGCGGGAGACTGCCACAGTCCTCACATCTCAACGTAGGTGGGAGACTACCTCGGCCCCTATGCCGGTACCACTACCTCGACAAGCGGGAGACTACCACAGACCTTGTCCAAGGCGCATAGTGACTTACCAATCATTATAGTTCATTAATACATCACATCTCATAGCACAATTCCTTTTATACACAATCCAATCTCATAATCAAATATCAATATCTCAAGTTCATCACCAACATCTCAAGTTCATCATCAACCCAGCCACCATTACTATACAAGATAAACCACTGATAAACCCATATTTTATGATATATATTGTGCTCAATTTGAGTGATTTATTCAATCTTTCACCCACTTATTCATGTTAATTGCATGGTTTTACTTTTCCTTCCTTATTATGTGATGTATGTGAAAAACATGTTTCCTATGCTTTAAAAATAATTATTTTAATTACCCTTTACTTCCATTCGATGCCGTGATTCGTGTGTTGAGTAGTTTCAGATCTTCTAAGGCAGAAATGACTTAAAGGATGGAAAGGGAACATACAAAAATGGAAGGAAAGCACAAAATGGAGTTTTTGAAGAAACTAGCAGTGATGCGACCGCGTGATTGACGCGATCGCGCGCCATAAGCGAAACGCATATGACGCGGACGCATGACTAAAGCGACCGCGTGACAGAGGCCACGCACCAGAAAGTACAGAAAACGCTCCCAGCGATTTTTGAAGCCCTTTTTGGCCCAAATCCAAGTCCAGAAGGCACAGATCAGAGGTTATGAAGTGGGAGAATGCATCTATTCAAAGGAGAGTCTCCAATTAGTTAGTATTCATGAATTAGATGTAGTTTTGAGGGAGAGGTTATCTCCTCTCTCTTTTAGGATTTAGAATTAGGATTTCTTTTTGCTTTCAGGATTATCTCTTTCTATCAGGTTCAACATTCCTTTTTATTTATCTTCTCAATTTAGTTTATGAATTCTTTTATGTTACAGATTATTCTTTGAATTAATGTTATTTGAGGTATTTCAGTTTATTATTGCTCTCTTTTATTTATGTTACTGTTGCTTCCAATCTGAAGACATTTCTATTCCAGTAGATTTACTTTTTCCCTTTTGGTCTTGGTTAAGAAATCAGTAACTCAGGAGTTATCAAACTCAACGTGATCGATAATTGTTATCTTTGCTAATTGAATTGAACTTCAATAATCCCAATCTTTTTCTAGGAATTAACTAGGATTTGAAGATCAAACTAATTAGTCACTTGACCTTCCCTTGCTCTAGTAAAGGTTAACTAAGTGGAATTAAGATTCAATTTTCATCATCATTGATAAGGATAACTAGGATAGGACTTCCAATTTCTCATACCTTGCCAAAAGTGTGTTTTACAGTTGTTTATTTATTTTACAGTCTTTTACTTATTTTAATTGCAATTTAAATTACTTATTCCTCATCTTCAAAACCCCGATTTACAATCTTCATAACCAATAATAAGAACATACTTCCTTGCAGTTCCTTGAGAAGACGACCCGAGGTTTAAATACTTTGGTTATCAATTTTAAAGGAGTTTGTTACTTGTGACAACCAAAACGTTTGTAAGAAAGGTTGATTGCTTGGCTTAGTAACTATATTTGCAACGAAAGTTTACTATAACCTCTAAACCATCAATCTTCAGTTCTTTCAAAATGGCGCCGTTGCCGGGGAACTGCAATCGTGTGCCTTATTATTGGTTATTGTAAATATTTTTCTTTTACTTGTTTATTTGTCTTTATTTTCCCCTTTTTATTTCCATTAGCTACTATGAATTCTCACCCCTCTCGCTTTGAGTTTGGTTCTAATATTGTTGAAAGGAGTGAAAGTTATAATAGGAACATGCATCAAGGTCAGAGCAATGAAAGATGGATGGAGCCAAGAGGATCTGATCAACCCTTTAGGCAACAACACCCTCCAAGATATCATGGAAAAAGACCATTCTACAATGCATACCAAGCCAATAGACATGGTGGACAACCTTGTAGTTACCAACAAGCCCCACCCTGTGCTTATAGACCATCCTCTCAACGTAACTTCGAACCACCACACTCACAAGCTCCTTTTCACCATTCACCACCATATGATCCTCATTTACCCCAATTCCAATCTAATTACTCCCAAACACCACCACTTTCCCATGTACCACGTCCAAATTCATCACTCCGAGAATCAGAGGTTCACCTCAAGGAAACAGTAGATCAACTTCAAACAACCCTTCATCAACTGGAGCAAGCTGTAAGTCAATTATCTTCTAGACATTCGAACATTCAAGGACCTCCCACAACCCCATGTGGACAATCTAAAGAAGAGCGTAGCATGAAGGAGATACTAGAAACTCCAGTGGACAGAACAGGGCATGACTTCGTACTGGAACAAGTAGAGGAAGCTGTCATTGTAAACGAAGAAGAGTT
>NC_029785.2:36100479-36101787 GCF_000816755.2 Arachis ipaensis | reverse complement strand
CTTGAATATGGTTTGCTTGAAACAGATGGCCAGCTTAGAGCTCTCTACGGCTTTAAGAGTAAGAGGAAAATGGCTCGCACTCAGAGCTGGTGCACAAGGCTCAATAAGGTTCCACACTTCAATTCGAAGTGCACGGATTGGCATCATGATCAATCGAATGGATCTCAGAAAACATTTGGTCATCTTGGTGAAAATCTACTTTCTAAACTGCCCGGATGGAAAAATATAGATCAAGACGAAGGCAGATTTAAAAGCAAAGTTTGGGATCCTGGAATCTATTCTGACATTCGTCACCCCGGGAGCCTGACAATCTGCTTGAAGATACTTAGAAGCTTTATATGCCTAGTTTGGGACCCCGGAGGCTGTTGGCATTCCAAACATTGGTGGAGATTTCTGGACGAATTTAAGCGCAAGTCTCCATAACATGAAGCTCATCCAATGTCCAACTTAAGGACTTTAACTAAAAGTGCTAGGTGGGAGACAACCCACCATGGTATGGTCGTTTCTTTTTCAGTTTTATTTCGTGTTATTTATTTTTGTTTTCCTTTTCAATTGAACCTGAATATTATTCATTCGCATTGCATACTGCATAATTGCATACATGCATAAAAAAAAAGAGAGTAGGCGTGCGACGCGACCGCATCACTCATGCGATCGCGTCAGTTGCGAAAAACAACCCCCCACGCGTCCGCGTCATTCACGCGGCCGCGTGACCTGGAAATCGGCGTAAGGATCTAACGCCCAGAAAGTTGGGCTGGAATCGTGCTGCTGTTGTGCGTTTCGCACAAAACGATCCATGCGGTCGCGTCCATGACGCGATCGCGTCCCTTGCACAACACCAATCCCACGCGACAGTGTGAGCGACGCGATCACGTCGCGTGGATTGCACAACACCCCAAAGGAGACAGAGAGTTGCGCTGAAACGATACCGGAATTGCACGTTTAGCACAATTTCCAGCGACGCAGTCGCATACCTCACGCGACTGCGTCATTCATCCTTTTACCCATTCCATGCGATCGCAATCGCGTCAACCCCCATTCCACCCCAGCCACGCGAGCGCGTGCCCCACACGATCGTGTGGATTCAAATTCGATAACCCTCCCACCACGCGAAACCCTACCCATTTGCGCCCCCCAACCCCCTTCTCCTTCCTCTCTTCTCTGCAACCACCACCACCCACTTCCAGCCACCACCGCCGCCGCGCCACCCCCTTCTCCCTTCCCTCTCTTTCTTCTCTTTCTCTCTCTCTTTTTGCCTTGACCACCGCTGCCACCACCGCAGACAACCACCGCCCACCGCGCAGTCAC
>NC_029785.2:36074692-36100413 GCF_000816755.2 Arachis ipaensis | reverse complement strand
TTTCTCTCTCTCTTCTTCCCTTAACCACCGCTGCCACCACTGCGGACAACCACCGCCCACCGCGCCGTCACCGCCGCAAACCCCCTCTCTTCCAACCCCCCTCTTCACCATTACCCCCTACCCTACCCCCATTACCCCACCCGAACCCCCTGCCTCCGAACAGACAACACCGCCGCGCCAACCGCCGCTGCGCCACCCTCAACCACCGCGTCAGCCGCCACCACCACTATTCCCCAGCCATCTCTCTGCCCCACTTTCATTCATCCGCCTACCAGGTTCCGCTGAATGCCACCCTTCTTTCAATTCCCAGTTAATTACATATTTTTCTGTTTATGTTCATAATTAGGCTAGTTAGATATGCATGTTGTAGCGGATTCTAGGTGGTTAGGTAGCCTAGGATGTGGTTAGTGGATTTAGGCCTGATTAATTGCGCTGTTCGTGCTTCTTGTTTTATAATTTTCGCAATTCTGCTGTTGCTATGATGTTAGTAATGTTCATATGTTGTTCTTACTGTTCATGTTGCTATTGCAAATGTTCTTTCTTGTTCACGCTAATTATATCTAATTGCAGTTTATTTTAATTCATATGAATTGTCCTGCTTACTGTTTATTTTCCGGGAACATCCAATTTTAGCCAGAATGCTGCCCAATTTTCTGTAAACTGTTTTGTTTTCATTCATGTCTTGGTTTTGGCACTTTGAACTCTGCTTTACTCTACTTTTACCAAATCAATTCATGAATACCAGGGCAAGCTTTCTTATTCTTTTTGATTTCCTGGTTCATAATCTGTATTTTTGATGTTTAGCTTCCAATTTTTGATTCATCATCAACCTGATTCCCTTGTTTGGATATGAGTTAACTATAGCTTCTAATTGAGAATGCTTGTTACTTAGAAAATGATCATCATGCCACTTACTCTAACCCACTTTTTACTAATTCACTAATTTTAACTTCCTAAACTCTTTTTTTCATTCCTAACCAACCTAACCTTCAAAACATCTCTTCTGGTTTTTCACTATTCTCTTTAACCTTCTAACCAAGGCATGATGATAATTTTTCCTAATTAACATGATTTCTAATACATTTTGGATTGTTAATTTTTCTTCTCGTACTTTTAACTCCTACTCAATCCTTAATGCACATTTACTTAACTCATTTTCTTTACTCCACTGCTCCTTTGCCACTATATGCTTATTTTGTGATTTGCATACTTGTTTTCCTGTTTTTATTATATCTTGGTTTTTTGTTTTTCAGGATGTCTGACACCCAAAGAAAAGGAAAGGGAAAGGCAACAACTGGCAAATAGAAAAGAGAAGAATCCTCCATGTCCATCCTGGACATCATGCATGATGACTCCTGGCAGGAGAAACACTTTACCCCGCAGGAGAAGGCTGACCAGCTACTCCCTGCTACTGATCCCATTAAGTTTGCAAACCGATACTGCGAGCTGAAGTATCCGGTATTTGCAACCTCCAGGAACCTGTACCTGGAGTAGACTCTGAAGATCCCAGAAGAACTCCAGCAATACACCTCTGATCAGATCAAACAAAGAAGCTGGTTCTTCTTGGAGAGAAACCTGACTGAGGTCAATGCATCTTGGGTAAGGGAATTTTACTGTAATTACTTCAAAACTTCCCAAGATGTAGTACACCTAAGAGGGAAGCAGATACTGGTCACTGAAGAGGCCATAGAGGATGTTCTGAAGCTCCTGCCTAAATCTGATCAGCCAGATAGTTATCAAAAGGCTGAGGAGGACATGCGCTTCATGAAGTTTGACTGGGATGCCGTCAAGGCAAGGATAGCCCTTGACCTGACTGTTCCATGGATCATGTGTCAGAACACCACCATGCCTAAGGAAATCAAGCGGACATACTTGAACAATGAGGCTCAGCTATGGCATCAGATCCTAAGCAACTTTATTATGCCGAGTACTCACGAGACGGAGCTACCTGCCGCAATGATCACCCTCCTATGGTGTGTGATGGAGGTAAGGACCTGTACCTGCCACGCTTCATTTGGTACTACATGGCCAGGGTCCACGTCCGAGGCACTCTCCCCTTTCCATATCTGATTACACAGCTTAGCCGTCGAGCTGATGTGCCTTGGGAGGATGCTGATGAGAAGCCACCTGCTGCAAAATGCAAGAAAATTATCCCTCACAGCAGGAACTTTCTGGCTTTGGGCTATAGACCTCCATTCCTCACTCCTACTGATGAGACAGCCACACCATCTGCCGGCCCCACTTCTTCTACAGCTACCCCTGCTAACACCACTGCACCTCCACCTGCCTCAGAGCCAGTTTATCACTTAGTGCACCGTCTGTTTCAGCAGCTAGACCAGATGGAGCACCGCAACCGGCGGCGATACGAGAGATCTGAGTGTCACAGCAAGCGACGCTATGAGCACCTGAAGCTGATGATCCGTTCTGGCAGCGACATCCCCTCCGAGCCTGACACCCCATTAGAGCCATCTGAGGAGGAGGCGGATGATCACGAGGCGGAGACCCATCCACAGAGAGAGGCTGCGCAGGCAGGCACGGAGCAAGCTGCGCCCCAGCAGGAGGCCCCGCATCAGATTCAGGCTGCAGACCCAGAGGTTCCTATTCAGTCAGCACCTCCTCTGCAGCAGGCAGATCCTCAGACCACCACCACAGAGACTCCAGCTACCCATCCTTCCAGTGATGACACCCCTTCACACCCTGCTTGAGTGAGCATCAGGGACGATGCTTCATATTAAGTGTGGGGAGATCGCCATTTCTGGCGTATATTTTTTGGTGAACCATTACAGACTCTTTTTACTTTATTATTTTTCTGTATTTTTCTCTTTATTTTTATTTTTATTTTCTCAGTACTTATACATTGCTATTTTCATGTATTTTTACTATATTTCTGTATGTTGCACTTTAGTTCATATTTTAGCCATTTCGTTTAGTTGCAATTCTAACTTATTAGTTATAGAAAATGTGGATAAATTAGTATAATTTACCCTTTTTAGCATAAGATAACTTAGTTTAAATTAAAAATATAAAAAGGAAGTAAACTAGAGACTTTAACAGAATAAAAACAACCCACACCTTGTATATATAGCGTTACATGTTAGTTAGTTAACAACATTTCATCAAGGAGAAACACTAGAACTTTAAAGCCACCTTAAGATTTACATTGAGAATAATGGGAACTCTTAATTTTTACTTGCTTGACATATATAACTGATATATGATTTTGAGTTAGAGAACACACAGCCTGTGAGTTTTGAGCTTAATTGCATGGTTACATTTAAACCATAATATTTTATTTCTATGTGTTTCGCCCTTCTTATTTATTCTGGTGTTCTTTACTTTGTTTTAATCTATATGTCCGATTATAGAATATAGATACATACCAAGAAAGTGATTGAGGCCATTGTTTGATTCTAGCTCACTATTCCCAAATTAGCCTACCTTTTACATCACCCTTGTTAGCCCCCTTGAGCCTTTAAATCCCCTCTTGTTTTATAACCACATTACTAGCCTTAAGCAGAAAAACAAAATAAAAATCCCAAGTTGAATCCTTGGTTAGCTTAAGATAGAAATTGTGTATTGTGTAAGTGTGGGAACCTTATGGGAACATGGATGATAGAAACAAAAGGGTAGAAAGTTAAAAAGAATAAAAATTTTTATTTTTAAAAGTTTTGGGAAGCATGCTCATGTGAAATCAAAATAATTTAATTACCATGTGCATAAAAAAAATAAATAAAAAAATAAAAAAAAATAAAAATAAAAAAATTTTTATTTTTCAGTATTTGAATAAAAGAGATACAAAAGAATTTTCCAAATGCAAAAAGCGATGTACATGGAAAAAAATTAAAATATGAGCTTGTAACATAAAAAGTGGGAAAAATATGGGAAAATAGGTAAAGAAGCCTTGCTTTACAAAACATGTATGTTAAGTGAGATCTTAGACTAATCAAGGATTCACTTAATTAGCTCACTTAGCCTTATACATATACCCTTACCTTTACCTTGACCCCATTACAACCTTAATTAAAGACCTCATGATTTTTGTATGCCTATATTCTATAATTGTTGATTGGTTAGATGAAGAATAAAGTTATAGAAAGTAAGGATAAAAAGAAGAATACAGTGATTAACCCAATAAACACTGAGTGACTAGAGAGTAAACACAAAATTCAGTGAGGGTTCAATAGCTCATCAACATATATCTCTGCTTAAATTATTAATTTTCTTGCAAAATTGTAAAATATTGTTCTCTCCCATCTCAATTGTAAAGGTACTTTATCACTATCTAAGGTTTGGCTATATATATAAGATTCCTTGAGAATGTGAATTAATACAACTACATGTAAGCTTTATACACAAGGGAATAACAAATTAGAATTGCATGATTCATTTAGGTAGTTGCATTTAGAATAGATTGCATTGCATGAGATTCCACCACTTTAACCTTACCTTACTCTTTGTCTTGGATTTAGCATGAGGACATGCTATTGTTTAAGTGTGGGGAGGTTGATAAACCCATATTTTATGATATATATTGTGCTCAATTTGAGTGATTTATTCAATCCTTCACCCACTTATTCATGTTAATTGTATGGTTTTACTTTCCCTTCCTTATTATGTGATGTATGTGAAAAACATGTTTCCTATGCTTTAAAAATAATTATTTTAATTACCCTTTACTTCCATTCGATGCTGTGATTCATGTGTTGAGTAGTTTCAGATCTTCTAAGGTAGGAATGACTTAAAGGATGGAAAGAAAACACACAAAAATGGAAGAAAAGCACAAAATGGAGTTTTTGAAGAAACAAGCAGTGACGCGACCGCGTGATTGACGCGATCGCGCGCCATAAGCGAAACACATATGACGCGGACACATGACTAAAGCGACCGCGTGACAAGGAAAACTCTAAATGACGCGACTGCGTGACCCACACGGACACGTGACAGAGGCCACGCACCAGAAAGTACAGAAAATGCTCCCAGCGATTTCTGAAGCCCTTTTTGGCCCAAATCCAAGTCCAGAAGGCACAGATCAGAGGTTATGAAGTGGGGAAATGCATCCATCCAAAGGAGAGTCTCCAATTAGTTAGTATTCATGAATTAGATGTAGTTTTGAGGGAGAGGTTCTCTCCTCTCTCTTTTAGGATTTAGAATTAGGATTTCTTTTTGCTTTCAGGATTATCTCTTTCTATCAGGTTCAACATTCCTTTTTATTTATCTTCTCAATTTAGTTTATGAATTCTTCCATGTTACAGATTATTCTTTGAATTAATATTATTTGAGGTATTTCAGTTTAATAATTGTTATCTTTGCTAATTGAATTGAACTTCAATAATCCCAATCTTTTTCTAGGAATTAACTAGGATTTGAAGATCAAACTAATTAGTCACTTGACCTTCCCTTGCTCTAGTAAAGGTTAACTAAGTGGAATTAAGATTCAATTTTCATCATCATTGATAAGGATAACTAGGATAGGACTTCCAATTTCTCATACCTTGCCAAAAGTGTGTTTTTACAGTTATTTATTTATTTTACAGTCTTTTACTTATTTTAATTGTAATTTAAATTACTTGTTCCTCATCTTCAAAACCCCGATTTACAATCTTCATAACCAATAATAAGAACATACTTCCCTGCAGTTCCTTGAGAAGACAACCCGAGGTTTAAATACTTCGGTTATCACTTTTAAAGGATTTGTTACTTGTGACAACCAAAACGTTTGTAAGAAAGGTTGATTGCTTGGCTTAGTAACTATATTTGCAACGAGAGTTTACTATAACCTATAAACCATCAATCTTCAGTTCTTTCAACCACCCAACTGACATACCAAGCCGAAGTCACCGTCTTGTAAAACCCGTATATAACTCCATTAAATATCAAACATAAACCCAGCTATGCTAGTCTTAGGCCTAATTATTAACCACAAGTCTTAAAGAGGAGTTATGGAAGTTTGGAAAGCTAGAGAACCCTTAAAAACGAAGAAAAAATCATTTTTCAGCAAAATAGGGTGTATGTGTACGCATGCCAAATGTATGTGCACGCATATTTAAAATTTTGCCCTTCTCGCATACACATACAAGAGTTTGTGTATGCATAGGTGCCAAACAGAATGGCACGCTCGCGTATGGAGGGTTTGCGTATGCATGCCATCCCAGAATTGCAGAATTCTGTAAAGTTGCAGAAATCAGTTTTAAACACCAAACTTTAAACGTTCATAACTTCCTCTAAAAAAATTCATTTTCATCAAACTTTATAACAATTTAAGGATCTTTGAATGAAATTTAATTTAAGATAAATTTCAACTAATTTCAAAAACTGAAGCTCAAGTTATACTCTGTCAAAGTTCACAAAAAATGGTTTTACACAAAAACATCAAAGTTCTCTAGTTTCCAAATTCCAAAACCTTTACCAAACCAAAACCGACTCAATTCATCACAAAACACTACCACATACTACACTTTACCATTCCATTGTACTTCCATCACTTCCACACCTAAATCAATCAACATATCCACCAAAGATCAACACAAAATCCATAATTCCAATTCAATACTTCCATATATCTAATAAAATTTCAAACCCAAACAAACAAATCCATACAATTTCTGTAATTTCAATTCCTCACAAGCATTATTTACCAACACACATATATACCCTCCTCAATATTCATCCAACTCAAAGATCATCAATAATTCTCAATAACATCATTAATCAATATCAATCATCAAAATCATCATAATAATCAAATCCACAACCATCAATAACCATTCATTCCTATCTTAAGGTCAACTAGCCTAAGTATCCAGAAACATTATATATTAAATAAAAAAAATCGAAATCATACCTTGGTCGATTCTTAAAATGCACCAAACACAAAAACGAAGCCACCAAACTCGATCTAAAGCCTCAAACCAACTCCAACAAACACCAAAACTCAATCTAACATCATACAATATACCAACATCAAACCTAGGGTTCACAAAAACAACTAAATACAAGGGTTTAGTGAGACCTTATCTTATTCAACGAGATTAGGGGCAAAACCCAACAATATTCCAATGCTAGATCACCCATAAACAAACAAAACTATGAAAATCTTAATCTAACAAAGCCATAACTCGAATTTGTCAAAGAACAGAAAATTGGAGCTTGGGATTCGAGTTGCTTACCTTTTTTTTAAATAGAATTGAAGAGCTCAGCGAGAGCTTTGCGTGACCACAAACGGCTCATCAATCGGAACTCCGTAGCTCAAGATATGGCCACCGGAAGTTGGTGGTGAATAGTGACCAAACCCTCACCTCTCTTCTCTCTCGACCCAATGCCTCCTGATGGGGGATAAATATTGGTTAGGAATTTTCATAAAATAATTCCATTGCAAGTATAGTTCCAAACCAACAATTAATCCTCAATCAAAGTATAATTTGTTTGTCACTTAAGTTAAACCCAATAAAAACCGAGAGTATTTAAACCTCGGGTCGTCTCTCAAGGAATTGCAGGAAAGTGTGCATATTATTGGTTATGGGATTGTATCTTTTGGGGGTTTTTGGGTTTGATTAACAAGAAAATAAAATTGACAAGAAAGTAAAACAAACAACTAATATGGGTCTTGGCAAGGATCAAGAGTCAAGGGTTCCTATCTTGGAGCATTGATCACAACATGGCAATTACAAAGAGTTAATTCCACTTAGTTGCCCTCTAACATCAGAGGATTAAGTCAAGTGGACATAGTTGGTCCTAGAACCACTAATAATCCTAAATTGCCAATGAAACTGGACATCAATGATCTCAAGGGTCCTAAATCCTCAATCACAAGTCAAGAGTACCAAAATCTACTCTAAAACCCAACCAAGCATTTAATCAAACACTTGGAAGGCATAAAAGAAAAGCATAGTAAATTGGCAAGAAATATAAATTCTACGACTACCCAATGTAAGGAAATAACAATAACAACTCAATTAAACATCAAAGAAACATAAACATAAATGGAATTAATGGAAATTAAAACTAACAACAGTTCATAAACATAAAGACAACAAAATAGAGGAAATAATAAGTAAAGCTAAGAGAACAAAGATGTAAGAATAATAAATTGTAAAGAAAACTAAATCAAAGCAAGAATTAAAACGTAGATTTAGAGAAATCTAACCTAAATCTAACCTAATTCTAGAGAGATCGAAGAGAGAGCTTCTCTCTCTAGAAGACCTAAAGCATGTTTCTATTTATCCCTAATTGCTCTCCCCTTGTTCCCACTTGAATTCTACATCAAATAACTTCAGAAATGAGTTGGATTTGGGCCTGGATGGCTCAGAAATTGCCCCTAGCATATTGCCTTTAAGTTGGTCATGTGCCACTTGTCACGCATACGTGTGGGCCACGTATACGCGTCGCCTGGCAGATTTCCTTCCCACGCGCACGCGTGAGCCACGTACATGCGCTGCCATGAATTCTGCAAATCCTCATTTCTTCATGAATTCTCCACTTTGCATACTTTTCTTCCATTTCTTTCAAGTCATTCTTGCCTTCAAAGCCTTAAATCACTCAAACAAACATATCAAGGCATCGAATGGAAGAAAAGTGAATTAAATTTAGCTATTTTAATGCCTAAAAAGCATGTTTTCACTGTTAAGCACAAATTAGGGAGAATTACAAAAACCATGCTATTTTAGTGAATAAATGTGAAAAAAGTTGATAAAATCCACTAAATAAGACACAAGATAAACCATAAAATTGTGGTTTATCACTTCCCCTCTCTTGTTTGTGCTGAAAGTGGCTAGGATGGCCACTTAAATGTGAATATATATGTTGGGCTTGGGCTTGGTCTAACTCATTAGCATTTTAGGTCTGTTTGGTCCACTTTGGGCTAAAACCTTTAGAATTATTGCCCGATTTTCAATTATAAATTATTTTTGTCCTTTCAAAACAACAAATTTAATTTTCAAAATCTTATTTTTCTCAAAACACGGTACCAGACAGACTAGAGCCGGTATTGCCGACTTAAGCACCGATACACCTTTGTACAAAAAATTTTTGCAAACAATACATTTTCCAACTCATTTGAATTCACTGAATTCAAATTTTACCTTTTTAGTTTCAAAATATCATTTTTATATTTTCGAACCTATTCCGAGCAGTTAAAGTTATTATTTTATTAAAGCAGTTTTACATGAAAACTTCGGTTCTTATATAATTGTTTATACAATTATATTATATACATTTATGAGTGAAATATGATGATCTTTTGAATACTTGTCTCTTGATATGTAGAAAATGTCTAGGCAGAATAAGAAAAATAGGGCACAACAGAAATTTAGGCATCGAAAGGGTCCAATATATTTTGCAAGAATACGTGCAAGGTTGGTACAATTTTTTATTCGTTGTGCATTTGTATGTGTATGTGTGGCGTGTGTCTTTGAGTATCAAGTATGTGTTGATTTTAGAAAATAAACTTATTTTAACTCTATATAAATGCAATTTTAACTAGACTTATAGGCTACTTCTAAGAAAAATAATGAACCACCCACTCAAGAAGAAATGTTTGTTGAGATTCGCCAAAGCACAAAGGAAAAATCATTGGATGAAGACACTTTGGATGTTATTGTAAGTATTGGGAGTTGATTTGGTTAAAATAGGTTATGAATTTCTTGTGTCTTGACCATTTGTCCATCACTTGTGGTTACTTTTATGCTTGTAGTTGAGTTAAAGAATCTTGATATTACTCTTAATTTTTATTATTTGTTTTGATGTTGTCAAATGATATATGTTTTTAGTCCAATTGTGTAGTTACTCTTTTATTATTATTATTATTCACATTAATATAGGCACATCTGCAAGCTGAAAATAAAAAGTCTAAAGAATCAGTAATTAGAGATTTTCGATCCATATTTGGGAAAGAGAAGGCAGGGAGAGTGCGATGTCATGGAAGAGTTACCACACCAATTTTGTTGAAGAAATTGCCACCCTTAAGAAGCAACATGCAGCTGAGAAAGCAACATTAGATGGTAATGTTGATGTGATGCAAAAAGAAGTAGATGAACTAAAATCGCTTGTTAAGATGATGCTGCAACAAAAAAGCTTAGGAGTAGACCTTGAGATGTTAGCTGCTCAACTAGGAATCACTTTAGGCAATCCGAATAATGGTGCGCATGACAAGGTATTATTTGTTGTTAAAATTTCTATATGTTATCATATCTTAAAAATGGTTGATTATGTTAATGTTGATTCAATTGTTTTGTGTATCCAAATTAGAGAATGTTATGATATATATGTTTGTCCTCTCTGTCTCAAATATTTTTAGTAAACATTATTAGTATTAAAGATGTGTAGTTTTATATTTGATTTTTTTTATTTACAAGAAAACTATGTTGAAGGGGAAATCGAACTTGATTAAAGTCAAAATTTTAAGAGCAAATGTTATAGAGTAAAAGTCATGAACTTGTGGACAAGATGATAAATATATTCGCTACTTAGCTATTTCAACTTTTTTTTGTTATTATATTTTTTGCAAAATTAGATGATATAGTTCGAGGTTGTCATGACTTAGGCTATAGTAATATGGTATTTTGAAAAATAATAATGATATAAGTACAAGTAGTTATGACCTAGACTAGTACTATGTTATCTTGCAATGATAATATAATGTGATTGTGAATTTTACAACAATTTTTATAAGTCAAATTTGATGGAAAATGTTCAATTAGTTTTCTTTAGTGACTTGATTCAAATAGTTTAGTTTATTTATTGACACTAAATAATTAAAAAAAGGAATTAATTTCATTCAAGAGAAAACTATTGTAAATAAAAAATTATATATTACAAAAAACTATTGTCAAAAGTTACAAAAGACAATGCTGTTAAAATCATTGTAAAAAATGATTACAAAATGGCAATGGTATTAAAACCGTTGCCAGAAAATGACACCAATGATAACGCTTTAAAACCGTTGTCTTAGACAACTATAAAATGGCAATGGTATTAAAACTGTTGCCAAAAAAATGACACCAACGGTAACGCTTTAAAACCGTTGGCTTTGTGTAAAATAAAATTACAACAGTTTAAAATCTTTGCCAATCCAGTTATGATTTTAAACCGTTGGATCATGAAAGAGAATGGCTCTAAACCATTACTTATCAAGTAACTGTTCGAAACTGTTGTTTAAAATTTTCTTTCAAAACCGTTGTCTATGCTAGTAACTTTGACAACAGTTTTTTTGTTACCGTTGCCTTAGGTAGACAACCGTTGCCTATGAGCATTGATAATGGTCACATATACTACAGGTCAAAAACAGTTGCCAAAGTGTTGCCTAAAGTTTTAGGAACGGTTTTTCGATCTACGACAGCAATTTTTGACCGTTGCAAAAATTCTTGTTTGTTGTAGTGAATCAAAACTATATAAAAATAAACTTCTCAGATTGGTGAAAATTTTGGGGGAGGGGTAGCATATATTGGAGTTAGACTCACCATCAATACAACCTTAGAATCACTTTTATTATATTCAACATCCTTAAAAAAAAGGATTAGGTTATCATTACACTTACACAAGACACTATCACAAAGCAAATCTTCACTGAACAAAAAAAAAAAAAAGAAATGAGGAGCATGATAATGAATTAAGTAGGCATATAGACCAAACACAGAAGTTTTAACTCTTGCAAGAAAGAGGATTTTATAATTTTAGAAGTCATTGCATCTCCACTATCACAATTGTATTTTTATTTACCTCTTTTTTACTGTATAAGATGAATAATGAGTTTTAATAATACCCATGCACCCCTTCAATAAACTAAAGCATGCATAACAAGAATTTTGTATAAAAATATTTTGACAAGTATCGTAACCATCAATTAAGATATTTGTTTACCCAACAAAACTTATTAAAATAAGATATTCTAAAAAAGAAGAGAAAAGGTCTACACGAGTTCTTTTGGCAAAGTTCCAGTAAAAACTGCTTCTTGTAAATAAGGTCTGGTTTTGAGTATTATAAATAATTAATTAAAGAGAAAACATAAAAAATAAATTAATGTACTAAAAGTATTGACATAAAACTAGGTTGCCAAAAAGGTAGGTATAGAATGGGTAATCAATTTCCATAAGAACAAATATTTTTATTACTAACTATTAATATGATAGTCACATAAAACTGTCTTTATATAAAGACGATCATGGAAAATTATTAGATAATTTAATCTTTCATAATTAATGTCAAATTTGGATCAGATTTCAAAAAAGGAAACAAATATTATTATGTCAAATAATTAATACAGAAGGGCATTTTACATTCAATCTTCGTTCCATAATCACACGGAAGAATTCTTTCAAGTCTTCCCAAAATAATTGAGAAAAAAAGAAATTATAAATGGAAACAAACTTAGTGAAACACCCTCAACATCAGAATATCACGCTTTTGGCTGTGTCACTCTCTTAAAAGACTATCAGAATTTGTTATTTTTGGTCATCACTTAACCATTAACTCAATTCTTTTTAGTCTAGTAATTCAACAACATATTTTATCCCATAATTTTAAACATTAATGACTAAGTGACACTACAAGAACAATTAGTTTTAGCGACAAACTTTTAGCGGCAATAATACAATGGCTGTTATTTTTTTTATTTAAGTTATGCTTTTGTGGCAATTATATATTTGCCGTTGTTACTATATCTTATTGCGGTAATTATCTTTATTGCCACTAATATATTCTATGACTAATATTATTATCATTAAAATATTTTTTGGTAAAAAAATTTTAGTGGCTATAAAATTATGGCCAGTATTATTCTTATTAAAATTATAGTGTAATAACAATTATTATTATTACTATCATTACCTTTTTAATAAAATATTTTTAGTGGCCATAAAATTAGGGCTAGTATTAGTTTTAGTAAAATAATCTTGTATTTAAACTAAAGAAATGACTCAAATAAGGGATTCAGAAAAACCAAAGAAAGACGTGTTAGAGAAGAGAGCCTAACCTCACCGCCAAGCTCACCGTAGCGGTCGCTGCCGCCGTCGCTGCTACAGTTCAGATCAAGCAACTGTGCTCTTTGACTCAGATCCTTCTATCCCTTTCTATGTTGTTCAGAGAAGAGAAAGGCTCATGCCTATAGCTTTCTATCTTTCTCTCTCATTTTCGATTTAGGGCTCACGAACTCGCTCTGACTCAGATCCTTCTTGCAGCTCCGATCTGCTCCTTCAGGTATCGCCGAGTTGACTCATTCGCAGCTTCGATTTACTGTGCTCTCTCTTACAACTCCTTCATTTCATTCTCTTCTAAGTCAGATCTTCGCGTTTGCGTTACTCATTATTTTCACTGATTTAGATCTTGTGGTTCCAGTTCTTAAACTTTGAATTTAGTTTTCTGTTATTAATGTTATCGTGCAACTGAAGCTATGCGTAGTCAAATGAACTGTGTTTGGTTTATTTTTATTTTCAATTTAAGATGTGAGATGATAAAAGAATCTACAATTTGGATGATGCCTGATTAGTGTGTCTTTGATGTGTGTTTTAGCTTACGAGCTTGGTTTGAGTGTTTTAATCTATATATAAAACCATAAGATTTGTTATTATTTTTTCAATTCATGTGCGTAATTAAAATTAGACAATCGTTTAGGATCAAATGGATTTTGTTCAAGTGACTGCCTTATAGAAACAAAGGATCTGAAGTCTGAACAACTAGAAAATATTTTTTTATTATTATTATTTTCATCTTTTTTAATTTATTTTATTTTATTTAATACACTCCCTGTATTTATTTGATATTACACTTTCATCCAAGCAGCTTGTGTATTAGTTGTAATGTAAGTAGACTATTAGGTAATGTGTTTAATGGGAGTCTTGTTGATTTCATCTTATTTGGATATTCCTTACTTATTTAATCTTTAATGAGTACGGCAATTCCGTGGATCTGCAGTAGTAGATGAACTCCAGGGACATAATGTCATACTTAGGGACTTCATTGAGCAACTAACAGCTATAGAATCATCTAGAGCTAGCCTTGTATCTCATCTGAGAGAGGCTTTACAGGAACAGGTAATTTTTATTGTTGCTTTTCTTTTTGGAAGTGCTGAAACCTGTAATATGTCATTCTAATTTGGTTTGGTTACCAGGAATTCAAGCTGGGTCAACTCCAAAGCCAGATTCAGGTTTTAGTCTTTATTTTTAATTTAGTCTTGAACTTAAGAACTGTGTTTTCTTCTTTGTTTTTAATTTAATTTTTGTCATTGTCGCGTAAACTAAGATCTTAGGTTCTAGGCTTTTGTTTCCTTAGATTTTGGGTTTAGAGTTGTTCGCTTTCGTCCGAGGTACTGTTATGAAGATGTTGGGTTGGTTTTCTGTTACGGTGGCAGTGGGAGCATGGTCCCATTTTCTGGAAACTGCTAATGGTTGGGGGTTTTATTTTGCTATTTTATTGGAAGGCGTGGTTCATTTTTTTTTGTTATAATTTTGTAGCTATTTACCCACTTGTTTTGTAAACTACTTGTTCTTGTCATGTCCTTTTCCCTATTACAACACTATTATTTATGTTTATTGGAATACCCCTCTTTCTTTCCTTTCTCTGTCTCTATCTTAGAAAAATAGAAACTGCTCCCTTGTTGTTTTCAAGCTTTCTCTTACTGCTGTTTTATAGTTTATATTTATTTATTCTTATGCATTGACTAGGAATCGTTCTGTGTATTTTTTTGCATATTGATATTTGAGTATTTGTCGCTTGCCATTTTTTCTTTTAAAATGTGTTGTTTGTTATTCTGTGACAATTACAACTAAATTAACTTGGGTTTATTATTGTTGAGATGTTGTTCAGCTCAAGTCTTCTTGCTATTGTTGGAGTTGGTGATAAGGTAGTTGCTTTTTTTCATTGTGTTGTGTGTGAGTTTTGATTGGGCTTTCTCTATGATCTGATTGTCTTCATTGTTCCGAGTGATACAACTATCTTCTTTTCCCAAAACGCCTCTGTTTGTTTAATTCAATCACTTCTGTTGCTCTTTGGGAATTAAACTTTCTAACTTCAATACTTGCGGTTTGTATGAATACAGAAAGCTAAAAATCTCAACTTTTCCAACTTTTCTCCTATTTTGTGATGATTTGTTTTGTGTGCACTCATGATTTACTGTTGCTAAAATGTTATTGGACAATTCTTGGGTATGGAGTGCTCATCAAAGATGGTTGGCGGTGGTTTTCAACGAAGTTGGGTACTAGTGAAGTTGCTTGGACTCCGATCTATTTTATGAATATTTGATTACACCATCATGCCATTTTCTCAATATTCACTATCACACTGTTTTTGTTTCTTGTGTATTTTGCAAATTTGTATGTCACTGTATAGTAGCTATACTTAATAGTTGCACTCCTATCCTTTGGCGTGTGTATATGTATGAACTGCACATCAATCATCAAATAAAATGATTCCATTTTTTCCAATTACTAATTTACTATATTAGATAATTGGAATGGTAAGAGCACCATTCGTACTAGATAATGAATGGGCCAATAAGCATAATTCTTTCCTTGTGAAGAATACTCCCATCTCACTTCTGTTTCTTTTCATTGCAGACTCGTTCTCATTTTACAAGACAAGGCATATACATATATGAATTAAATAGTCTCACAGTCTTGGAGACTATTGACACGCTGCCAAACATTGGTGAGGCTGGAATTAATACTGATGAGATTCCGTTCAATTAGTAGAGTTTGTGATAAGCATTACTTTTGTAATGGGTGCATGTCTAATTTTTATAAATTGTGTTCTTGCATATATAGCATTGTCAGTACTAAAAATAACAATGTAGAACCTCTCATTTTGATATCTTGTATTATCCATATGGTTATTTGGTAAACTTTCTTCACAGAGCTTTGTGCATTTTCCACTTCTTGGGATTATCCTGGTTGAATATATGTATCTTTTAATTTGTTAATATTATTCGTGGCAAAAAGAAGATACCTTATGTCTTTAAGAAGCTATTTGTTAATGGTATTTGTTTTCTTTTTTGGTATTTGTTTTCTTTTAATTTAGTTGTAATTGTCACAAAATAAGAAACAACATCTCAACATCTCAACCACAGCCTACAAAGTTAGTTAGCTGCCATTTCCGAACCAAAAAAGAAAACACAAGTGGTGTGCGGTCCCTGAACAAGGTTAGTTGGTTGTCTCACCAAGCAAGCTAATTTAGTCTCTTTGTTTAACTATTTTTCAAACAAATCTCTTTTAATAATGTTCATATTTAGTGATAATGATCCTTAATACGATAAATAAAAATTAAATAAGTTTCTATTGAGTTTTTATTTTCTATAAAATAAGAAGTAAGCTTGAGAATTAATGAGCCAATTGGAACCTTTACTTTTGTCCTAACATGTGATTCGGTGTTGTGACTGGGAAGCCATTTGGCAAAGAAGAAGCATTTCTAATGGATGATAAAACATGGTTGCAAACCCATCAATATGTGCTCTTCAATTGTGCTTCTAAAGTGGTTGAAGATTATAGAAAGTAAGTGATCATCTAGCTCTCTTTATTGTTTACCATATATAACATTATCAGTGACATATATATGGATCACATGTACAGTGAACATATTAGTGAGATCAAGAGAACACATCGCAAGCGTCGCCTTTCTCCACATCAACTTGATCGCTTGCATTTTAATTCATTTCATGAATGGTTCAAGGATGAAGTAAGTAAAGGATTTAATTATTAGTTTTTGGTTAATATCATGTTACGTTCTCAAAAGTTTATAGCTTCTATATTATTTTCTGATTAGATTAACAAGTTGGATATCACATTTGGTACCCAAAGTGATATAAGAACCCTTTCACGAGGTCCAAGTTACATTGCAAGACGATTCAAAGGTTTTGATTTGAACAATGGGTATCGATTTCGAACAAAAAATCATGAAGAGTCCAAGGCAACACAAAATTCTGGTGTCATGGTTGTCTCAAAGGTGATTAGCTATGCAAGTGCAAGTGACAATTCTCCCAAGTCGGGAAATATCAATTATTATGGAAGATTGACTGATATTATAGAGTTAAATTACTTTGAAGAATTTAAGGTTGTCTTGTTTAAATGTGAATGGGTTGACATAACCAAAGGTAGAGGAGTTAAGAAAGATGACTTGGGTTTCACACTAGTGAACTTTTCATGCTTAATACATACCGGTGATCAAGAGAGTGATGAACCTTTTGTATTTGCAAACCAAGCTCAACAAGTGATATTTGTGAAAGATCCTCATGATCATGAATGGTTTATCCCTAGGCTAATTAGTCCTCGAGACATATATAATATGGGAGAAAAGAAAATCATGCAGTTTGAGCAATTAATGCAAAATGATAATGGTGACTTAACTTTGTTAGAGGAAATTCGTCACTTTGAGGATGAGAATACTGATTGGGTTAGAAGTGGGGTTAATGATATAGTAATTGATCATGGACATTCACCAAATCAAACTGATGACAATTCTGAGTAATTTTTTAATTCTAATTCTGCCATAACTGCAGCAAATTAATTAGGCCAAAGTAGATTCCGTGAACATGCATGGAGAAATAGAACTTACTATTTTACTGAAACTGTATAGATATAGAAAATAGAAAAATAGAGAAATAATTGCACGTGTGTGTAGTAGTGTATTTTACTAATCCATAATGTGTTATGATAGAAACGTACCCAAGCAAATAGGATTAATAGGGCAAAGCAAAAAATGCCTCACACGGGAGGATCCAAAAGCATTGCAACTTTGATGGATGAACTGGTACTTATGCGTAATTTTTATTTCAGATATTTTATAAAAATGCACTGTTTTTTTTTTCTAGAACCATTAGCAACGCAGCACAGTATATATTATATGAGAACACTGAAAATTTTTCTTTTTTGCACTTCTCTTTTGACTTTGTTATTTTGTTAGGCCAAGGATGGAATCGAACCTTCACGAGCAGAGATTTTTCTCAAAATTCATAGAAGGCGTAAGGATGGTAGACCATTGGATGAGGAGTCTGCAAAAGCAGTGGTAAAATTTATGAATTTGTATCTTCTTGTTGCTGTGATTGAAAAGTATAAAGGAACTAAATCATGCATTTAGTTCTAAAATAGAAACATACATGTATCCTTCTTTTTAGCTTCACTCAATTGTAACATTTAGTTTTTTCTATATAGGAACTAATTGAAGAGAAGTTGAATAATGGCGAGCTATCTAATGAAGAATCTATTAATGGTGTTGCTTGGGAAGGAGATATTTATTCTCAAGTATTGGGAAGTGATAGAAGTGGTTACGTACGTGGTTTAGGACTTGGTCCAACACCTTCTTTATTGTGGGGTAATAAATCATCTTATGGTAAATTTGTTTCAGATGCTTTAGTATGTTGTATTTTACCGAACATGAGTTCGTTTGATGCAAGGAAGATCTTCATAGTTATCCATTTGAAGTGGATATGTTGTTGAGAATAAGTATCACATTTTCTAAGGATTTCCATGCGTTAAAGGTTATGTAGTAGGTGCGAATTGATGAAGTTTGGACAGGATGCTTTTTTTTATCACTGTTTATATTTGGGTGTGAAGCTTGGTTTTATATATTTATTGATACGTGACTTAGTTTTAGTTTAAGAGTGCATGTTTTAGTGTGTTTTTGTATGAGTGGATTTCATTCAATTTCTCTAGTGCTACCCTGTTTTCGAGAGCTGTTGATATACTTACTATACTCAAGAGAATGTTTACTATTTTCACTTTTGAAAGTCGAGTAGATCTAACTATTAGTTTACTTCACTCAGATATAATTCAATCATTGCTTCAGTTTTGAGTGTGCGCCCTCTGCCTATATATATATATTTTGACATTGTATGACTTGTTTTTCAAATTTAATTTATATTTGGATGGTATTTATAGTTTTATGAATTTTAAAATAAGTATTGGAACATTAACTGAACTGAAATTTCAATGTTATATATGCAGATGGTGTTATAGGAATTGGCATCACTATAACTGCTGTGGGACTCATAGTTGGTGGCTTTGTTGCACTGTTAGCCTAGAAGAATTAGCATATTTTGGCTTTTTTTTATTTTTTGCAAAATGTATTAAAAGTCAATAAAATGACGAAGAAACCTCTATTATGTATTGATAAATACTGCTTTTAATACTCTAGTTTGTTAAAAAGAGCATTTTAATAGAAAGCTTGTTTTAAATTTTCTTGATCAAAATTCAAATGCAAATTATCATTATCATTATCATTATCATTATCATTATTATTATTATTATTATTATTATTATTATTATTATTATTATAAAAAAATTATAGGTTGTTAGTTCTAATAAAGTGAGTATAATTAAAAAAAAAGTCTTTAAGATTTTAGCGGCAATAGTTATCACTAATTGTATTTGATGATACTCAAATCCATTAGCTAGCAATAAGTTCTCATTTTCACCAACAAGCAAGTTTTAACAGTATTTTTTTCTCTCTTCAGATTTCATTAGTAACAAGCTCTCATATCTCACAATCCACTCTAATCTCCTTTCTATTTCCTCCCCCATCGCTTCTCTGATCTCTTCGCAAGAATTCCATTTTGTCGTGCCGTCGTCGTGTGGTTCTGCACCAACCTATGTGTTCACAATGATAAAACCCAAAACACCACACACAATGAATTATTCTCAATCTTACTTGTTTACTGTTTCAACCCTTTGGATTACGGCAAATTCTCTTTTGGGTTCAACATGATCAGTCCTTTTTGTGCAAATTTCCTATCCAATCAGTTGCTAATATCTAGAACTATTTTCATGAATGTTGGTGGAATGTTATTGTCAAGGTTGGAAAACCAGAAATGGTTTTCGTTGAGCTAGTGAAAGCTACTATGCTGATGTTGTGTATATGTATAACGAGGTTTCACGCGATGAAATTAAAGTCGAGGAGAAGGTATACAGTTACTATAAGACAAAAGTCTGTCGTCACACCTTTTTCTTGTCACGCTTAAAAGTGTGGCCAAAAGGAGTCAACAACCACACTTTTATGAGAGTGGCAATTGATTAGATATTTGGCCATGCTTTTTCTGTGTAATGCTTCAAAAGTGTGGTTGAAAGGGATTAATCGTCATGCTTTTATGAGGATGGTGATTAATTAGTGATTGGGCCATATTTTTTTACCATGCTTCAAAAGCGTGATCAAAGAGGGAAACAAGCACGTTTTTAAAGTGTGGATAGTTTGTTTTCCTATAGACACCTTTTTAAAACATGCCCATATCCTCTAATTATTTGGCACCCTAAAAAAGCGTGACAATAGGGTTCTCACTTGAAATTTAATTTTTCCTTTAAACACTTAATTTTTTCTTAAGAACATCCATCACTAAAAACATCCCTCACTTAAAAGTGAGAACCCTAAACCCTCGAACCCTCTTTATCACTCAACTAAGAACCCTAAACCCTTGCAACCCTTTCTTACTTTTCAACCCTCTCTCAGCTCGCAACCCTTTTCATAATTGAGAACCTATCCTCATCTCTCAGCTCGAAACTTTCTCTTAGATCGCAACCTTTTATCTCTCTCTTGCAACCCTCCTCTCTCTCAACTCTCAAAAACTTTAATCCGTGCTACCTCCATCGGTGCGCCCACTGTCGGTGCTCACTCTTGCTCTCAAGGCCTCCCTTCGTGCTGACTCTCTCTTGCGCAAACCTTACCTCTGTTGACGCTGACTCTCTCTCGCTCCTCCTTCAATCGTCGTTGCCTCTCCCTCAATCGGCACTTAACCCTCATAGTAACACAAGAAGGTATGAATTTAATTCCCCTTTTTTTTCTGTTTCAATCATCACAAATTTGTTTCTCTGTTTCAACCCTCCACAAATTTCCCTGTTTCAACCCTCACCATAATGATGATTAATGTTTTCTTTTCTTATATAATCATCTCTTGCAACTGTAATCACCTCTCTTTTTGTTTTGTTTCTATTATGTGGTGAACTCTCTAGTTTGATTGCATTGTTATGGGGAACATGATGGATTGTCTATTTTATTATATGACCTATCGAGTGTTTTACAAGGTTCATGTATACAATGTTGAGGAGTTGGTTCTATGTGCTTTGCCTAACCAAGACACGTATGCATTTGTTCGAAATTTATACGCTTTTTGACATTGTTTTTAGTATGTTTTTAGTAGGATCTAGTTACTTTTAGGGATGTTTTCATTATTTTTTACGTTAAATTCACATTTCTGGACTTTACTATGAGTTTGTGTATTTTTCTGTGATTTCAGGTATTTTCTGGCTGAAATTGAGGGACTTGAGCAAAAATCAGATTCAGAGGTTGAAAAAGGACTGCTGATACTGTTGGATTCTGACCTCCCTGCACTCAAAGTAGATTTTCTGGAGCTACAGAACTCGAAATGGCGCGCTTCCAATTGCGTTGGAAAGTAGACATCCAGGGCTTTCCATCAATATATAATAGTCCATACTTTGGCTAAGAATAGACGACGTAAACTGGCGTTCAACGCCAGCTTTCTGCCCAAATCTGGCGTCCAGCGCCAGAAAAAGAGCCAAAACCAGAGTTGAACGCCCAAACTGGCACAAAAACTGGCGTTCAACTCCAAGAAGGACCTCTACACGTGCAACACTCAAGCTCAGCCCAAGCACACACCAAGTGGGCCCTGGAAGTGGATTTATGCATCAATTACTTACTCATATAAACCCTAGTAGCTAGTTTATTATAAATAGGAAATTACTAGTAAATCCTATTCCAGCATGATCGAGAACCGACAGATGAATAGCCGTGCCGTGACAGGGTGCGTTGATCATTTTCACTGAGAGGATAAGATGAAGCCATTGACAAGGGTGATGCCTCCAGATGATTAGCCGTGCCGTGACAGGGCATTGGATCATTTTCCCGAGAGATGACCAAAAGTAGCCGTTGACAATGGTGATGTATCACATAAAGCCAGCCAGGGAAAGGAGTAAGACTGATTGGATGAAGATAGCAGGAAAGCAGAGGTTCAGTGGAACGAAAAGCATCTCCATTTGCTTATCTGAAATTCCTACCAATGATTTACATAAGTACCTCTATCCCTATTCTATTATTTATTATTCGAAAACACCATTATCAATTTATATCTGCCTAACTGAGATTTGCAAGGTGACCATAGCTTGCTTCATACCGACAATCTCCGTGGGATTCGACCCTTACTCACGTAAGGTATTACTTGGACGACCCAGTGCACTTGCTGGTTAGTTACACGGAGTTGTGAACCATGGTCTTGGCATCATGCTTTTGGCGCTATTTCCAGGGAAAGAAAGAGCAATGAATTTTACATAATTAAAGTGTAATCACGATTCCGCGTACGTAGTTTTTGGCGCCGTTGCCGGGGATTGTTTGAGTTTTTGGCATGCTTTTGGTCCGGTAACATCAGTGCCAAGTTTGATCCGGCAACAGCACTAAGTTTTTGGCGCCGTTGCCGGGGATTGTTCGAGTTTGGACAACTGACGGTTCATCTTGTTGCTCAGATTAGGTAATTTTCTTTTTTTATTTTGTTTTCAAAAATTTTTCAAAAAAATCTTTCAAAAACTTTCCCATTTGTTTTCGAAAAAAAAAAGAGGATAATAAAAATGTTTTCAAAAATTTATTCAAAATTTTTAAGAATGAATTCTAGTGTTTCATGAAGCATGTGAAGTCTGGCTGGCTGTAAAGCCATGTCTAAATTTATTTGGACTGAGGCAGCAATTTGTTATCAAGAGCAAGCTAGTTGTTGTTAATCCACCTGCTACTGTTCCTGATTTACATGCTAAAGCTTGGCTGGCCATTGGCCATGTCTAGTGTTTTGGACCGGAGCTTTCATTGAAAGCTTGGCTGGCTAGTGAGCCATGTCTAATTCCTGGACTGAAGCTTTAGACTAACACTGCAAGATTCCTGGAATTCATATTAAAAAAATTTTGGAATCCTTATTTTTCCTTTTCCAATTAATTTTCGAAAAAAAAATATACAAAAAAAATTAGAAAATCATAAAAATCAAAAAAATATTTTTCATGTTTCTTGTTTAAGTCTTGAGTCATGTTATAAGTATGGTGTCAATTGCATGTGCATCTTGCATTTTTCGAAAATTCATGCATTCATAGTGTTCTTCATGATCTTCAAGTTGTTCTTGGTAAGTCTTCTTGTTTGATCTTGATGATTTTTTGTTTTGTGTCTTTTCATGTTTATCATATGCATTCTGGAATTCTTAGTGCCTAAGCATTAAAGATTTCTAAGTTTGGTGTCTTGCATGTTTTCTTTGCATTAAAAATTTTTCAAAAATATGTTCTTGATGTTCATCATGATCTTCATAGTGTTCTTGGTGTTCATCTTGACATTCATAGTGTTCTTGCATGCATCCCTTGTTTTGATTCAAAAATAAAAGAGAAAAACATGAAAATGATGTTTTTAATTTTTCTCTCTCATCATAAAAATTCAAAAAAAAAAAATATCTTTCCCTTTTTCTCTCATCAAATTCGAAAATTTGAGTTGACTTTTTCAAAAATTTTTAAAATCAAATTGTTTCTTATGAGTCAAATCAAATTTTCAATTTGAAAATCTTATCTTTTTCAAAATCTTTTTCAAAAATCAAATCTTTTTCAAAATTCTTAGTTATTTTCGAAAATTCCAAAAATATTTTTCAAAAATCTTTTTTATTTTTATATCAAATTTTCGAAAATAACATAATCAATTAATGTTTTGATTCAAAAATTTGAAGTTTGTTACTTGCTCGTTAAGAAAGATCCAAACTTTAAGTTCTAGAATCATATCTTGTGATTTCTTATGAATCAAGTCATTAATTGAGATTTTAAAAATCAAATCTTTTTCAAAACTAATTTCAATCATATCTTTTCAAAATATCTTCTCATCTTATCTTTTTTAAAATTGGATTTCAAAATATCTTTTCTAACTTCCTAACTTCTTATCTTTTCAAAATTTGTTTCAACTAACTAACTAACTTTTTGTTTGTTTCTTAACTTTTTCAAAACTACCTAACTAACTCTCTCTCTCTAATTTTCGAAAATATCTTCCCTCTTTTTCAAAAATTTCTCTTTAATTAACTAATTATTCTTATTTTTATTTTTGATTTTAAAAATTTTCGAAAAATACTAACATTTTTCAAAAACCAATTTCAAAAATCACTAACTCTTTTTCAAAAATCTTTTTCGAAAATTCTCCCTCTCCCATCTTATTCTATTTATTTATTCATTTATTAACATCTCATCTCACATCTCAACCCTCCTCACAGTTGTGTTTCTTCCATTACATTACATTCTTTGTCTCCCTCTTTTCTTCCACTCACAAAGGGATCCCTATACTGTGGTATAAGGGATCCATATTATTATTATTATTTCTGTGCCCTCTTCTTTGTCATATGAGCAGGAGCAAGGACAAGAACATTCTTGTTGAAGCAGATCCAGAACCTGAAAGGACTCTGAAGAGAAAATTAAGAGAAGCTGAATTACAACAAACCAGCAAGCACCTGTCAGAAATTATCAAACAGGAAAAGAAGATGGCAGCTGAAAATAATAATAATGCAAGGAGGATGCTTGGTGACTTTACTGCACCTAATTCCAATTTACATGGAAGAAGCATCTCCATTCCTGCCATTGGAGCAAACAACTTTGAGCTGAAACCTCAATTAGTTTCTCTAATGCAGCAGAACTGCAAGTTTCATGGACTTCCATCTGAAGATCCTTTTCAGTTCTTAACTGAATTCTTGCAGATATGTGATACTGTTAAGACTAATGGAGTAGATCCTGAAGTCTACAGGCTCATGCTTTTCCCTTTTGCTGTAAGAGACATAGCTAGAGTGTGGTTGGACTCTCAACCCAAAGACAGCCTGAACTCTTGGAATAAGCTGGTCATGGCTTTCTTAGCCAAGTTCTTTCCTCCTCAAAAGCTGAGCAAGCTTAGAGTGGATGTTCAAACCTTCAAACAAAAAGATGGTGAATCCCTCTATGAAGCTTGGGAAAGATACAGACCATTTTGTGGCTTTGGGAAGTACCCCGTTTCCTGTTCCTGATACTCCCACCCACCATGAGCATAATAACATGAATCATTCTGTGGTGGTGGAGAGTTTCTCATGAATTTTGATTGACCAAAAGATGATGCATACTCCTTTCTTTTTTGCAATGTGCTCAGTCTCAAACAATACTCATCCAAAGATACTACTTAAGGCTCAAGAAAATGCATAAAACAACTAAAAATAAAAGAAAAAGGCTAGTGAAACTAGCCTAAGATGCCTTGGCATTAGTATACTTCTGAAAGGAATCCTGTGAGTAATGGGATGCCTATGAAGAAGGGAGTTCTTGAAGTTGATACTCTGAATGCCATATTGGCTCGGAACAAAATATTGACTCAACAAGTCAATATGATTTCGCAGAGTCTGAATGGAATGCAAGCTGCATCCAACAGTACTCAAGAGGCATCTTATGAAGAAGAAGCTTATGATCCTGAGAACCCTGCAATAGCAGAGGTGAATTACTTAGGTGAACCTTATGGAAACACCTATAGCTCATCATGGAGAAATCATCCAAATTTCTCATGGAAGGATCAAAAGCCTCAACAAGGCTTTAATAATGGTGGAAGAAACAGGTTTAACAATAATAAACCTTTTCCATCATCCACTCAGCAACAGACAGAGAACTCTAAACAAAATACTTCTAATTTAGCAAACTTAGTCTCTGATCTATCTAAGGCCACTGTAAGTTTCATGAATGAAACAAGATCTTCCATTAGAAATCTGGAAGCACAAGTGGGCCAGCTGAGTAAAA
>NC_029785.2:36024441-36074145 GCF_000816755.2 Arachis ipaensis | reverse complement strand
CTTTACATCCCTGCTGATTTCATAGTCCTGGATACTGGAAAGGAAGAGGATGAATCCATCATCTTAGGAAGACCTTTCCTGGCCACAGCAAGAGCTGTGATTGATGTTAACAGAGGTGAACTAGTCCTTCAATGGAATGAGGACTCCCTTGTATTTAAAACTCAAGGATCTCCCTCTGCAACCATGAAGAGGAAGCATGAAAAGCTTCTCTCAAAACAGAGTCAACCAAAGCCCCCTCAGTCAAACTCTAAGTTTGGTGTTGGGAGGCCACAACCAAACTCTAAGTTTGGTGTTGAACTCCCATATCCAAACTCTAAGTTTGGTGTTGGAGAGTCTCAACCATGCTCTGAACATCTGTGAGACTCCATGAGAGCCCACTGTCAAGCTATTGACATTAAAGAAGCGCTTGTTGGGAGGCAACCCAATGTTTATTTATCTAACTATATTTTTGTTTTTCATGTTTTCTTAGGTTCATGATCATGAGGAGTCACAAAATAAATATAAAAATTGGAAACGGAATCAAAAACAGCAGAAGAAAAATCACACCCTGGAGGAAGCACCTGCCTGGCGTTCAACGCCAGAACAGAGCATGGTTCTGGCGCTGAACGCCCAAAATGGGCAGCATCCTGGCGCTGAACGCCCAGAACAAGCATGGTTCTGGCGTTCAACACCAGAAATGGCCAACAAATGGGCGTTGAACGCCCAAAATGGGTACCAACCTGGCGCTGAACGCCCAGAGTTGTGTGCAAGGGCATTTTACATGCCTAATGGGTGCAGGGATGTAAATCCTTGACACCTCCGGATCTGTTGACACCATAGGATCACCTCAAGATCTGTGGACACCACAGGATCATCTCAGGATCTGTGAATCCCACAGGATCCCCACCCACCTCACCCTCTCTCTCTTCATTCATGACCATCCCTTCTGTTTTTCCATTCACCACTCACATCCATACACACATCCTTCCATCTCCTCCATATCTTCTTCTTCTTCTATTCTTTCTTCTTTTGCTCGAGGGCGAGCAACATTCTAAGTTTGGTGTGGTAAAAGCATAAGCTTTTTGTTTTTCCATTACCATTGATGGCACCTAAACCTCTAAAAGAGGGGAAGGGAAGACAAAGGCTTCCACCTCCGAGTCATGGGAGATGAAAAGATTCATCTCAAGGGTCTATAGCTCAGTGGTAGAACATGTGGCTGCAAATCAAGAGATCCCTGAGATACCTCAAGGGATGCACTTTCCTCCACAGAACTATTGGGAGCAAATCAACACCTCCCTAGGAGAATTAAGTTCCAACATGGGACAATTAAGGGTGGAACATCAAGAACACTCCATCATCCTTCATGAAATTAGAGAAGATCAAAAAGCAATGAGGGAGGAACAACAAAGACAAGGAAGCGACATAGAAGAGCTCAAGGACATCATTGGTTCCTCAAGAAGGAAACGCCACCATCACTAAGGTGGATTCATTCCTTGTTCTTATTTCTTCTGTTTTTCGTTTTCTATGTCTGTGTCTTCATTACATGATCATTAGTAGTTAGTAACTATGTCTTAAAGTTATGAATGTCCTATGAATCCATCACCTCTCTTAAATGAAAAATGTTTTAATTCAAAAGAACAAGAAGTACATAAGTTTCGAATTTATCCTTGAACTTAGTTTAATTATATTGATGTGGTGACAATGCTTCTTGTTTTCTGAATGTATGCTTGAACAGTGCATATGTCTTTTGAATTTGTTGTTTATGAATGTTAAATATGTTGGCTCTTGAAAGAATGATAACTAGGAGACATGTTATTTGATAATCTGAAAAATCATAAAAATGATTCTTGAAGCAAGAAAAAGCAGCAAAGAACAAAGCTTGCAGTTGCTTGGGGACAAGCAACAATTTAAGTTTGGTGTTGTGATGAGCGGATAATTTATACGCTTTTTGACATTGTTTTTAGAATGTTTTTAGTAGGATCTAGTTACTTTTAGGGATGTTTTCATTAGTTTTTATGTTAAATTCACATTTTTGGACTTTACTATGAATTTGTGTGTTTTTCTGTGATTTCAGGTATTTTCTAGCTGAAATTGAGAAACTTGAGCAAAAATCAGATTCAGAGGTTGAAGAAGGACTGCTGATGCTGTTGGATTCTGACCTCCCTGCACTCAAAGTGGATTTTCTGGAGATACAGAACTCGAAATGGCGCGCTTCCAATTGCGTTGGAAAGTAGACATCTAGGGCTTTCCAAAATTATATAATAGTCCATACTTTGTCCAAGAATAGACGATGTAAACTGGCGTTCAATGCCAGCTTTCTGCCCAAATCTGGCGTCCAGCGCCAGAAAAGGAGCCAAAACCAGAGTTGAACGCCCAAACTGGCACAAAAACTGGCGTTCAACTCCAAGAAGGACCTTTACACGTGCAGACGATTAGCCGTGCTGTGACAGGGCATTGGATCATTTTCCCGAGAGATGACCGAAAGTAGCCGTTGACAATGGTGATGTGTCACATAAAGCCAGCCAGGGAAAGGAGTAAGACTGATTGGATGAAGATAGCAGGAAAGCAGAGGTTCAGAGGAATGAAAAGCATCTCCATTCGCTTATCTGAAATTCCTACCAATGATTTACATAAGTACCTCTATCCCTATTCTATTATTTATTATTCGAAAACACCATTATCAATTTATATCTGCCTAACTGAGATTTGCAAGGTGACCATAGCTTGCTTCATACCGACAATCTCCGTGGGATTCGACCCTTACTCACGTAAGGTATTACTTGGACGACCCAGTGCACTTGCTGGTTAGTTACACGGAGTTGTGAACCATGGTCTTGGCATCATGTTTTTGGCGCCATTTCCAGGGAAATAAAGAGCAATGAATTTTACATAATTAAAGTGTAATCACGATTCCGCGTACCAGTCATACCAAGTAATACCTTAGGTGAGTAAGGGTCGATCCCACGAGGATTGATGGACCAAGTAACAACGGTTTTGTGATCCTAATACCCTACCACACAGAGCTTTACACCTAGGATGTAAAACAGAGGTGGCGAGTTGCTACGACCTCTAGAATAAAATATATACATTTTAATAATATTAGAAGGAAAAAATAGACGAGGAGCCTTGAGAGATAGGTGAAACAAATCGCAAAACCAAGAAAAAGCGCAACGCTCAAGGGAGAGATTACTTTTGTGTGAAGAAAGCTAGAGTTCATAGGTATAGATAAATAGAAAGTAGGAATAGAGGGTCAAGGATACAGGATAACAAGCTCCTAGCTCAGACTGCGAAGCCAAGGCTAGCTGGAGAATTTTCACATACATATATTCATATCCCAAAACCCAAAAATACAAGGATAAATCCTGATTCTCCATAAACCTCTAAGAGGTACAAAATAAAGTAGTTGTTTGGAGAGTTAAGTACATAAATAAACATAAACTATAGATCAAAAATAAAACCCAGAAATCGCTCCGCTACAGAAGTCCAGACGCCTACTGAGGAGCCTCCCGACCTGCATCTGAAAAACAACACAGTATGGGGTGAGAACCGGAGGTTATCAGCATGGTAAAAGGTGACACGCACATAAGATATAAGGTCCTGGGAATGCCAAAGGCAATCCTAGAACACCGACACTTAGATTATAAAGCTTAAAGTACTAAACAGCAACCATAAAAAGGTGGTCTTCTAAAGGTATCTAAGCCTAGCCTAAAATTTATCCTTAACACTAAGTTTTACCACATTTCCTCCATTCTTCCATCTCCGGTGAAATATCAAAGACAGACAAATAGACAAAAGCAAGCATGGGTAGGAAACAAGTAAATCAAGTAGCAATAATGACAGTTAACATAATATATTCAATTAGGCACTCCCAAATAAGGCATAGCAAATAAAACAAACAATATGCACATGATGTATGCCTGTCCTCTGGCTGATGATATCATCTGTCGATTATATAGCCAACCCGACATGTCCTGGTAGCTAACCATGGATTGAAACACCCATGTAGAGCAAGTGGGTTTGAGCTACAACCCCCTTGCTACTACCCGCTTAACCCAGAGCAAGTGGAATAACCACTACTACGGCTACTACTCCGGCGGGTGTTTAAAAGCTCAACCTGGAGCAAGAGGGATGAACTACCATCCTTGCTACTACCCAGGCGTCACAAACATACTCTTGTTCAATTTAAATCAAGCATGATCATTATCAATTCTCAAACATTTACCTGAAGCAAGCGGGATGAACCACCATCCTTGCTACTAACCAGGCGTCACAATTACTGACCTGGAGCAAGCGGGATGAACCACCATTCTTGCTACTACCCAGGTATCTCAAATATACATTTATTCATTCCATCTCATTTCAACCATCAAGCATCATATCATTCACAGTCATTCATAATCATATCATAACCATTCATTATTGCTATGTCATCATTAACTTCTCATACCTCCACATCTTCTCATATGATTCATCATATTTACTCTTTACTTCACCCTCAAGCTACCTCAAATTCCTAGCTTCATCTAATTACTAGGTTTATTATTACATTATATGACTAAAAGAATGAAATTTGGGGTTTAAAAATTTGAAATTCGGTTTAAAACTCAAAATCCAGTTTTGCAGAAAATAGAGGCCACGCATACGCGTATACGCTAGGCAGAAGCGCATGGTCACGTATGAGAAACTTGCGTATGCATAAACCCCATGCCACGCGCACGTGTCGGCCATGCGTACACATGGACATGTAAATTTAGCCCATTACGCGTACGTATGGGCTCATTCTCGTACGAATATATGGAAGGCAGTAGCCACCATATGCGAACGAGGGTTTCGCGTACACAAAAGTCTCATGTCACGTGTATGCGTGGGCCACGCGTACGCGTGGGTGTACATTTTTCCAAAAATTTTTACTAAGTCTAAAATCTACAGTTTTGCCATTTTAAACCCCAAACTTCCGATGCGCATAACTTTCTCGTCTTAAAACAGTTTTCATCTATTCTTCAAACGACATAAACTTCACGGACCCAATTTTCATACAAAATAAGTTTAAAATCATTTGGGGGTCCGGAAGCCAAGTTATGGCTCGCCAAAATTTGTCCAAAAACCAAATTTCACAAGACCTCAAAAACCTCTATTTTCTTTTAAAACTTACTCCAACCCAACTCATCATACCTATAATCATCAATACAACATTCCTTTAATAATATCACAGCATTCTTTACAATCCTATCAATTCTCAACTCAACAACATCACACTTCAACCCTTCTATTCATCAATAGTATATTATTTCACTTATTCACATTTACATACATTTCACTTGTTCAACATTTCCATACATACACATAACATCATCAATTCATCACTCTTAGTTCATCTAACAAGCCACCCAATTCATATCACAATTCTTGCCAAGGTTACAAAGCATCAAATACATTCATACATTCCCACCTAACCTACGGTCATCTAGCCTAGATTTTCACAGAACATTATATATTAAATACTCAAAACCTAAACCATACCTTGGCCAATTTCCACGTATAACCTGAGACACCTCCACAAAGCAACCTTTCCAGCCTTCCTAACCACAATTTAGCTTCTCAAGCTTCCAATCAAGCCTCAAGTATATTCAATTCTTACTGCATCTCACATATATTCATACACCTAACACAATTGTCATATATACATACCAAATTTAATTTCCAACTCACTAAATCAAAGAATTAACTAGGTTTAATGATCCTTACTGTACCCAAGTGCCAAATAAGCAAGAGTGAGCATTTTTCTCAAGCTAATCGGGTCCTATAACACAAAATGACCAAAATCTCAACACCCACATACATAATTTTCAAAAATCAAGGGGGTAAAGAAACTGGATTGAGAGAGAAGCTTACCAATTAAATTGATCCGATAGAATTGTAGAGCTCGATGCGGTGAACACGTAGCCACAAACAGTGCAGTGATCGGATCTAGGAGCGGAAAGTTATGGAGGTTAGATTATGGTGTTAGGGTTTGGAAAGCTTCTCTTCTCCCTCTTGGCTTGTTTCAGCGTTTTAGATGAATGGAGGAAGAAGGAGGAGTGTTTTATTAAGTGTGTGTGGCTGAATGGGTTGGGCTTGGGCCCATCTTGGGCCCGATTCGACCGGTTCGACCCAATCTTTGGTCAAATTCTTTAAAATTAGTGCCAAAATTCTTATTTTAATTAGCTCTATCCAATTAAATTATAAAATTTTCATTTCTAATTTTTTTTATTAAAAATTAATTTATTAATTAATTATTCGCTAATTTTGCGGAGTTTACACTCCACCTTGTCAGACAAGCAAAAAGAAGTATTTTGAGTTTAAAAGCATCAAACAGCAGTTCAGGAATTAAGAAAGCAAGCAATAAATTGGGTTGTGAAGATTATATGAGAGAACAGTTAAGGTTTCAGGGATATTTACTTTTCTGAATTAACAATTCTTATCAACTACTTTAATCATGCAAGATTCAATTCATGGCAATCCCTAATTAGTTAAACCCTAATTCCTTAGTTATTTAATCTCCACTAACCTAATCAACTGTCAATTCCTTGGTCACTTAATTTAGGATTAAAGGTTTAAGTCCAGTTCTAGTTTATTAGCCACACAAATCTTAATTACCCCAAAGATAAAATGATTATATGTCATGTATCACGTTAGGTCAAGATAACCAGAGATTTGTGAGAAATTACTTTCAAGCGGTTATTTAAGTGATTTAACTTTTCCAAGATTTAACAAGAATTCAAGTAGAAAATGAGTTATCTTCCAATATACTCTAATCCCTAGGATGAAGAACAAAAGTAATTCTTGAATATAAATAAGTGAATTGATTAAAAGTAGAATGATAATAGTGTTAACCCATAGAATAAATAGAGCTCCCGACCTTAACAATGGAGGTTTAGTTGCTCAAGAAGAAAATAAACCCTAGCAAAGAAAAGTGTGTAAATCTAAAATGTGCGGAAGAGGAGAAGAAGAGGCTAGATCAAGATATCTTCTCCTTTTATATCTATTCCTAATTAATGTAAGATATATTTTATAAAAACTAAATATCTTCTTAATTTAAAACTAAATTAAAAATCAAATTAAATCCTAAAAATTCGGTGAGATTCACGTGGAAACCGTTCTTTTTTAGCATACTGTCGCCAAACTTGAGATTCTGGCATTTGGCACCATGTATGCAGCAAGTACGCACACTTTCCCATGTTCTTGGTGACAAACCTGAGATTCTGGCGTTTGGCGCCAGCTTGGAAGTGGCAAATTTGAGTTCTGGTGACAAACTTCATGTTGGTGGCATTTGGTGGCGTTTGGCGCCGTGTTGCCAGAGGCAAAGTATAAACTATTAAATATCGTTGAAAAGCTTTGAAAGTTGGCTTTCTAATGCCACTAGAACAGCATCAATTAGACCTTTGTAGCTCAAGTTATGCTCGTTGGAGTGCGAAGAGGTCAGAGTTGACAGCATTCACTTTCTCCCTTTTCTTCTACACGAACTCTGTCAAACTCGCCCGAATGCTACCTGTAATAAATCAAATTGCAAAAAAACTCAAAGTAGCATTCATGGTGATTTAAAATGCCTAAATCTTGATTTAATTCAATAATTTCTCATGCAAATTCACTAAGAAAAGATATGGAAGATGCTCATGCATCACAATACCAAAGTTGAATTGTTACTTGTCCTCAAGCAACCGAAAACAATGTGAACATGAGATGTGAATTTGCATGAGATTTGAGCTTCAATTAACCTCCTGTCTATCTCAGAGTGAGGTTAACAACACTGTGAGCAAGAGTAGTTCCGGCATCTCACTATCCTTTGGAGTTCAGGAGTGTTAATTTCATTCAGAAGTAGAATCCGGATAGTATTATGAATTCTCTTGCTTTTTCACTTCGGATTAATCCTTGAACATAACATTTTCTTTTCTTTTCTTTGGTGCTTTGCACCTTGAGCCTAGCCGAGACTCTAAATTTTTTGTCTCAAGCTTTACTTGATATAGAAACACCACAAGCACTTAACTGGGGAACTCTTTGAGTTATGATTCTTCTTTTGAATTTTCCAGTCAGTGGTGCTCAAAGCCTTTGACATACTCTTTATTTGTACTTGACTTTGACTCTAAGTGCTCTGTCTTAAGGGTTTCTTGACACAATCACACCACAAGCATATAGCTAAGAAAACAACTCTTTTGAGCTTTTGATCATTTTTAACCTTCCTAGCCATTGATGCTCAAAGCCTTGGGCCTTGCTTTTTATTTTCTTTTTCTTTTTGTTGTTTCTTTTGCTTCAAGGATGAATTTCTTGTTTAATTTAAAGTATTCATAATAGTTCTCTAAATTCCTATTCCTCATGCATCAACATCCTTTGATTCAATTTCAAATATGCACTGTTCATATCATGCATTCAAAGTCACAGATAAACACCACCATTTCTAAGAAAATAAGACTACTATAATCTTAAATATAAATTCAATTTCTCATGCAATATATCACTTCTTTTCTTTTTCTTTTTTTAGATTCAAACTCAGTGAGCAGTGCGTTACATGAGACATCCTTTCAAATTAAGAACAAACAACTAAATCAAACTAAAATCTAAGAACTGAAAGTACTGTGATCATGCAACTGATAAAGACAAGCAGCGGAAAATAGGAGATAACGAAACAAGAGCAGAAAGGGAAATAGAATGAAAGGAACTCAACCACCTTAGTTATCCTGGTGGCCATCTCATTCCTTAGGCTGTGCTCCTTTTTCAAGATGATTCACCTCCTTTTGGTACCATTGATGACTCCTCAGGTGAGTGAAGGTCGATCCCACGAGGATTCATGGACCAAGAAACATTGGTTGAGTGATTCACTTATTCAGACAAGCAAAAAGAGGTATTTTGAGTTCAAAAGCATCAAACAGAAATTCAGGAATTAAGAAAGCAAGCAGTAAATTGGGTTGTGAAGACTATATGAGAGAACAGTTAAGGTTTTAGAGATATTTATTTTTTCAGATTAACAATTCTTACCAACTACTTTAATCATGTAAGATTCAATTCATGGCAAACCCTAATTGATTAAACTCTAACTCCTTAGTGATTTAATCTCCTCTAACCTAATTAACCGCCAATTTTTTGGTCACTTAATTTAGGATAAAAGGTTTAAGTCCAGTTCTAGTTTATTAGCCACACAAATCTTAATTACACAAAGATAAGATGATTATATATCATCTATCACGTTAAGTCCAGATAATTAGAGAATTGTGAGAAATTACTTTCAAGTTGTTATTCAAGTGATTTAACTTTTTCAAGATTCAACAAGAATTCAAGTAGAAAAAGAGTTATCATCCAATATACTCTAATCCCTAGGATGAAGAACAAAAGTAATTCTTGAATATAAATCATTGCATTGATTAAAAGTAGAATGATAATAGTATTAATCCATAGAATAAATAGAGCTCCTAACCTTAACAATGGAGGTTTAGTTGCTCATGGAGAAAATAAACCCTAGTTGAGAAAAGTGTGTAAATTTGAAAAGTGCGGAAGAGGAGAAGAAGAGACTAAGTCAAGATATCTTCTCCTTTTATATCTATTCCTAATTAATGTAAAATATATTTTCTAAAATCTAAACATATCTTTTCTTAATTCGAAACTAAATTAAAAATCAAATTAAATCCTAAAGATTCGGTGAGATTCACGTGGAAACCCTTCTTTTTCTGCATACTGGCGCCAAACTTGAGATTCTAGCGTTTGACGCCATGTATGTAGCAAGTACGCATACTTTTCCACATTCCTGGTGCCAAACTTGAGATTCTGGCATTTGGTGCCAGCATGGCAATGGCAAATTTGTGTTCTGGCGTTAAACTTCTTGTTGGTGGCGTTCGGTAGCATTTTGCATCGTGGTGCCAGAGGGAAAGCTTAGACTATTACATATCATTTGAAAGCTCTGAAAGTTGGCTTTCCAATGCCACTAAAACCACATCAATTGGAATTCTCTAGCTCAATGTATGCTCATTGGAGTGTGAAGAGGTCAGGGTTAACAGCATCCACTTTCTCCTTTTTCTTCTACATGGACTCTATCAAACTTGCCCGAATGCTACCTGACTAAACGAAATTGCAAAACAACTCAAATATTGATTTGATTCAACAATTTCACATGCAAATTCACTTAAAAAAGATAAGAAAGATGCTCATGCATCAATAATCATTTGTTATTTTCTTTCATTATAATATAAATTTCTTATTGGAATGGTTTTTTATGTTTGTTTTTAATTTTTTGGTCAAGGAATACTAAATGGGGATTTCTTGAGCGTGTGAGAGTCACTAGTGCACCGTCACCTAGATCAGTCTTGTGCAGCAGTATGTCCGTGATAAAGGTGTATTGGAGGAAGTTCGCAACTATGTGAGTGATCAATTCATTTTTATTTTTGTATTTGATTATTGTCTAATGGAATTGAATAATCAGATAAGAGAGTTCCAATTATAGGCATCTCCATCAAATAACTTTCAACCTTTAAGGCATGTAATAGCCTTATGTACTACTATTTGCATTGACGTTTTGGGTAGTCTTGTGACGGTTAATAATGATATTGTCAAGAGAATATGTCCTTTTGTAGTTTCAGATCTTAATCCTGGGTTAAGGGAGTTTCAGATCATGATGCGGATTTTATAAACCACAAAACACCGGCAAGTGCACCAGGTCGTACCAAGTAATAACTTACGGTGAGTGATTGTCGATCCCACTAGGATTAACGGATTAAGCAAGCAATGGTCAATTGATTAATCTAGTTAGACAATCAAATTAAAGTTTTAGAAGGCTTTAATATAAACAATGCAATAAACGAAAGGAAATAGTGAGTGCTAAGAAGAATATATGATTAAGAAAGTTAAGGTTTCAGAGATGTTAACACTTCTGGATTAATAATTTTCACTTTCCACCTTAATCATGCATGATACTTCCATGGCAAATAATTAATAATTAAACCCCAATCCCTTGATGATTCAATTTCTTTTTCACATAATTAAACACTAATCCCTTAGTCGCCTAATCAAGAAAAGAGTTATGCACGTTTCTAATTTATAAGGCCACAAAATTCATAAGAATTTAACCTAGTTGATTCGATGTCACTTATCAAGTCTAGTTTCAAAACTTAAGAGTTGTGAGAATTGGTTTTCAAGCTTAATTCAATTAATCAACTTTTCCAAGAAGTTAAGATAATTCAAGTCAGAGAGGAATTGTTTCCGAACATATTCAAACCCTTTTTTTATGAAGAACGAAAACCTTTTCTTAAGAAATAATCAATTGCATAAATTAAAGGTAGAAAAGATTTACATTAATCCATGGAATTAACAGAGCTCCTAACTGTTCATAGCCTGAACCGAGCTATAGGGTCTGGGCTGCACGAAGACAAGGGACCGACCTCTTTAAAAGGTCGGCCCATTACAATGAACTCTTCTCAAAGAGCTCGGAAGATCGCCACAGAAGCCCAAGGAGGCTGATAAACCCATATTTTATGGTTTATTTTGTGCCTAATTTAAGTGATTTATTCAATCCTTCACTCACTTATTCATGTTAATTGCATGGTTTTACTTTCCTTTCCTTATTATGTGATATATGTGAAATACATGTTCCCTATGCTTTAAAAATAATTATTTTAATTACTCTTTATTACCATTCGATGTCGTGATTTGTGTGTTAAGAAGTTTCAGATATTCTAAAGGTAGGAATGACTTAAAGGATGGAAAGGAAACATACAAAAATGGAAGGAAAGCACAAAATGGAGTTTTTGAAGAAACTGGCAGTGACGCGAACGCGTGGGCGACGCGGCCGCATGCCTGGCGCGAAGAGAGCGCGAAACGAACGCGTGAATGACGCGATCGCGCGCCACGAGCAAAACGCAGATGAAGCGGACGCATGACCGAAGCGAACACGTGATAAGGAAAACTCCAGATGACGCGACCGCGTGACCCACGCAGACGCGTGACAGACGCCACGCACCAGAAATTACAGAAAATGCTCCCAGCGATTTCTAAAACCCTTTTTGGCCCAGATCCAAGTACAGAAAGCACATATTAGAGGTTATAAAGTGGGAGAATACATCCAGTCAAAGGAGAGTCTCAAATTATTTACTTTTGATGATTTAAATGTAGTTTTTAGAGAGAGGTTCTCTCCTCTCTCTCTTAGGATTAGGATTTAAGATTTTTCTTGCTTTCATGATTGTCTCTTTTTATCAGGTTCAGCTTTCTTTTTTATTATCTTCTCAATTTAATTTATGAACTTTTCTATGTTACAGATAATTCTCTTAATTAATGTTATTTGAGGTATTTCGGTTTATGATCGCTTTGTTTTATTTATGTTACCGTTACTTCCAATCTGAAGATATTTTTATTCAAGTAGATTTACTTTTCCCCTTTTGGTCTTGGTTAAGAAATCAGTAACTCGGGAGTTATCAAACTCAACATGATCGATAATTGTTATCTTTGCTAATTGAATTGACTTCAATAATTCCAGTCCTTTCTTAGGAATTGACTAGAACCTGAAGATCAGACTAATCAATCCGCTTGACCTTCCCTTGCTTAGGTAAAGGCTAACTAAGTGGGATTAAGACTATATTCTCATCACCATTGATAAGGATAATTAGGACAGGACTTCCAATTTCTCATACCTTACCAAAAGTTTATTTTACAGTCATTTACTTATTTTAATTGCAATTTAAATTACTTGCCCCCTACTTTCAAAACCCCAGTTTACAATCTTCATAACCAATAATAAGAACATACTTCCCTGCAGTTCCTTGAGAAGACGACCCGAGGTTTAAATACTTCGGTTATCAATTTATTTAGGGGTTTGTTACTTGTGACAACCAAAACATTTGTACGAAAGGATTTCTGTCGATTTAGAAACTATATCTACAACGCGACTATTTTTATAAAATTCTTTACTAGCAAAAATCCTAACGTCAAAATGGTGCCGTTGCCGGGGAACTCCAAACGTGTGCCTTATTATTGGTTATTGTAAATATTTTATTTTGCCTGTTTATTTATTTTATTTTTGCTTTTTAGTTTTATTAGCTACTATGAATTCTTATCCCTCTCGCTTTGAGTTTGGTTCTGATATTGTTGAAAGGAATGAGAGCTATAATAGGAATATGCATCAAGGTCTACGGAATCAATGATGGATGGAGTCAAGAGGATCTGATCACCCCTTTAGGCAACAATCCCTTCCAAGATATCATGGACAAAGACCATTCTATAATGCATGCGAAGCTGATAGATATGGTGGACCACCTTGTAACTACAAACAAGCCCCACCCTGTGCTTATAGACCATCATCTCAACGAAGATTTGAACCCCCACACTCATAAGTTCCTTTTCACCATTCACCACCGTATGACCCTTATCCACCACAATTTCAATCCAATTACTCCCGAGTACCACCACATTCTTGTTCTGAACCCCCTTCCCAACCAATGAATCCTCACACCCACCCCAACCTCCTATGGACAAAAGACTGCGTGTTCTTCTTCAAGGGCAAGCCAAGATGAAAAAAAGTGTACTGGAACTCACTACTGCCGTAACTGAGGTAGTAAATTTAATAGCTTCCCGACATCTGAGAACTCAAAGTACCCCAATAGCCGCATGTGGGAAATCAAAAGAAGAGCGTGGTATGAAGGAGACACTAGAGACCCCGGTGGACAATGAGGAGCATGGCTTTGTACTAGAACAAGTAGAGGAAGCCATGATAGTTGTAGAGGAAGAAGTGGTTGAAGATTTAGGAGATGCTGAACCTCCGTGGGAATCAAGAGCCATAAAGGATTCCGCTGAGGAATCCGAAATTGATGTCAAGAAGGACAATGCACAACCTCCACAGCATATACTTTGTGAAAAATTGGACGGAACAGACCAAGAAGTTGATTCCATGGGCAGTGACAATCTTGCCTCAAGCTCTCCTAGTCACAAACTCACATCCGCAACTGAATTCCTTGAGCCTGAAGAACCTTATCCAAGTGAATACGAAGAAGATGAGGAGGTAGATTTCTCTCAACCTCCAGCTTATGACTTGAGTGATGAGGAAGACATAGAAGACTTTGATCAGGACGATGTTGCATTTGAAGAATTCTGCAAGGAAGTGGAGAAATTCACAGAAGAGCACAAGGGAGTAGAACTTACAGAACCACTGGAAACACCTATCCCAAGGCCATTACCACCCAATACAAGCTTCAAGTGGGTACAATCCTTAACCTTTATCTTTACTTTTCCACTTGAATATGGTTCGCTTGAAACAGATAGCCAGCTTAGAGCTCTCTGCGGCTTTAAGAGTAAGAGGGAAATGGCTCGCACTAAGAGCTGGTGCACAAGGTTCAATAAGGTTCTACGCTTCAACTCAAAGTGCACGGATTGGCATCATGTTCAATTGAATGGATCTCGGAAAACGTTTGGTTATCTTGGTGAAAATCTAATTTCTAAACCGCCCGGATGGAAAATTATAAATCAAGACGAAGGCGGACTTAAAAGCAAAGTTTGGGATCCTGGAATCTATTCTGATATTCGTCACCCCGGGGGCCCGAGAATCTGTTTGAAGCTGCTCAGAAGCTTTACATGCCTAGTTTGGGACCCCGGAGGCTGTTGGCATTCCAAACATTGGTGGAGATTTCTGGATGAGTTTAAGCATAAGCCACCATAACAGAATGCTCATCCAATGTCCAACTTAAGGACTTTAAATAAAAGTGCTAGGTGGGAGACAACCCACCATGGATATCTGACACTCAAAGAAAAGGAAAAGGAAAGGCAACAACTGGCAAACGGAAAAGAGGAGAATCCTCTATGTCCATCCTGGACATCATGCATGATGACTCCTGGCGGGAGAAATACTTTACCCCGCAGGAGAAGGCTGACCAGCTACTCCCTGCCACTGATCCCATTAAGTTTGCAAACAGATACTGCGAGCTGAAGTATCCGGTGTTTGCAACCTCCAGGAACCTGTACCTGGAGCAGACTCTGAAAATTCCGAAAGAACTCCAGCAATACACCGCCGATCAAATCAAACAAAGAGGCTGGTTCTTCCTGGAGAGAAACCTGGCAGAGGTCAATGCTTCTTGGGTAAGAGAGATTTAGTGCAATTACTTCAAAACTTCCCAACATGCAGTGAACCTAAGAGGGAAGCAGATACTGGTCACTGAAGTGGCTATTGAGGATATTCTGCAGCTTCAGCCTAAATCCGATCAGCTTGATGGTTACCAAAAGGCTGAGGAGGACATGCGCTTCATGAGGTTTGACTGGGATGCGGTCAAGGCAAGGATAGCCCTTGACCCGACTGTCCCATGGGTCATGGGTCAGAACACCACCATGCCTAAGGGAATCAAGCGGATATACTTAAATGATGAGGCTTGGCTCTGGCACCAGATCCTGAGCAACTTTGTTATGCCGAGTACTCACGAGACGAAGTTACCTGCCGCTATGATCACCCTCCTCTGGTGTGTGATGGAGGGTAAGGACCTGTACCTGCCACGATTCATCGGGTACTACATGGCCAGGGTCCACGTCAGAGGCACTCTCCCCTTTCCATATCTGATTACCCAGCTCGGCCGTCAAGCTGACGTGCCTTGGGAGGATGCTGATGAGAAGCCACCTACTGTAGAATGCAAGAAGATTATCCCTCACAGCAGGAACTTTCTGGCTTTGGGCTACAGACCTCCATTCCTCACTGCCCCTGATGAGACAGCCACACCTTCAGCTGACCCCTCTTCATCTACTGCTACCCCAGCTACCACCACTGCACCTCCACCTGCCTCAGAGCCAGTTTATCACCTCGTGCATCGCCTATTTCAGCAGCTAGACCAGATGGAGCGCCGCAACCGGCACCGATATGAGAGATCTGAGCGTCGCAGCAAGTGATGCTATGAGCACCTAAAGCTGATGATACAATCTGACGGCGACATCCCCTCTGAGCCTGACACACCATCAGAGCCATCTGAGGAGGAGGCGGATGATCATGAGGCGGAGACCCATCCACAGAGACAGGCTGAGCAGGCAGTCCCGGAGTAAGCTGCGCCACAGCAGGAGGCCCCGCATCAGATTCAGGCTGCAGACCCAGAGTGATTAACCCAATAAACACTGAGTGACTAGAGAGTAAACACAAAATCCAGTGAGGGTTCAATAGCTCATCAACATATATCTCTGCTTAAATTGTTAATTGTCTTGCAATTGTGCAATATTTTTCTTTCCCATCTCAATTGTAAAAGTGCTTTAACATTATCTAAGGTTTGGCTATGCATATATGATTCCTTGAGAATGTGAATTAATTCAACTACATGTAAGTTTTATATACAAGTGAATGACAATTAGAATTGCATGATTCATTTAGGTAGTTGCATTTAGAGTAGATTGCATTGCATGAGATTCCACCACCTTAACTTTAACCTTATTCTTTATCTTGGATTTAGCATGAGGACATGCTATTGTTTAAGTGTGGGGAGGTTGATAAACCCATATTTTATGGTTTATTTTGTGCCTAATTTAAGTGATTTATTCAATCCTTCACTCACTTATTCATGTTAATTGCATGGTTTTACTTTCCCTTCTTTATTATGTGATATATGTGAAATACATGTTCCCTATGCTTTAAAAATAATTATTTTAATTACTCTTTATTACCATTCGATGCCGTGATTTGTGTGTTAAGTAGTTTCAGATATTCTAAAGGCAGGAATGACTTAAAGGATGGAAAGCAAAAATGGAAGGAAAGCACAAAATGGAGTTTTTGAAGAAACTAGCAGCGACGCGAACGCGTGGGCGACGTGGCCGCATGCCTGGCGCGAAGAGAGCACGACGCGAACGCGTGAATAACGCGATCGCGCGCCACGAGCAAAACGCAGATGACGCGGACGCATGACCGAAGCGAACGCATGATAAGGAAAACTCCAGATGACGCGACCGCGTGACCCACGCGGACGCGTGACAGAGGCCACGCACCAGAAATTACAGAAAATGCTCCCAGCAATTTCTGAAACCCTTTTTGGCCCAGATCCAAGTACAGAAAGCACAGATTAGAGGTTATAAATTGGGGGAATACATCCAGTCAAAGGAGAGTCTCGAATTATTTACTTTTGATGATTTAAATGTAGTTTTTAGAGAGAGGTTATCTCCTCTCTCTCTTAGAATTAGGATTTAGGGTTTTTCTTGCTTTCATGATTGTCTCTTTTTATTAGGTTCAACTTTCTTTTTTATTATCTTCTCAATTTAATTTATGAACTTTTCTATGTTACAGATAATTCTCTTAATTAATGTTATTTGACGTATTTCAGTTTATGATCGCTCTCTTTTATTTATGTTACCGTTACTTCGAATCTAAAGATATTTTTATTCAAGTAGATTTACTTTTCCCCTTTTGGTCTTGGTTAAGAAATTAGTAACTCGGGAGTTATCAAACTCAACGTGATCAATAATTGTTATCTTTGCTAATTGAATTGAACTTCAATAATTCCAGTCCTTTCTTAGGAATTGACTAGAACCTGAAGATCAGACTAATCAATCCACTTGACCTTCCCTTGCTTAGGTAAAGGCTAACTAAGTGGGATTAAGACTCAATTCTCATCATCATTGATAAGGATAATTAGGACAGGACTTCTAATTTCTCATACCTTATCAAAAGTTTATTTTACAGTCATTTACTTATTTTAATTGCAATTTAAATTACTTGCCCCCTACTTTCAAAACCCCAATTTACAATCTTCATAACCAATAATAAGAACATACTTCCCTGCAGTTCCTTGAGAAGACGACCTGAGGTTTAAATACTTCGGTTATCAATTTATTTAGGGGTTTGTTACTTGTGACAAGCAAAACGTTTGTACGAAAGGATTTCTGTCGGTTTAGAAACTATATCTACAACGCGACCATTTTTATAAAATTCTTTACCAGCAAAAATTCTAACGTCAGAAGCCCATAACGAAAGGACCGCCGACTACTAGAAAGCGGTTAGCCAAAGATAATGATCTCACCCATGAAAGATAAGATAAGATAACAAACTTATCTCAAAGGAAGATCATCAAACACTACTATAAATACACTGGAGCACCCATGTACAACTCATACTCCAATTCTATAAAAAACATGCCTAGAGCCCGTACTGACTTAAGCATCGGAGTCTCTTGCAGGTACCACCATCCACCGGTGACCAAGGACTAAGAAGCTCCTCCGCTGCAACAAGTCGGATACAGTAGCTATAACCGGACCAGAAGGTCTCGCCCGAGATCGACCACTCCATTTCAGGTAACCCTCGGAACATTGGCGTCATTGCCGGGGAACCTGGAAGTCATCCCAACATCATGGAAAACGACCCTCCTAACAACGACCATACCTCTGGCTTAGAAGACGGTACACCAACAAAAAACACAGATGCCATACCTCCGTCCCCAAAAGAAGCGAATCCCTCCAAAAAAGATAAACCAGCACAGAATGCAGAAATCCTAGATGCCATCCGTGAGCAACAAGACCGCCTCAAAGAGCTCGAGCAAGAGGCAGAACGGCAACAAGAAGTCGAGCAGGATCTGCAAAGAGAAACAAGACGGCGCAGAGAGCTGGAAGAAAAACTCCAAAAACTTGAGGCCGACATCAAAGCCAAAACTACATGATCCGACCGCGACACTAGCCCCCACAGGGAGCAAGACCCATACACAAGAGAAATTATGAAAGCTAAAGTTCCAAAGGACTTCAAAGCTCCTGACATGACCCCATACGATGGGACATCTAACCCAAGCCATCATCTCAGCAATTTTAGGAGCCGGATGTACCTCACGGATGCCTCGGACACAACTCGCTGCAAAGCCTTCCCGACTACTCTCACCAAAACAGCTATAAAGTGGTTCGATAGTCTACCACCAAGATCGATCGCAAGCTTCGACGACCTCACCAAAAAATTTCTAGCCAAGTTCTCCATACAAAAGGATAAAGCTAAACACGCTCCAAGCCTGCTAGGGATCAAGCAGGGAGATCGGGAAAGCCTCCGAAGCTACATGGAAAGGTTCAATAAATCATGCCTCGACATACAGAACCTCCCCACAGAAGCAGCTGATAAACCACTATTTTATGGTTTATCTTGTGCTCATTTGAGTGGTTTTTATCAACTCTTTACCCACTTATTCATACTATTTGCATGAGTTTACATTCTCCTTCCTGATTTTGTACTGTGATTGAAAACATGTTTTCTTTGGTCTTAATTTGCTAATATTAATCCTCTCTTATTACCATTAGATGCCTTGATATGTGTGTTAAGTGATTTCAAAGATTATAGGGCAGGAATGGCTCAGAGGATAGAAAGGAAGCATGCAAAAGTGGAAGGAATACAAGAAGTTGAAGGAACTGCAAATCTGTCCAGCCTGACCTCTCTGCACTCAAACGGCTATAACTTTAGCTACAAAGGTTCAAATGATGCGGTTCCAGTTGCGTTGGAAAGCTAACGTCTGGGGCTTCAATTTGATATATAATATGCCATAGTTTCCCTGACAATAGGCGATGCGAACGCGTCATTCATGCGGACGCATCGCAGTGGCAAAAAACCAACGTGGCAGATTTCTTCTCCAGCGAATTCTGGGCTGTTTCTGATCCAGTTTGTGGCCCAGAAAACACAGATTAGAGGCTATAAAGTGGGGAAACGCATCCATTCATAGAGAAGCTTTCACATTCATAATTTTAGGATTTAGATGTAGTTTTTAGAGAGAGAGGTTCTCTCCTCTCTCTTAGGATTAGGATTTATGATTTCTCTTAGTTTTAGGAGTGACTCTCAATCCAGGTTCAATGATCTTTTACTTTATATTTATCTCTTACTTTCAGATACTTTAATGCTTATATTAGTTATGTTGCCTATTTGGCTTATTCTACATTCATGTTATGATTTTCTTAATTAATATTATTTGACGTATTTCAGAATTATGATTGCTTTCTTTAATTTATTAATGCTCTTTGTTTATCCAAATTATTTTCATTCAAGTAGACTTTTTTTTCTTTTGGCTTTGGTTGAGTCATTGGAGACACTTGAGTTATCAAACTCACTGTCGATTGAAAATTGGATTTCTTCATTTCATTAATTCAAGTTCCAATAACTCTAGCTTTTCCCAAGGAAAGACTAGGACCTAAGGAATCAAAATTAATTCATCCACTTAACTTACCTTCATAGTTAGAGGTTAACAAAGTGGGAGAAAAATCCAATTCTCATCACAATTGATAAGGATAACTAGGATAGGAATTCTGATTTTTATACCTTGCCAAGAGTTTATTTTATTATTATTATTTTATTTTTCTTATCATTCAACATACTGCTTCCTTACTTTCTAAAACCCTAATTTACAAGATTCATAACCAATAATAAGAACATACCTCCCTGCAATTCCTTGAGAAGACGACCCAAGGTTTAAATACTCGGTTATCAATTTCAAAGGGGTTTGTTACTTGTGACAACCAAAACTTTTGTAAGAAAGGTTGATTGCTTGGTTTAGTAACTATACTTACAACGAGAGTTTACTATAACCTCTAAACCATCAATCTCCCGCTCTTCAAAATGGCGCCGTTGCCGGGGAATTGCAAACGTGTGCCTTATTATTGGTTATTGTAAATATTAGCTTTTTACTTGTTTATTTGTTTTTATTTTTATTTTTATTTTTGCTTTTTCATAAATTAAGAGGTTATTGGTTTTTATTTAGTTATTAAAAATTTTTTAAAAATTTGTTCTTGGTGCTCATCTTGATCTTCAAGTTGTTCTTCGCGTTCATCTTGACCTTCAAGTTGTTCTTAGTTGTTTTCTTCGTTTTGATCTAAAAATTTTCAGTTTGGTGTCATTTTATTGTTTTGCTCTTTCCTCATTAAATTCAAAAAAAAATTCAAATTTAAAACTCAATTTTCAAATTTCAAAATTCAATTTTTAAAATTCAAAAAAAATTTTAAAAATTCAAATTTCAAAATTTCAAATTTCAATTTCCAAAATTCAAATTTAAAATTCAAAATTTCAAATTTCAGATTTCAAAATTTAATTTTCAAATTTCAAAATTTAAATTTCAATAACCTTTTAATTTCAATTTGTTTTTTTTTCGTTTTTAATTTTTATTTGCTATTATGAACTCTCACCCCTTTGGCTATGAGTCTGGTTACAATTATGTTGCAGGAAGAAGAAATTACAATGAGAACAGGCATCAAGGTTGGAACAATCAAAGATGGGAGGAGCCACAAGGATTTGATCAACCCTCTTGGCGACAACCACCTCCAATGGACTATCAACAACCACCGCCATATGCCTATGAACTCTTTCATGACTTTGGACCACCATACTCACAAGCCCCTTTCCGCCAATCACCTCCATATGACCCTAACCCGTATCCACCATACCAACCACCTTATGAGCCAAATGAACCATACACAGAACCACCACCTTTCTAACACAACTACTCTCACCACCTCAATAGGCAAGAAAGGATGAATAAGAGTGTGCTAAATTTCGCGGCCGCCTTAGGCGAGTTCGTAAATATAATAGCTTCCCAATATCTGAGCACTCAAAGAACTCCCATGGCTACATGTGGAGAATTAAAAGAAGAGCAAAGCATGAAGGAGACACTAGACACTTCGGTGGACAATGAGGAACATGGCTTTGTATTGGAAAAAGTGGAGGAAGCCATAATAGTTGCAGAGGAAGAAGTGGTTGAAGACTTAGGAGATGCTGAACCTCCATGGGAAAGTCAGGTTATAGAACCTCCTTCCAAGGCGATTGAAATTGATGCTGAGGAGGGTGTACAACCTCCAAGGCATATCATGACTAAAGACTTTGAAGATAAAGAGTCAAGAAAAAAGGAGGGTGTACAACCTCCAAAGCTGGGTTCTCCTACCCACCTCGCGACAAAGATAAAGAGTCAAGAAAAAAGGAGGACCAGCCCACAGAGAAGCCCAGGAAATACCACAACTACACCCCTCTTCGGGTATCTTTAATGGACATATACCAGGAAATATGCAACACGAAAAAGATTCCACCACCTCGCCCAATTAAACATAAAAAGGAGAGAAAGTCGGACCGAGTACTGCAAATACCACAGGATCTACAGACATCCCACTAACGAGTGCTACGACTTGAAGAATGTTATAGAAAAACTGGCCTGGGAAGGAAGACTAGATCAATTCCTAGCCAATAGGATGGATGGGCCAGAAAAGAGAAGAAGGGATGAAGAGGGCGGACGGGCCGAACGTCCCCCTCACACCCCGGAAAGGCATGTTTATATGATCAACGGAGGATTCGCAGGAGGATGGATCTCCAAATCATCCCGTAAAAGATACCTTAAGGAAATATACCATGTAGGAGAAGGGGATACGTTGCCCGACCTCCCCACTATCTCTTTCACCAAAGAAGACGCCGCGGGCATCATCCCGGGGAATGATGACCCTGTGGTCATTACCATCATACTGGCCAATGCCAACCTCCACTGAACACTGGTTGACTAAGGAAGCTCCGCATATATCCTATTCAAATCCGCCTTTGACAAACTTGGACTATAAGAAAAGGAGCTCAGAGCATATCCCAACAGCCTATTCGGGTTAGGAGACGCTCCGATCCAACCCCTCGGATACATCCTACTGCACACAACCTTCGGGAAGGACACTGAGCATAGATTACATCGTGGTTGATGTGAACTTCGCGTACAACGCTCTTATAGACCGGACAACCCTAAATCAGCTCACCGCGGTAGTCTCCACGCCCCACCTATACATGAAGTTTCCAACCCTAGAAGGCATAGCCACCGTCAAAGGAGACCAAAAGCTCTCGCGACGCTGTTATAATGAAAGCCTGAACCTAAAGGGCGACCCCAGAGGTAAAGAAACCAATAATATCAAACTCGGAGGAGCTCGAACTCAAGAGGAACTTCATCCCCAACTGGAAGAAGAGGTCCAAATCGGCGACACCAAAGATAAAACAACCAACATAGGTGCAAACCTAAAAGAAAACCTAAAGGAGCTACTGATAAAGTTCCTAAGGAATAATTCTGACCTCTTCGCATGGAAGGCCGTGGACATGTCCGGCCTAGAACCTGGCTTAATGTGCCACAAACTGGCAGTGTACCCTCGATCTCGACCAGTGCAACAAAAGCGCAGAAAACTCGGCCCGAAAAGATCACAAGTCATAGAGGAACAGGTGCAAGCCTTGCTAGAGGCCGGGTACATAAGGGAGGTCAAGTACCCACTGTGGCTGGCCAATGTTGTACTGGTCAAAAAGCCAAATGGAAGATGGCGGATGTGTGTAGACTACACCGATCTCAATAAAGCCTGCCTAAAGGACCCCTATCCCCTCCCGAACATCGACACCCTGGTTGACGCCTCGCTAGGATACCAGTACCTCTCCTTCACGGACACTTACTGATGCACCACTATTTCGTGGTACATCTTGTGCTTAATTGAGTGGATTTTATCCACTATTCTCACACTTATTCATGTAAATTGCATGTTTTATATTTTCCTTCCTAATTTTGTGCTATGATTGAAAATATATTTCTTTGGTCATAATTTAGCTAATTTTAATCCTATTTTATTACCATTCAATGCCATGATATGTGTGTTAAGTGTTTTTAGAGATTACAGGGCAAGAATGGCTTAGAGGATGGAAAGGAAGCATGCAAAAGTGGAAGGAATACAAGAAAATGAAGGAACTGCAAAGCTGTCAGCCCTGACCTCTTCGCATTCAATCGATCATAACTTGAGCTATAGAGATCCAATTGAGGCGGTTCTAGTTGCGTTCGAAAGCTAACATCCGAAGCTTCGAAATGATATATAATTTGCTATAATAGTCATGCATCTAGGCGATGTGCATGAGCACTTCACGTGCACGCGCACATTGGCAAAAAGTCCATCGCGGTGCACGCGCACCTGGCGCGTACACGCGACATGCGCGACGTACTGCCACTACAGAAATCGTTGGGGCTGTTTTTGACCCAGTTTTCGGCCCAGAAAATACAGATTAGAGGCTGCAGAGTGGAGGAATCAAAGAGAACTTCACATTCATTCACAATTTAGGTTTTAGATGTAGTTTCTAGAGAGAGAGGAGCCTCTCTCTAGGTTTTATGATTTCTCTTAGTTTTAGGTTTATTTCTTCTCAATTCCAGGTTCAATGTTCTTTTAATTTAATTTCTCTTCTACTTTTATTTATTCTATCATTCTAGTTTATTTATTTTCCCAATTTGGTTTATGAACTCCATGTTAGATTTGATTTCTTTATTTAATGCAATTTGAGGTATTTCATATTTATGATTTTAATTTATCTTTTTACATTCTTGGCTTTGGAATTGATTAATATTTGGAGACCCTTGAGTTGGAAGACTCAAGAGTTAATTTGTAATTGAGAATTGTTGGCTGGCTCTCTAGTCACAATACTATTCCTTCCCAAGGGAGAGGATTAGGACTTGTGAATAGAAGTTGGCTCCCTACTTGACTTTCCTTTATTCAATAAGGGTTAACTAAGAAGAAACAACAACCTATTACTATTAATCTTGGGAAATCCAACAAGGATAGAACTTCCAATTAATCTTCTCCTAATCAAGGCTTTTTATTTTAATTACATAAAACCTCTTGTCAATTTTCATTGCTTTAATTTATAATCATTTATTGTTCCATTCCTCATTAAAAAATTTCTCAGAAAATTCATAACCAATAACAAGAACACTTCCCTGCATTTCCTTGAGAGACGACCCGAGGTTTAAATACTTTGGTTATTATTTTTATTGGGTTTGCGTTAGTGACAAACAAGTTTTTGTACGAAAGAATTATTGTTAGTTTAGAAACTATACTTGCAACGAGAACTTTGATGGCGAAAATTGTTGTCGGTCTAGAATTTCTCTTGTAGAAATTAGAACTTCGTTGTAAGCATAGTTCCAAACCAACAAACAACTCTCACATCAAATTAAATTTGGTTTTGTCACAAGTAACAAACCCCAATAAAAATTAACCGAAGTATTTAGACTCCGGGTCGTCTCACAAGGAATTGCAATGAAGTGTATGATTATTGACTATGAAGATGCAAGGGAGTTTGATTTTCAATGGACAAGAAAATAAATGACAAGAAAGTAAATGATAAGAGCTAATAAAATAAATGGAAAGAACTCTTGGCTAGACTTAGGTAATTGAGATCACCATCCTTGTCTACAAACCATATGTTGATAATTATGAGAGGCCAACCCATTAAGTCTACTTCTCAAAAGCCTTAAGTACGTAGTGTCTACTCCTAGGCTTGAAGTACGTCAAATAGGTTTGATCACATCAACCCATAAGTCCCAACCTATCTACTAATTAGATTAGTAGTGGGTTGGTATCAATGGATATCAAATTGATCACCAAGGGTTCTCAAATCACCAATTCATTGAGACCCAATGACTCAAGGTCACTCAATTCCCTTAGCCTAGGCCAAGAGTAAAGAGAGCTACTCAAAAACTAAAGGAAACATTCTATCAAACACCTAGAGTGCAAGAAAAGTAAACGTCATAAAATGCAAGAATTAGCAACACCCATAACTATCACAAGCAAGAAATCAACAATAACAATGAAGATAAACATAGAAGAGCATGGAAACATAAAATTGCATTAAAGAAAATTTAGATCCAACAATTGTTCATAAACATAAAAAAGAGTAAAACAAGAAATTAACAAGAGAAACTAAGGAGATTAAGACAATAGAACACTAAAACATAAAGAGAATTGAAATCAAAACAAGAATTGAAAGATGAATTTGAGAAAATTAAACCTAAACTACTCTAAATTCTAGAGAGAAGGGAGAGCTTCTCTCTCTAGAATTCTACCCTAAAACATGATGAAAACTAAATTATGACTACTTGGTTCATTCCCCCCTCAATCCTTCGGTTCAATAGCATCAGAAATGAGTTGGATTGGGCCCAAAATGAGCTACAAATTGCTGGCCACGATTTCACTTTTAGTGAACCACGTGCTGCATCGGCGCGTACGCGTACATGGCGCGTGCGCGCCCCTGAGCGTGAAGTAACATATAGCAAATTTTATATCATTTTAAAGCTCCGAATGTTAGCTTTCCAATGCAACTGAAACCGTCTGATTTGAACTTCTGCAGCTCAAGTTATGGCCATTTGAGTGCGAAGAGGTCAGGCTTGACAGCTTCACGGTTCCTTCATTTCTTCATGAGTTCTCCCACTTTGCATGCTTTTCTCCTCACTTCTTCCATCCAATACTTACCTTATGAACCTGAAATTACTCAACAAACATATCAAGGCATCGAATGGAATTAAAGTGAATTAAAATTACCAATTTTAGGGCCTAAAAAGTATGTTTTCACATTTAAGCACAAATCAAGGAAGAATTGCAAAACCATGCTATTTCATTGAATAAATATGAGAAAAGGTGATAAAATCTCCCAAATTAAGCACAAGATAAACCACAAAATCGGGGTTTATCAAATCTCCCCACACTTAAACCAAGCATGTCCTCATGCTAAGAATAAAGAAGGACAAGAAAAGGGTATGAATATTTATTCAATGTAAATAAACTATATGCACATATCTATATGAATGTAACTAAATGCAAAATGATTCTACCTACTTGGTTAAAAGTAAATCAATCCCCAAGAACATATATAAGCAAGTAGGGCAAAGGTCATATGACGACTCACAAACTCTACCAATTCAAATATCAAAATGAAATTCAAATAGACTTGCAAGAAGAAAAGCTCATGAAAGCCAGGAACAAGGAATTGAGCATCGAACCCTCACCGGAAGTGTATCCACTCTAGTCGCTCAAGTGTATAGGGTCGATTCACTCAGTTCTCTTCTACTCATGCTTTCCAAGATTTGTTTTTCATCTAACAATCAACAATTATTCAATACATGCATACATTCATCATGAGGACTTATTCATAGGTTGTAATGGGGCTGGGGTCAGGGTCTTTAATTCACATTCCATATGCATTGATTTTTATTGAACTTTACTTTGGGACATTTTTGTTCCCTTTTTATTTCTTTTTCTCTTTTTTCTTTTTCTATATTTTTTTCTTTTAAATATATATATATATATATATATATATATATATATATTTTTTTTCTTTTTCTTTTTTTTCTTTATCATTTTTTTTCTAAAGTATATACAAACATATCAATGCATATAGTTTTACGTATGGTGCATGAATATGTACCCAATTCCCAATATTTTTAACAAAAATAAAAATTACACTTTCCTCTCAACCAATGTCCCAAGTTTTCCATACCCAAATGATACACACCCTCACTAGTCTAAGCTAATCAAAGATCCATATCAAGGACATTTATTATTTTTCACTTAGGGGTAGTGATGTGCTAACATTAAGAACAAAGGAGATTAAATAGGCTCAAAATTGGCTAACAATGGTTGATAAAAGGTAGGCTATTTGGGTAAGTGAGCTAAATGAAATGATGGCCTCAATCATATAAATGCATGTATACATGGAACAATGGACATATAGAATCAAACAAATCAAAGATTACAATCATAAAAAGAGAACAATGCACACAAGAATGAAAATAAGTGGTTATAAGATGTAACCACAAAATTGGGCTCAAAACTCACATGCTTGTGTTCTTAGCTCAAAAACCATGTTCCAAAATACATTCTTCAAGCAAGTTTGTCAAAAAAAATTTTCAAATTGGTAGGGTGCCCTAAAAATAATTTTTCTTGGAAAAGAAGTCATCACCCTAACCAAGTAGTCCTAACATAAAAAGAAATGGTGAAATATGTACAAATTCTAACTAACATGAAACCTATCATGCAATGCAACAACTAACTAACAAAGAAAAAAATTTTAAAAATTGGTGTTGAAAGAAAGAAATTGTTACCCATGGAGATCGGTCGGACGACCTCCCCACACTTAGAAATTTGCACCGTCCTCGGTGCATGCAAAAGAGAGCATGGTGGACGGGTTGCTATAATTGATGAGTTTCTTCAAAGGTTTGTGCGGGTGAACTTGTTTGTTTCTCCATTTAGAAGCTTCCTTATTCCTTTCCTTCTTGGTGGCCAACCTAAAAGGAAAGAAAAAGAAAGAAAATTAAGCCTACAACAAAGATATCAAAGTAAATAGAGCATAGGGGTGGGCTAATGCCAAACAAGAGTAAGGTTCTCACTACATGTTAGCTATGCATGTAAGTGAGAGAGCAATATAGGCAAGGGCATATCAACTAATACTTGATGCAAGAGGAAAGTCAAAGCATAAGTGAATAACATGAAGAGCATGTCAAGCATCAAGTTCAAACAACAATTAACACAAACAAGATTAGTGATAAGCATGAGAGCATTTGGTCCCATCCTAACTCAACGATGATGAGGTATAAAAACAAGGGATCATGAGTCAAGAAGAACTAAAGCACTAATCTTGTGTGTAGAGCAAATATTACAATTAATGCCAAACAAGTCACAAATCACCAAGATTAACCAAGAAATTCTCAACAATCGAATATAAGAATCCAACACCATTATTAAAATAAGAAACTTAGAAAATAAAATAAGAACAAGCTATAAAAATAAAATTAAAATGCAATGGGTGATAGTATGCAAATGCAACATATAGAAGAAAATGAAAATAAGAAAAATAGAAAGTGGATTTTTTGAAAAGAAAAGAAGAAGGGAAAGAAAGTAAAAAAGGAAGAAGGAAGGGGAAAGAAAGAGGAAGAAAATAGAAGGGAAAGAAGAGAAGAAGGGAGAAAGAAAATAGGGCAGAACAGGGGAAAAAAAACAGGGTGCAGAGGGCAACGCGTACGCGCACGGCACGCGTGCGCGTGGGTGGACAGGCTGGACAAGCGACACGTACGCGCATAGCACGCATACGCGTGGATGTGAAGTTGGCGACCGACGCGTATGCGTTATGCACGCTTGCGCGTGGGTCGCGGACACAGAGTGGGTACAACTTTGGCACAACTCTCTGGTTTTTGTACCAGGAGTGCGATACGCACCATCGGCGCGCGCGCACAGCACGCTCGCACGCAGATGCCCGTTTTTCCCTTTTTTTTTTTAAGATGCTTAGAACAAAAACAGGGAACTCTCCTAATCTACAAGCATTTTAAAACAATAAAAAATCAAATTTAACAAAAAATCTTCTTGGTTTTTGAAAAGTTTCAAATACACTAAAAACAAAACTTATATTACAAGCAAAATGCAATTCAAAAATAACTATTCTAATCAAAGCATGAATCTAATAAGCAATCAATCAAAGCAAGACATGCAAAAGTATGAAAAGAAGAAAACTACCTAACAATGGCAACTCAATGCATTCATTGATTATATATACAAGAGAATGGAAAGAGTTTACCATGGTGGGGTGTCTCCCACCTAGCACTTTTAGTTTAAGTCCTTAAGTTGGACATTTGAGAAGCTCCTTGTTATGGTGGCTTGTGCTTGAATTCATCTTGGAACCTCCACCAATGCTTGGTTTCCATTGTGCTCCAAAATTTCCAATGAGTTGCAACAAGTCTTGATGGAGTCCTTCACAAGCTAAGGGTTCCCAAAATTGATCCTTATATATACCTGGATCCCAAATCTTGTTTCTACACCCATCTTCAAGTTGATCATCACAATTCCAATTGGGTGAGAAGTGATCCGAATTCTCAAGTAAACATCCAAACATTCTCCGAGACCCATGCAACTTGGTTCTACACCAACCATTACCATTCAACTTTGAGCATGCAACCATCATGAACTTAGAGTGATGTGTCCAACTACTACACAACTCTCTCCTACTCTTAACTCCACAACAAGCTCTAAGTTGACCATCATTTTCAATCAAACCATATTCAAGTGGGAAAGTAAAGATTAGAGATAAGAATTTTACCCACTTTAATGTTGTGTAGGATGGTGACTTAGGAAGGGGGACCTCCCCACACTTAGCCAATGTGAGATCCATTCCATTGTGCTCTTTCTTTGCATCTTCCACCTCTTTGCAAGCTTCTTTAATTTCAATTCCTTTCTTACCAACTTCTTCTATACACCCTTTATTGCTCAAACCATGTGTTGGAGGTTGTTCACGGTCCTCCTTGTCATCAATTTCACAACATAATGAAGGGGATTCATCAATTCCAAAAGACTCATTAGTTGGTGTGGAATCATCTTCAATGACGGAGCTTGCTTCTTGCTCAACCTTCTCCTCTTGGTAGCTTCCTTTCAATTCAATCTCTTCTTCATTGCTTACCAAGGGTATGGAAGGTGAGGTATCTTCTTCCTTACCCTCTATGTCAAACCCAATTGGAGAGGATTTAATTGTACATAAGAATTCTTCAATGATTGAATCTATCTCTTGGTCAACTTCTTCAAACGCTTCAACCACTTCTTCCGGCTCAATTACCTTAACTTGAACCCCTTGTGGCAATCCTTGTTTCACCCTTTCTTCTACACCTTGAAGCTCTAAACTCACTTCCTCACTATGCTCCTTGATTGCTTCTCCACATTCGTCAACGGGAGTGCCTTGGTTGCTTAGGCTTAGTTGGGAGGAGACCATATTGCGAATGGCTTCCGCTATGGTAGCTATCTTGGCTTCTAACTCTTTGAACTCCTTTTGGTTCTCTTCTTGCCTTTGAAAATAAGAACTAACACATTCTTGAAGAGAATCATCCATTGGAGGTGGTATAAAAAAATAAGGTTCATTGTTTGGGAAGGAAGTTTCATAATTGGAATTTGGTTCATCTGGGTAAGGGTATGGAGATGGTATATATTGAGGTGGTTCTTGAGAGTAATTGTGTTGAAATAGTGGTGGTTCCATGTATGGTTCATATGGTTCATAAGGTGGTTAGTATGGTGGATAAGGATTAAGGTCATGTGGAGGCGTTTGGTGGTAAGGGGCTTGTGAGTAAGGTGGTTCAAAACCATGTTGAGGGGTGGTTCATACGTGGTGCACGAAATTACAATCACACTTTTGCAACTACACACAACTAACCAGCAAGTGTACTAGGTCGTCCAAGTAATACCTTACGTGAGTAAGGGTCGATCCCACGGAGATTGTCGGCTTGAAGCAAGCTATGGTTATCTTGTAACTCTTAGTTAGGATATCAATAATTCTCAGATTTAATTGTAAAAAGTAAAAGAACATGAAATAAATACTTGTTATGCAGTAATGAAGAACAGGCTGAGGCTTTGGAGATGCTTTGTCTTCTGAATCTCTGCTTTCCTACTACCTTCTTCTTCATGCACGCAAGGCTCCTTCCATGGCAATCTTTATGTTGGGCATCACCGTTGTCAATGGATACTTCCTGTCCTCTCAGTGAAAATGTTCCAAATGCGCTGTCACCGCACGGCTAATCATCTGTCGGTTCTGGATCATGTCGGAATAGGATCCATTGATCCTTTTGCGTCTGTCACTACGCCCAACACTTGCGAGTTTGAAGCTCGTCACAGTCATCCCTTTCCAGATCCTACTCCGAATACCACAGACAAGGTTTAGATGTTCCGGATCTGAGGAATGGCCGCCAATAATTCTAGCTTATACCACGAAGACTCTGATCTGAATCATGAGGCTAAGAGATATGCATTCAATCTAAGGTAGAACGGAGGTGGTTGTCAGACACACATTCATAGGTGAGAATGATGATGAGTGTCACAGATCATCACATTCATCAGGTTGAAGTGCGAACGAATATCTTAGAATAGAAGCAAGTGTGATAGAATGGAAAACAGTGGTAATTGTATTAATTCATGAAGAACAGCAGAACTCCTCACCCCCAACAATAAGGTTTAGAGACTCATGCCGTAGAGAATACAATATGAAACATGTAAAGTGTCATGAGGTTCAAGATGAATCACTAAAAGTAGTTTTTATAGTAAACTGGTGACCTAGGGTTACAGAAAATGAGTAAGCTAGGGTGTTTAGTGTAAAAATCCACTTCCGGGGCCCACTTGGTGTGTGCTTGGGCTGAGCATTGAAGCTTTCATGTGTAGAGACTTTTCTTGGAGTTAAACGCCGGCTTTTGTGCCAGTTTAGGCGTTTAACTCCAGCTTTTGCGCCAATTCTGGAGTTAAACGCCAGAATTCCTGAGCTGACATGGAACGCCTGATTGGGCCATCAAATCTCGGGCAAAGTATGGACTATTATATATTGCCGGAAAGCCCAGGATGTCTACTTTCCAACGCAATTGAGAGCGCGCCAATTGAGTTCTGTAGCTCCAGAAAATTCACTTCGAGTGCAGGGAGGTCAGAATCCAACAGCATCTGCAGTCCTTTTTCAGCCTTTAAATCAGATTTTTGCTCAGGTCCCTCAATTTCAGCCAGAAAATACCTGAAATCACAGAAAAACACACAAACTAATAGTAAAGTCCAGAAAAGTGAATTTTAAATAAAAACTAATAAAAATATAATAAAAATAACTAAAATATACTAAAAACATACTAAAAACAATGCCAAAAAGCGTATAAATTATCCGCTCATCAATACGCATGTGGTGGTGGTTGTTGACAATCACAATAAGGGTCACCACATCTATTAGATTGATATGAATTAGGATAAGAGTTATACCCATAAGAATTCGGAGGTTGTTGTTGCCAAGAAGGTTGATCAATCCCTTGAGGCTCCTCCCATCTTTTATGGCTCCATCCTTGATGCACATCCTCATTGTAGCTCCCATTTCCTACAACATAATTTGAACTAGCCAAAGGGGTGAGAATTCATAGTAACAAACAAAAACAAAAATTAACAAAAATAAGCAACAAAGTTCTAAGACTAACAAAAACTAACAAATAAGCAAAAAGTAAACATATTCACAATATTCACAATAGCCAACAATATAACACCATTGCAACTCCCCGACAACGGCGCCATTAATTTGATGGCAAAAATTGTTGTCGGTCTAGAATTTCTCTTATAGAAATTAGAACTTCGTTGTAAGCATAGTTCCAAACCAACAAACAACTCTCACATCAAATTAAATTTTGGTTTTGTCACAAGTAACAAACCCCAATGAAAATTAACCGAAGTATTTAGACTTCGGGTCGTCTCACAAGGAATTATAATGAAGTGTATGATTATTGGCTATGAAGATGCAAGAGGGTTTGATTTTCAATGGACAAGAAAATAAATGACAAGAAAGTAAATGATAAGAGCTAATAAAATAAATGGAAAGAACTCTTGGCTAGACTTAGGTAATTGAGATCACCATCCTTGTCTACAAACCATATGTTGATAATTATGAGAGGCCAACCCATTAAGTCTACTTCTCAAAAGCCTTAAGTACGTAGTGTCTACTCCTAGGCTTGAAGTACGTCAAATAGATTTGATCACATCAACCCATAAGTCCCAACCTATCTAATAATTAGATTCGTAGTAGGTTGGTGTCAATGGATATCAAATTGATCACCAAGGGTTCTCAAATCACCAATTCATTGAGACCCAATGACTCAAGGTTACTCAATTCCCTTAGCCTAGGCCAAGAGTAAAGAGAGCTACTCAAAAACTAAAGGAAACATTCTATCAAACACCTAGAGTGCAAGAAAAGTAAACATCATAAAATGTAAGAATTAGCAACACCCATAACTATCACAAGCAAGAAATCAACAATAACAATGAAGATAAACATAGAAGAGCATGGAAACATAAAATTGCATTAAAGAAAATTTAGATCCAACAATTGTTCATAAATATAAAAGAGAGTAAAACAAGAAATTAACAAGAGAAATTAAGGAGATTAAGACAATAGAACACTAAAACATAAAGAGAATTGAAATCAAAACAAGAATTGAAAGATGAATTTGAGAAAATTAAACCTAAACTACTCTAAATTCTAGAGAGAAGGGAGAGCTTCTCTCTCTAGAATTCTACCCTAAAATATGATGAAAACTAAATTATGACTACTTGGTTTATTCCCCCCTCAATCCTTGGGTTCAATAGCATCAGAAATGAGTTGGATGGGCCCCAAAATGAGCTACAAATCGTTGGCCACGATTTCACTTTTAGTGAACCACGTGCTGCATCGGCGCGCACGCGTACATGGCGCGTGCGCGCCCCTGAGCGCGAGGTAACATATAAAGCGCAAGTTATGGTCGTTTGAGTGCAAAGAGGTCAGGATTGACAACTTCACGGTTCCTTCATTTCTTCATGAGTTCTCCCACTTTTCATGCTTTTCTCCTCACTTCTTCCATCCAATACTTGCCTTATGAACCTAAAATTACTCAACAAACATATCAAGGCATCGAATGGAATTAAAGTGAATTAAAATCACCAATTTTAGGGCCTAAAAAGCATGTTTTCACGTTTAAGCACAAATCAACAAAGAATTGCAAAACCATGCTATTTCATTGAATAAATGTGAGAAAAGGTGATAAAATCCCCCAAATTAAGCACAAGATAAACCACAAACTCGGTGTTTATCAAACTTATTTGTGAATTCTTTACTAGAAAAAATCCGTTTGTCAAAATGGCACCGTTGCCAGGGAATTACAAACGTGTGCCTTATTATTGGTTATTGTAAATATTTGCTTTTTGTTTGTTTGCTAGTTTTTGTTAGTTTAGGAATTAATTGCTTATTTTTACTAGTTTTTGTTTTTATTTTCTTTAGCTACTATGAACTCTCACCCCTTTGGCTATGAGTTTGGTTACAACTATGTTTCAGAAAGAGGAAATTACAATGAGAATATGCATCAAGGATGGGAAAATCAAAGATGGGAGGAGCTACGAGGATCTGATCAACCCTCTTGGCAACAACCACCTCCAATGGACTATCAACAACCATTCTATGATGCATACCAAGACAATAGTTATGGTGGACCTCTCCATGATAATCAACACCCACCACAATATACCTATGAATCCCTTCTTCAACATAGCTTTGAACCACCATACTCACAAGCACCTTACCACCAAACACCCCCATATGACCCTAATCCTTATCCACCATACCAACCACCATATGAACCACACATAGAACCACCCCAATTCCAAAACACTTGCCCCCCTTCATCTTCCTATGACGAGATGCTTCAATCTCTTGCACAAAGACAAAAGACCATGGAAAGCACACTTATCGATCTGACCTCCGCTATACAAGTATCGTCTCCTAGATTGGATCATCGAATACCTCTAACAATCAACCCTCAAGCTCTAGTGCACCCCCTTTTCAACCCCATAATAATCTCTCCATCCCATTGATGACATGTCATCATGTCATATTTTTCTATGCTTTTTCCTTTGTTTTCAATAGGTTTTATGCACTTTCTTGAGCCATAAGTAAGCCAATTGGGTAGAATTTAATGTTTCCTTTGATTCAATCAACCATGGATAAATTAATGCAATTTCATGAGATTTTGTGCTATAATTGTCATATATTATGAAAGAATAACAATCTCATGATTTTGAGCATAGCTTTGATGTGCTTGGTTGATTAATGATAGGTGAAAAGAGCTTTGAAGAAGGTTGAAGAAAGAAGAAATGGCAAGGAGCAAGAGAGAACAAAAAGCTTGAGCAAAAGCTTGCCTCAAGCTTTAGCTCAAACTTTTGGAAGAGTTGAAAACACCCTGGATGGAGCTTGGCAAACGTTGGCGCCACACACCACAACAGCCTGAAGGGGTATACTTCCAACAAGAATAACTTGAGCTACAGAGCTCCAAATGAGATGATTCAAAAAGCAATAGAAAGTAGGAATCGAGATCTTTCCAAGCATATATGGCACTGCATGGTGGACACTAAAATTGAGGGAGAAAACTGCCCCGCAATGTGCATAAACGAACATGGTGGCAACCTGTAGTGAGGCCAACTGACCTCTGCACCTTCGACGGAGTATAACTCGAGCTGTAGAACTTCAAATGATGCGCTTCCAACGGCATTGGAAAGTAGACATTCAGGAATTTCCAACAATGTATAATAGTATGGGGTAAACAATGCGTTTGAGCCTCCAAAATCTGGCATTTTCGACCACGTTTGAGGCAAACTTTACCTCAAACGTTGCACACCAAAGCCAGCGACCCTGTCCTCTTCAAAGGGGCATAACTTGAGTTGTAGATGTCCAATTGAGGTGATTCCAATTGGTTTAGAAAGCTGACATTCAGAGCTTTCCAACCATATATAATAGTCTATAGTGGGCATGAAATTGGCAACGTTGACAAGAGGACAAAGTAGCGCCACAGGACATGCAAGGGAGGATCCACGTTTGAGCTAAAGTTTGACCTCAAACTTTAAGCCAAACGTGGATGACAGCAAAAAGAGCAAGCTGCTACAAAAAGCTTGAGTCAAAGTTTGCCTCAAATTTTTTTTGGTTCATGGTCCGGTTCAAAGCTTAAATATTTCCCAAGGTCAAGAGCAATCAACAGAGGCTATTTTCAACCCGATTCCATCAAGGCCAAAAGCCCAATTGACATCACTCAAAGGCACAAGAAACAATTTGATTAGGAATTTCATTTTCTTTGTAATTTTCTTTTCAATTTCATTTTCATTTGTCATATTTGTAAAAGCCTATAAAAAGGCATCATTTTCATTTTAGAAAGAGGGCCCGAATAGAGAGAATAGAAAGCTGGCTCCACTAGGGAGCACTAGGATTAGAGAGCTCTCTCTTAGTTTTCTTTTTCTGCTTTGAATCTTGGGTGGAGAATTGAAGAAATTCTGTTTCATTCTCCCTTTGAGATTTCTCTTTGTTTTGCTTGTCTGCATAATTTCAGAAATTGGGATTTGAATCAAAGTTTTCATTTACTGCTTCCATCTTCATTTCTTCTTCAATCTGTTTGCTATTGAATCAAGGAAGGGCTTGAAATCTAGACTTGTTTTCTAGTCTCTTTGATTCCCTGAGATCTTTGCTTGTTCTTTTAGATTTTGCAATTGAGTTGAGTTATATTTCTGTTTTGCTTCTTTAAGCAATTTTCCTTCTCTGTTGAGATCTATTGCATTTTATTACTTCCTCGGATTTATTGCTCTGCATAGTTCCTTGTTTAATTGTGCATCCCAAATCCTAATTCCTTTTATTCTTCTTGCAATTTAACTTTCCAGTTACTTGATCTACTGCTTTCTTTTAATTTCCAGCACCCACTCCCCTTTACATTTAATGCAATTTTACTTTTCTTGCAATTTAAGATTCTTGCAATTTACATTTCTTGCTCTTTAAGTTACTTGCCAATTTACATTCTGCAACTTTAAATTCATTGTCATTTACTTTCTGTTGGCTATAATTTCACACAATTCACTTCAATGTTAGCTTGACTAAACTAATCACCCACTAAAGTTGCTTGATCCATCAATCCCTATGGGATCGACCTCACTCACGTGAGTTTTACTACTTGATGCGACCCGGTATACTTGCCGGTGAGTTATAGGTGTTCTGGAAAAATTCAGTTTTCCACAAATTTTCCCATCACCCATCACCACCCTCCATGGAAGAGCACCCACATCCATCAATCCTAGAGCAACATGATCCCAATGATGCCAGTGACACGGAGCAAGAGAGAAGGGATCGTCTTAGGGACGAAATGGATCTCATACTTCACAAGAAGCTAGAGGAGGCCCTAAAGGTAAAGGTAGTAGGGACCCTTGAGGAAAGTTGTCATGAAAGGGAAATCATCAAGGAGGAGTACAATTTTATACTCAAACAACTGGACAAAGCAGTAATTATTGAAGAGGAAGAAGTGGTTGCAGACTTAGGAGATGCTGAACCTTCATGGTAACCTCGTGTCGTAGAGCCTCCTTCTAAGGATTTTGAATTTGATGTTGAGGATGGTGTACAACCTCCAAGGCATATCATGGATGAAGACTTTGAAGAGGTTGATCAAGAGATGGAGATTAAAGAAGAAGAAGCACAACCTCCCATGCCCTTGGTAAGTAATAAAGAAGAGATTGAATTGGAAGAAAGCTACCAACAGAAAGAGGTTGAAATTGAAGAAGCTTGCAAAGAGGTGGAAGTTGTCAAGGAAGAGCTCAGGGGAATGGAGCTGGATATCACATTGCCAAAGTTGTTGGAGACCTCTCCCCCAAAGCCATCACCATCTATTCATTCATTCAAGTGGGTAAATATTTCATCTCTAAGCTTAATTAGCCCACTTGAATATGCTTTGCTTGAGACGGATGGGCAACTTAGAGCTCTTTGTGGCTATAAGAGCAAGCGGGAGATGGTTAGTGGTAAGAATTGTCATGCAAGGTTCAATATGGTTGCATGCTCCAAATTGAAGTACAAGAGTTGGTATCATTCTCAATTGAATGGGTCTAAGCGATTGTTTGGATGTCTCAGTGAGCATTCCGATTGCTCACCACCCAAGTGGAAAAATTATGGTCAACAAAAAGACGGGTGCAAAAACAAGGTTTGGGACCCCGGAATTCAATCTAGCAATCAACACTCTTGGGGCCTTGTCACTTGCTTGAAGGCTTTATACAACTAGTGTGGGATTCCGGAGGATATTGGAATTATAAACACTGGTGGGGATTCCTGGATAAGTTCAAGCGTAAGCCACCAAGACAGAGAGCTCACCAAATGTCCAACTTAAGGACTTTAACTAAAAGTGCTAGGTGGGAGACAACCCACCATGGTATGATCGTTCTTTTTCAGTCTTAGTTTTATTTTGTTTTGTTTTATTCTTAGTTTTATTTTATTCTATTTTTTTCTTAGTGTTCATTCACAATGTCTGCATCAGCATCTGCATTTTGCATTATGCATACTTCCTAAAAAAATGAGAGATCGACGCGCAAGCGTCGTTTATGTATGCGCAACTGAACAGAGAGTTGCACGAGAAACGCGCGGGAGGGGTGCGTGGTGCACAACCCACGCCATGGGTACGCGTGCCTCACGCGTACGCGTCTCTTGTGATATTTGCCATCCATGCATAAGCGCCAACGACGCGTATGCGTGGACACCCAAATCGGTGTAAAAGTATGCTATCCCGAGAGTTGTGCTGCCCTCGCGCTGGAACTGTGCTGGAGGCACAAAATCATCAACACGTACGCGTCCCTGACGCATGCGCGTCATTTCGCTCTTAGACCACCCACGCGTATGTATGAACGACGCTTACGCGTTGAATGGCCAACTCACTTTTCACGCGTACGCGTGATGCACGCGCACGCGTCGCGCCTTGTTTTTGATTTCCTACTTCTTTCTTCTATCCTTTCTACTTCTCTATTCCTCCTTTCTTACTTTCTTTTTCTTCATCCTTATAACTTCTCATCCTTATTCTCTTTCATTCTATTTTTCCTAATGCATTTGCATACTTTCATTCACTGCATTTTAAGTTTGTGCATATTTTTATTTTCTTTTCTAAGTTTATTATTTTTTCTTTGGTGTTAAATGTTCTTATTCAACTGTTATATCTTTTCTAGTATTATTTCGGTGCTTAGTGACTTATTTTACACTGTTGGGTAACATTACTTAAGTCAATGTTGATCTTTTCTGATACTTGTATTCCTTTGCATTGACATGCACTTACATTGTCTGTCATTACCCACTATCTCTTTCCCATTGTTGAAATTTTTGCACTATTGATATGCCATTTGCTTTTACCGTTTTCTCACTTGCATGTTGTAGCTACCATGTAATTGAGACCCTCATTATTTAGCATTCACCCAACCATATTTTATTTGTTTTCTATCTTATTTTTTGGCTACTTTTCTTTTCTTTTCTCTTCTTTCGGGATGGCCACCGAGAAGGGACAGGAAGAACTTCTATATGGGACAACAGACAAGTCAATTTGCACAATTTTTGGAGAAAAGCGTCAGTTAGAGCAACCCGTCCACTTGCACATCTTAGCATGCACCGAGGACGGTGCAATCTTTAAGTGTGGGGAGGTCGATACCGACTTTCGTGGGTTAGATATTTCCTTCTCAACACCAATGTTTAATTTTCTTTGTTAAATTAGTCGTTGCATTTGCATGTTTGATTGCATGTTTGTTTGATTTTGTGCATTTAGCTATTACTTGATTAAAGTAATGAGTTTCTTTTTAAGACTCTATTTTATAATATTTCACTAATTTAAATTGAAAAATGTGTATTAAACTTGTTTGAAGACTATAAATTGGAACATGAATTGTAGCTAAGAACACAACATGTGCGATTTGAGCTTAATTACATGGTCACACTATTTAACCATAATATTCTATTCTTGTGTGTTTTCTTCTCTATAATTGTAATCTATATTTTGTTCCACTCTATATGTCCAATGTTTAATGTATTTATATGCATGCATATGATTGAGGCCATCATTTGTTATTAACTCACTTATCCCAAATAGCCTACCCTTTCAATTACCTTTGTTTGCCACTTTGAGCCTTTTAATCCTCATTTGTTCTATATTTTACCACATCACTAGCCTTAAGTAGAAAATAATTAATTACCCAAATTGAATCTTTGGTTAGCTTAAGATAGAGATTGTGTGTCAATTAAGTGTGGGGAACTATGGGAACTTGGGTTGATGAAAGTGTACGGTGTTCTATTAACAAAATATTGGGAATTTGGGTATCTACTCATGTGAAACCAGAAAATTAAAAAGCCATATTGATGACTTGCATCATCTACCCTTCTTTCTTGCATAAAGAAGACCATAAAAGAGCAAAAATCTCATTTGATCAGTATAATTCATGCATTATTTTATGAATATTATGGTACACTACTTTGAGATGAGTTGTGCTGAATTTCAGGTGAAAAAGGCATAAAAAATCGGTAGAAGACAAACAAGAAGATGGGCGTGTGAAACTGGCATGCCACTTGGGAGCAAACGCCACAAAAATTCACTGGCGTGGCACGCCCAGAGCTGGGCGTGGCACGCCAGTACTATATTCCAGAGGGGAGATCCAAGCATGCATGTGGGCGTGGCACGTCAGGGACGGGGCATGGCACGCTAATACAAAATTCCAGAGAGCTACAATGGAGGACACAAAAGGGGCGTGGCACGCCTAACCCATCAACTACTATGGGCGTGCCACTTGAGCAAAGGGGCGTGGCACGCCAACTCACCATTCCAAGAAGAACATCCACTATGGCGTACCACTTGGTATCGAAGGTGTGGTATGCCAACTCCAAGAAGTCACTTGGGCGTGCCACTTAAGAACCCTGGCCTGGCACGCCAAGCCTGAAGAGTTCACAAATCCATGGGCGTGCCACTTGAACAGCATGGCATGGCACACTGGTACAATGATCCAGAGAAGGGGCTGAAGGCAATTGAAGAATGGGCGTGCCACTTGAAGTCGAAGGTGTGGCACGTTAACCTCTCAACCTCACTTAGGCGTGCCACTTGAGCAACCAGGCGTGGCACGCCAATGCACAAAGATAACAAAAGCAAGGACTGGGCGTGCCACTTGGTGTCGAAGGCGTGGCACGCCAACCCAAGCATGTCACTATGGCGTGCCACTTGAAGGCTGAGGCGTGGCACGCCAACTACTGGAACCAAGACAAGATCATGGGCGTGGCACGCTAACCTTTAGGCGTGGCACGCTGGTATAAGTTTCCAGAGAGGATAAAGGAGGTCAATTACATGGGGCGTGCCACTTGGTATCGAAGGCGTGGCACACCACTCACTATTCTTCACTTAGGCGTGCCACTTGAGTCCCAGGCATGGCACGCTAGTGTCATTTAGAGAGCAAGGAAGCATTGGGGCGTGCCACTTGAGTTCGTGGCGTGGCACGCCAAACAGAGGAACCACTCACTCACAAAGGGGAATGTCACGCCAGACCGTGGGCATGCCACGCTAGTGCAACTTTCCAGAGAAGCTTAGCCAAGCATAGAGCAAGGGCGTGGCACGCCAGACCCTGGGCATGGCACGCTAGTTCAAGTTTCCAAAGGCAAAGAAAAGTGGAAAAAATGCAAAGGATGTGACACTTGAGTTCAAAGGCGTGGCACACCAAGCTAGAAATGAAGGGCACGTGACACGCCACTAGAGCGCCAATCACACGCCAGCTGGGAGATCACACTTATTGAGCTTCTTTTCCCTCCAAAATGTAATTTTCCTTTTTCACTTTTGTAATTCTTTTATTTTACTAGGAGTAGTATAAATACCCCCAAGAAGTACTGAAAAATGGGGTTAAGCAGTTAGTTTTAGATCCACTTTTACACTTCACTTTTGAGTACTTTTTGAGCTATGAGTAACTAACTTCCCTCTTATTGAGAGAGGGAGCTCTGTTGTACTTGATGGATTGATAATAGTGAAATTCTTCTTCTCTTCATCTTCTCTTTGATTTGCTAGAAGGAATTTCGTTCTTAATGCTTAGCATTCAATTATCTTGGGAAAGAGATTGAATGCAATTGGGTTTCATGGGAACCTTGGGAAAGGAAACATGAAACCATGCTTGAAATCCCTTCTCACACTTGAGTAGAATCTGAGTTTTGGTGTTTGGATATGTGACATATAATCCTCCCTCTACTTGGACCTATAATAGTGTGTGGTATAATCAGGGACCAAGCATATCTCTCTTCATGAGCAATTAGACCAAGGAATTAGCTATTGATCAAGATCTGAGAGATTGAGTCACCAAGGGATTGGGGCTCAATCAATCATGATTGCCAAGAGGTCAATGAGTTGCATGATTGAAAAGGATATAAGCTAGATTTGATCCAAAGAGACAACATCTCCCAATCTCAATGAATTTCCCCATTCTTATCTATCCATTTCTTTACAGCTTAATTTTACATTCAGCAATTCTCCATTCCCATTTACATTCAAATCATTTATGATTCTGCACTTTACATTCTGCCATTTCTATTTCTGCACTTTATTGCTTTTTTTTATATTCTAGTCATTTACATTTATGTCATTTACAATTCTGTACTTCACAATCTTATTGATCCGCTTGATTAATTCATCAATTAATTAAAACTGCTCGAATTTGCCAATCTCTGTGGATACGATCCCACTCCACTGTGGGTTATTACTTGACGATAATTTTGGTGAGCTTGCCAAAAGAACTAATTCACCAATTTTTGAATGGGGTGTGAATTGTAGTCTTCAAGTTTTATGGCGCCGTTGCCGGGGATTGGCTTAAATTTGACAGTGATTAAATTGATTGGAGAGCTAGATTAAGCAATTTAAATTCGTTGTTATTTTAGTTTCTTTTATTTAGCGCCATTTATATTTTTTTATTTTGAGTTCTATTTCTTTCTTCTTTGATTATTCTTATTCATCATCCATATTTCCACTCTTCTAACTGTTCGATTAATTGCACCACTCACACTAACAACCACTCTAACAAGAGTAATTTCTTCATTCATTTTCTTTCTTACTTTTTGTCTTGTTGGTTGTATGACAGGTAGAAGAAGCAGGGCTTCAACTTCCTTTGATTCTGAACCTGAGAGGACCTTCCTTAGATTAAGGAGGAAACCAAGAGGGAAGGGAGTCGTTGGTGCTGAGGAAGAGGAAGAGTATTTTGAAACAGACATGGAGGAGAATATGAAGAACCACCATGAAGAAGAAGCTCACAACCATGCTAGAGAAGGCCCAGTGAATCATGATGGGCAAGAAAGGAGAGTCTTAGGCTCCTACATCAACCCAAACCCAGGAAATTGTGGCAGCAACATCCTAAAGCCAACAATTCATGCCAATAATTTTGAGCTGAAACCTCAGCTCATCACACTTGTTCAGAATAATTGCTCATATGGAGGAAGTGCCCAAGAAGACCCTAATCAACATCTCAACACATTCTTGAGGATATGTGATACTGTAAAGTCCAACGGGGTACATGATGAGTGGATAATTTATACGCTTTTTAGCATTATTTTTAGTATGTTTTTAGTATATTTTAATTAGTTTTTATTATATTTTTATTAGTTTTTAAATAAAAATCACTCTTCTGGACTTTACTATGAGTTTGTGTGTTTTCCTGTGATTTCAGGTATTTTCTGGCTGAAATTGAGGGACCTGAGCAAAAATCTGATTCAGAGGCTGAAAAAGGACTGCAGATGCTGTTGGATTCTGACCTCCCTGCACTCAAAGTGGATTTTCTAGAGCTACAGAAGCCTAAATAGCGCGTTCTCAATTGCGTTGGAAAGTAGATATTCTGAGCTTTCCATCAATATCTAATAGTTTATACTTTGCCCGAGATTTGATGGCCCAAACAAGCGTTCTAAGTCAGCTCAAGAATTCTGGCGTTTAACTCCAAAACTGGCACAAAAGCTGGCGTTTAACTCCAAGAAAAGTCTCTACACGTGGAAGCTTCAATGCTCAGCCCAAGAACACACCAAGTGGGTCCGGAAGAAGACTTCTGCATTAATTACTGATTTCTGTAAACCCTAGGCTACTAGTTCTCTATAAATAGGACCTTATACTATTATATTTTCATCTTTGATAAGTCTTATGCTATCTTAGACACGTTTGGGGGCTGGCCTCACAGCCATGCCTAGACCTTGTTCTTATGTATTTTCAACGGTGGAGTTTTTACACACCATAGATTAAGGTGTGGAGCTCTGCTGTTCTTCATGAATTAATACAAGTACTATTGTTTTTCTATTCAACTCAAGTCTATTTCTTCTCCAAGATATTCATTCGTTCTTCAACTTGATGAATGTGATGATCCGTGACACTCATCATCATTCTCACCTATGAACATGTGCCAGACAACCACCTCTATTCTACTAGCAATGGCTTGAATGCGTATCTCTTAGGTTTTTGATCTAAGATTGAAACCTTCATGGTATAGGCTAGAATTAATGGCAGCCATTCCTGAGATCCGAAAAGTCTAAACCTTGTCTGTGGTATTATGAGTTGGATCTGGGAAGGGATGACTGTGACGAGCTTCAAACTCGCGTTTGTGGGGCGTGTAACAGACGCAAAAGGATTAATGGATCCTATTCCGACATGATCGAGAACCGACAGCTGATTAGCCGATGTTGTGACAGAGCATCAGGACCATTTTCACTGAGAGAACGGGATGTAGCCATTGACAACGGTGATGCCCAACATAAAGCTTGCCATGGAAAGGAGTATGAATGATTGGAAGAAGGCAATAGGAAAGCAGAGGTTCAAGAGGAGCAAAGCATCTTCATACGCTTATCTGAAATCCACCAATGAATTACATAAGTATCTCTATCTTTATTTTATGTTTATTTTCATCACCTTAAACACCATAACCATTTGAATCCGCCTGACTGAGATTTACAAGATGACCATAGCTTGCTTCAAGCCGACAATCTCCGTGGGATCGACCCTTACTCACGTAAGGTTTATTACTTGGACGACCCAGTGCACTTGCTGGTTAGTTGTGCGGAATTGCGACAAAGTGTGATTCACGTTTGAGAGCTCCAAGTCTTTGGCGCCATTGTTGATGATCACAATTTCGTGCACCAGTACACCCCGACATCTACAAACTACTTTTGTTCCCTTTCTCACTCAGAGATAAGGCAGCAAAGTGGCTGGAATCATTCCCCAAGGAGAGCCTAACTACATGGGAGGAGGTCGTGAACAGATTCCTTGCAAGATTTTACCCTCCACAAAGAATCAACAGGCTGAGAGCTGAGGTGCAAACCTTCAGACAACAAGATGGAGAAACACTCTATGAAGCATGGGAGAGATTCAAAGATCTGACAAGAAGATGCCCATCAGAAATATTCAATGAGTGGGTACAACTACATATCTTTTATGAAGGGTTATCCTATGAAGCAAAGAAGTCAGTGGATCATTCTTCAGGAGGCTCACTCAACAAAAAGAAAACCATTGAAGAGGCCATAGATGTCATCAAGACTGTAGCTGAAATAAGTATTTCTATGCTTCATGAAGGACTCAGAAGAAGGGAGTGCTAGAACTCAACTCTGTAGATGCTTTGTTAGCTTAGAACAAGGCAATTACAGCTCAAATAGCAGCTCTAACCAAGAGAATGGAGGCCAATCAAGCCTCAGTCATTCAAGACCAAACTCCTCAACAAGAAAGGAATGCACGAGAATCTGAAGGTGACTGGGAACAAGCTAATTATGTGAACAATTCATCCAGACCACTATATAACCCACACTCTAAGACATACAACCCAGGTTGGAAGAACCACCCAAACTTTCGGTGGGAAAATCAACAAAATCACAACCAAGACCACAAAAAACCTTATTCATTAAATCAGCATTCCAACCACAATCCCAACCATCAAACAGGGAACCATAGACCCTACCATAACTCACAAAACACATCATACCATAGTAACCAACCCATACACAATAACCTCAATCAAGATGCACTATCCTCAACTATGCAACCATGTGAAATCAAGAGCAACTTTGAGAGAATGGAGGCTGCAATAGCACAAACTGAAAGAAGGATAGACGCTAATCAAGAAGAATACAGGTCAAATCTGAAAAATCAAGGTGCATCAATCTCAAAGTTGGAAGCACAAGTGGGGATTTTATCCAAGCAAATCCCACTTTCCACACACAGATTTCCCAGTGACACCATGGCTAACCCAAGAGGGGAATGATAAACCCCGATTTTGTGGTTTATCATGTGTTTATTTTAGGGGATTTTATCACCTTTTCTCACATTTATTCAAGGAAATAGCATAGTTTTGTAATTCTCCCTTGGGTTTTGCTTAAATGTGAAAACATGCTTTTTAGGCCCTAAAATTAGTGATTTTAATTCACTTTAATTCCATTCGATGCCTTGATGTGTTTGTTGAGTGATTTCAGGTTCATAAGGCAAGTATTGGATGGAAGGAATGAAGAAAAAGCATGCAAAGCGAGAGAACACATGAAGAAATGATGGAATCGGAAAGCTGTCAAGCCCGACCTCTTCGCACTCAATCGACCATAACCTGAGCTACAGAGGTCCAAATGAGGCGGTTCCAGTTGCGTTGGAAAGCTAACATCCGGGACTTCGAAATGATATAAAATTTGCCATATGTAACTTCGCGTTCAGGGGAGTGCGCGTGCCAATTCTGCCGTGGCCCACTAAAGTGAATTCGCCCCCAGCGAATTCTGAAGCACTTTGGGCCCAACCCAACTCATTACTTTTATGTCTCTTTTATGTTTATGAATGTTCATTTTGGTTCTTTTATTTTCAATTCAATGCAATTTATGATTCATGTTCCTTTATTGTTGATTTGGATTTGTTGTTGTTTAATTCATTGCAATTGAGTAGTGTAGATTTACATCCTTGTAATTTTATTATGCTTTCCTTGTATGCCTTCCAAGTGTTTGATAAAATGCTTGGAAGGATATTAGAGTAGATTTTGAGCATTCTTGGCTTGGAAAGAGTAATTAGGCAATCTTGAGTCATGAAAACCCAACTCATGTTGGTGATCTAGAGTTGTTAGCTAGTATTGTTTCCATTGACGCTAATCTTTTGCTAATTTAATTAGTGAGTTGATTAGGACTTATGGAAGATTATTTCCATTGACGCTAATCTTTTGCTAGTTTAATTAGTAAGTTGGTTAGGACTTTTGGATTGAGATTAGCTAGTCTCGTTAGACTTTCTCCCTCTCTGTTGGAGTTGACGTAATGAGATAAATTCTTGTTTATATTTGTGACATGATTAATTAGTCTTGTTTGACATTCTCCCGATGTCTGAGTTAACTAAATGAGATGAATTAATCATGCATGACTAGGATAGAAAGCCTATGATCTCAATCCATTGCCATGAATGTCTCTCTTCCTTACTTGCTTTCTTTAAACTTTTGCTCACTTTACTTTTCTTGTCTTTTTATTTTATTACCCCTCTAATCAACCAAAACCCCCTTGATCTTCATAGCCAATAATCATACATTTCATTGCAATTCCTTGTGAGACGACCCGGAGTCCAAAATACTCTGGTTAATTTTCATTGGGGTTTGTACTTGTGACAACCTAAATTTAATTTGATATGAGGATTGACTACTGGTTTGGACTATACTAACAACGGAGTTATTTTGTGGAATTCCGAACCGGTATAAATCCTTGTGTCAAATTAATGGCGCCGTTGCCGGGGAGTTGCAATGGTGTTATGTTATTGGTTATTGTATACATGTGAATATTGTGAATATGTTTGCTTTTGTTAGTTCTTGCTAGTTTTAGGATTTGGTTTTCTTTGTTTCTTATTTGATTTTATTTTTCCTCTTTCTTGCTATCATGAATTCTAACTTTGGCTATGAGTGTGATTACAACTATGTTGTAGGAAATGGGAACTTCAATAAAGATGTGCATCAAGGATGGGATAACCAAAGGTGGGAGGAGCCATATGCATATGATCAATCCTCTTGGCAACAACCTCCACCAATGCACTATGAAGAAGAGCCATTCTATGATGCATATCAATCCAATGGCTATGGTGAATCCCCTTGTAACTTCCAAGAACCACCACCATATGCCTATGAGCCATATCCTCAACATAGCCCTCAACCATACTCACAAGCCCCTTCTTACCAACTATCTTCATATGACCATAATCCATATCCATCCTACCAACAACCATATGAGCCATATGAGCCACACATAGAGCCACCACCACTCCAACATCAACGTTTTCAAGAGCCACCCCCTCCATATTATTACCAAGATAAACCACCTCCAATGTATGAAAATTTCCAACCACAAGATGAATACCACTTTCCACCACAACCTCCCATGGAAAAATATTAATGTCCTTCAATCCAAGAGTCATATGATCCTACTCATGATATCCAAGAAGAACAAAAGTCAAGGGATCGTTTCAAGGAGACATTGGATCAATTTCAAGCAACCATGGAGTGTTTTGTGCAACAAATGGAAAGAATGGGAAATATTGAACCACCACAACCCTACCAAGAAGAACCACCTTCCAACTACAATACCCTTCCCTCAAACAATGAACCCTCTCTTCCACCATCACCTCCCGATGAGGCCTTCATGCTAGAATTGAGAGATCTTGAATCTCATCTCTTAAGGCAACACGAGGAGGATGAAACGAAATTTGAGGAGTTAAGCGCAAAAACGGCTATCATGGTAGAAGCCATTAGCAACATAGTCTCATCCCGCCTAAGCCTATGCGATCAAGGCACTTCCATTGTGGAATGTGGAGAAGCAACCAAGGAGCTTAGTGAGGGAGTAAACTTGAAGCTCCAAGGTGAGGAAGAGGAGTTAAAGCAAGAAATGCAACAAGAGGAGGAGGTAGAGATTATTGAAGAAGAGGAAGAAGTGGTTGAAGACTTAGGAGATGTGGAACCACCTTAGGAGTCTAGGATTGAAGAAAACTCCTCCAAGATGATTGACTTTGATGCTAAGGAGGAATGTGCACAACCTCCAAGGCATATCTCTTATGAAGAATTGGATGGGATAGAGCAAGAATTGAGTTCCCTTGGTGATGAAGATCAAGCATCAAGTCTTAGTGGTGAAGAATCCTTTGAGCATGAAGAACCTTCTCCCAAGGAGATGGAAAGCAATGTGGAGGTAAATCTCTCTTGTCCTCCCATTTGTGATTTGAGTAAGGGAAAAGATTTAGATAAAATTATTGAACAAAGGATTGAAATTAAGAGATCTTGTGAAGAGGTGGAAGTCCTTAGAAAAAGGAGGATGGGAATTGAATACGCCTTGTCGAGACCCTTGGAATCACCTTTGCCTAGGTTGCCATCTACACCTTTATTTGAGTGGGTGAAACTCATTTCTATTATATTTATTATCCCACTTGAATATGGCTTGCTTGAAACGGATGGTCAACTTAGGATGCTTTATGGGATGAAGCGTAAAAGAAGGATGTTTCGTGGTTGGCGTTGTAAGTCTAGGCTCATTATGGTTGAAGCTTTAAGGAGTAAAGGTTGGACTAGTGCTCAATTGGATGGGTCTAGGAGGATAGTTTGGTACTTTCATGAGAATTCATCTCTCTTACCACCCGGAGGAAACCACCATGATCAACTCAAGGATGGGTGTGAAAACAAAGTGTGGGATCCTGGATT
>NC_029785.2:36022735-36024420 GCF_000816755.2 Arachis ipaensis | reverse complement strand
ATCATCTATTGTTAGGCAATTGTATATTATCATTGCATTTTTTTTAGGTGATGCTTGTTTATGGTTTACCCTTATTCACATTACCTATTTCATGCATTCAGATTGTGGAATTGTGAAATTGGATCGGAAGCTTACCTAGTGACATATTTTTGAGCTTTTTAAGCTTTGTGGACCATGCTTGCTATGTGATTGATTTTTCACTTCTATCTTCTTTTTCCTAAGCTCCATAGCATCCATGTGTTTCACCTCTATGTCACTTAGGTGTTGCAACAACTTCAATATTTGTCATTGTTTGATGTGTGAGCTCTCTATACCATTTTGTTCATCAATTTTACTTACACATCAATTAATGTCCAAGCATTATCCAATTTCACAATTGCTTGATTTTTGCTTGAATGCTTTTATGCTTCTTCACTACTTGTTTGGTTGACTTAACCTACAAGTCTTTTGAAGTATTTCAAGTACACTAGAATGAGTGAAGTGTATGCTTCCTTTTATGTAAATGTGACATAGTTTTTTTTACTAGCGTGTGTGTGTGTTCTAAACTGCACGCAATTTTAGAACCCATACACCTATTTTTCATCAATGTCACACTAATTCACTCACTCAATTCTAGTGACTCACCTCATTCCAACAATTCACGCTTCCTAGCTTTTGTATTTTCTCATCTTATGGTGTTTATTTTGTTTTTCATGATCGATGCACCATAAGCAAAAATGGAAGCGGAAGGAAGAACACGCAGCACCGGTTGACCTACCAGCTGAAGGTAGCAACTTGGAAAGTCGCCGTACCCACTTGCTCATCTTTGAGTGCACCGAGGACGGTGCAAACTTTTAAGTGTGGGGAGATCGTCCGACCGTTCGGCATTTTTGGGTGACAAGTTTCTAATCCCAACACTTTTGCATTTCATTTTAGGATTCTTAGTTGCATTTTCTTATTTCGCATATGTATATATTAAGCTTAGTCAAAATCATGATATTTTCCAAGAATTTTATCTATAGGGCACCCCAATTGATTGAAAAAAAATTTTTTTTTAGAACTTGCTTGAATTATATACTTTGTGGAACATGATTTTTGAGCTAAGAACACAAGTATGTGAGATTTGAGTCTAATTGTGTGGTTACATCATACATAACCACTTACTTTCATTCTTGTGTGCATTATTCTCTTCCTATGATTGTAATCTTTGATTTGTTTGATTCTATATGTCCATTATTTTATGCATACATGCATTTATATGATTGATGCCATTGTTCAAATAGCTCACTTACCCAAATAGCCTACCTTTTATCTTCCATTGTTAGCCAATTTTGAGCCTACGCTTAACCCATTTGTTCTTAATTGTAGCACATTACAAGCCTAAGTGAAAAACAATAAATATCCCCTTAATTTGGATCTTTGATTAGCTTAGGCTAGTGAGAGTGTTTATCATTTGATTTTGGGAGAGTTGGGAACATTGGGTAGAGATAAAAGTGTGTTTACGTTTTTGTTGAAAAATCATGGAATTGGGTACATACTCATGTATTAATCATGTGTAAACCATATGCATTGATGTTCTTGTATACATTTTAGTTTGAAAAAAAAATGAGAAAAACAAAAAGAAAAAAAATATATATATGTATTTATAAAAAGAAAAAAAAAGAGAAAATATATAGAAAAGAAAGAAAAAGAAAAGCAATAAAAAG
>NC_029785.2:36008982-36022633 GCF_000816755.2 Arachis ipaensis | reverse complement strand
GTAGTTAGGTTTGTTTAGAATTGTATAGGTTGTCATAGGTTAGGTGGAAAGTTTAAGTTAATCAAAGATTCAAATTTCAAGATCACTTGACCATATGCATCCTACCTTGACCCTAACCCCATTACAACCTATGGGAAGTCCTCATGATATTTGTATGCATGCATGAAATAATTGTTGATTGTTAGATGAAAAATAAATCTTGGAGAGCATGATTAGGGGAGAACTGAGTGAATCAACCCCATACACTTGAGTGACTAGAGCGGATACACATCCGGTGAGGGTTCGATCGCTCAATTACATGTTTCCACCCATGATCATCTTTTCTTGCAAGTTTGTAAAATATTTTTAATAATTCAATTTAATTGTGGGTTGAGTGATTGCTATTGCCTTAGCCCTTGTGTTTGTATATGTATTCTTGGAAGTTGACTTATTTTGACCAAGTGGATGCATTCATGTAGATAGATTGTATATAGATAGATTGCATTTAGTTAGTTTGCATCGAATAAATGTTGATACCCCTTTGCTTACTTCTTGATTTTAGCATGAGGACATGCTTAGTTTAAGTGTGGGGAGATTTGATAAACCCCGATTTCGTGGTTTATCTTGTGTTTATTTTAGGGGATTTTATCACCTTTTCTCACATTTATTCAAGGAAATAGCATGGTTTTGTAATTCTCCCTTGGGTTTTGCTTAAATGTGAAAACATGCTTTTTAGGCCCTAAAATTAGTGATTTTAATTCACTTTAATTCCATTCGATGCCTTGATATGTTTGTTGAGTGATTTCAGGTTCATAAGGCAAGTATTGGATGGAAGGAATGAAGAAAAAGCAAGCAAAGCGGGAGAACACATGAAGAAATGATGGAACCGGAAAGCTGTCAAGCCCGACCTCTTCGCACTCAATCGACCATAACTTGAGCTACAGAGGTCCAAATGAGGCGGTTCCAGTTGCGTTGGAAAACTAACATCCGGGACTTCGAAATGATATAAAATTTTCCATATGTTACTTCGCGCTCAAGGGTGCGCACGTGCACTTTGCGCGCGCGCCGATTCTGTCGTGGCCCACTAAAGTGAATTCGCCCCCAGCGAATTCTGAAGCACTTTGGGCCCAACCCAACTCATTTCTAATGCTATTTCATGCAGAATTCAAGCTTGGGCAAAGGGGGGAGCAATTAGTTTAGCCAACATGAGCCTTTAGTTAGTTTTCTAGAGAGAGAAGCTCCCTCTTCTCTCTAGAATTAGGTTAGGTTATTTTCCATCTTAGATCAAGGTTCAATTCATGCTTTGATTTACTTTTCTTTTATAATTCCTTGTTCCTCTACTCTTTCTCTCTTTAATTTTGTATCTCATTCATGTAATTCTCTACTTTGTTGCTGATGCACTTTTTGGTTCTTTTATTTTCAATTCAATGCAATTTATGATTCATGTTCCTTTATTGTTGATGTGGATTTGTTGTTGTTTAATTCATTGCAATTGAGTAGTGTAGATTTACATCCTTGCAATTTTATTATGCTTTCCTTGTATGCCTTCCAAGTGTTTGATAAAATGCTTGGAAGGATGTTAGAGTAGATTTTGAGCATTCTTGGCTTGGAAAGAGTAATTAGGCAATCTTGAGTCATGAAAACCCAACTCATGTTGGTGATCTAGAGTTGTTAGCTAGTATTGTTTCTATTGACGCTAATCTTTTGCTAATTTAATTAGTGAGTTGATTAGGACTTATGGAAGATTATTTCCATTGACGCTAATCTTTTGCTAGTTTAATTAGTAAGTTGGTTAGGACTTTTGGATTGAGATTAGCTAGTCTCGTTAGACTTTCTCCCTGTTTGTTGGAGTTGACGTAATGAGATAAATTCTTGTTTATATTTGTGACATGATTAATTAGTCTTGTTTGACATTCTCCCGATGTGTGAGTTAACTAAATGAGACGAATTAATCATGCATGACTAGGATAGAAAGCCTATGATCTCAATCCATTGCCATGAATGTCTCTCTTCCTTGCTTTCTTTAAACTTTTGCTCACTTTACTTTTCTTGTCTTTTTATTTTATTACCCCTCTAATCAACCAAAACCCCCTTGATCTTCATAGCCAATAATCATACATTTCATTGCAATTCCTTGTGAGACGACCCGGAGTCTAAAATACTCCGGTTAATTTTCATTGGGTTTGTACTTGTGACAACCTAAATTTAATTTGATATGAGGATTGACTATTGGTTTGGACTATACTAACAACGGAGTTATTTTGTGGAATTCCGAACCGGTATAAATCCTTGTGTCAGGGAATGCAAAGCCATTACTCTAAGAAGTGGAAAGGTTGTGGAGGAAGAAACCCGAAGCAAAGACAAGCATGAAGAAGTTGCAGCAAAATATGAGAACAAGGATGAAGGAGAGATCCCTACTCCACCTCCACCAAAACCAGTCTTGAAGCCTTATGTGCCAAAAGCACCATACCCACAAATACTGGGAAAAGATGGGAAGGATGACCAGTTCTCTAAGTTCCTAGAGATCTTCAAGAAGCTCCAAATCAACATACCATTTGCTGAGGCATTAAAACAAATGTCACTCTATGCCAAATTTTTGAAGGAGCTTATAACCAAAAAGAGGAACTAGGAGGTAAAAGAAACCATAGTATTGACTGAGGAATGCAGCGCCATTATACAGAAGAAGCTGCCTCAAAAGCTGAAAGACCCAGGGAGTTTTCAAATCCCCTGCATCATAGGGGATATCACTATTGAGAAAGCTTTGTGTGATTTGGGAGCTAGAATAAATCTTATGTCCCTAACCATGATGAGAAGGATGAAGATTGAGGAAGCCAAGCCAACAAGAATAGCACTCCAATTGGCTAACAGAACATTTAAATTTCCACATGGGGTGGTGGAGGACTTGCTAGTAAAAGTAGGAGAATTCATTTTTCCTGCTGATTTCGTTGTGCTAGACATGGAAGAAGAAGCCAACACGTTAATTATCCTAGGAAGACAATTTCTAGCTACTGCTGGAGCCATCATTGATGTGCAGAAAGGGGAACTAATCTTGAGATTACATGAAGAGAAAATGGTCTTCAACGTCTTTAAAGCAATGAGTTACCCTAAGGAATCCATAGGAGAATGCATGCTGGTGGACACCATGGAACAGATAGTTCAAGAAGTCTTGGAAGAAGAACAATGTGGAAAAACCATTGAGATGGAACAAGCATCAGATAGAGAACCACCACAAGCAACCATGAGAAACTCAATTATGTCAACCACTACAGACAACAAAGATGCAGAGTCACCAAAACTAGAGCTAAAGACCTTACCACCCAGCTTGAAATATGCATATCTGGGTGCTAACAACACTCACCCAGTGATCATAAATTCAAGTTTGAGTAAGGAACAAGAAGAGGAGCTTATCCAAGTGCTGAGACAACACAAGGATGCCATAGGCTGGACACTTGCAGATTTAAAAGGAATCAGTCCTTCAATGTGTATGCATAAAATCTTACTTGAAGAAGATGCCAAACCTTCAAGACAAAAACAAAGGAGGCTGAACCCAACTATGAATGAAGTGGTTCAGAAAGAAGTGTTGAAATTGTGGCAAGCAGGGGTGATCTACCCCATCTCAGACAGCCCTTGGGTAAGCCCGGTGCAAGTAGTCCCTAAGAAGGGATGGATCACTGTTGTGACAAATGAGAAGAATGAATTGATACCCACAAGAACAGTGACCGGATGGCGTATGTGCATTGACTACCGGAAATTTAATGAAGCCACCCGGAAGGACCACTTCCCCCTACCTTTCATAGACCAGATGCTTGAAAGATTGGCAGGACATGAGTATTATTGCTTCCTGGATGGGTATTTGGGCTACAATCAAATTGTTGTAGACCCCAAGGATCAGGAAAAAACTTCATTTACTTGTCCATATGGTGTCTTTGCTTATAGGAGAATGCCCTTTGGATTGTGCAATGCACCCGCAACATTCCAAAGGTGCATGCTCTCCATTTTTTCTGACATGATTGAGAAGTTTATAGAAGTATTCATGGATGACTTCTCTGTATTTGGAAACTCATATTCTGATTGCCTATACCATCTTGCACTTGTGCTAAAAAGGTGTCAAGAAACCAACCTGGTTTTAAACTGGGAGAAGTGCCATTTTATGGTGACTGAACGGGTGGTTCTTGGTCATAAAATTTCAAAAGATGGCATAGAAGTGGACAAGGCAAAAGTGGAAGTAATTGAAAAATTACCTCCACCTTGCAATGTCAAAGCAATCAGAAGTTTTTTTGGACACGCTAGATTCTATAGGAGGTTCATCAAAGACTTTTCAAAGATTGCAAAACCCCTTAGCAACCTACTTGTCTCAAATACTCCCTTTGTTTTTGATAGAGAGTGCATGGTAGCCTTTGATAAACTTAAAAAGAAACTCTCCTCTGCACCTATTATAGCACCACCAAGCTAGGATCTTCTCTTCAAACTAATGTGTGATGCATCTGATTTTGCTGTTGGTGCTGTTCTAGGAAAGAGGAAAGACAAGCTAGTACATGTTATTTACTATGCTAGCAAGGTTCTTAATGAGAATCAAAAGAACTATACCACCACGGAGAAAGAACTTTTAGCCATAGTTTTTGCTTTTGATAAGTTTAGATCATATCTTATTGGCTCAAAAGTAATTGTGTTCACTGATCATGCACACTAATAAGGTGGATTCTGCTGCTCCAAGAATTTGATATTGAGATTAAGGATAGGAGCGGAGCAGAGAACAAAGTAGCTAACCACCTCTCAAGGATCCCAAAAGAAGAAGAAATGTAGCAAGTAGCAGTAAATGAAAGCTTCCCTGACAAACAATTGATGATGATTTGAGTAGCCCCTTGGTTTGCAGACATAGCTAACTTCAAGGCTATTGGGGAACTACCAACTAACATCAATAAGCACATGAGGAGGAAGCTAATCAAGGATGCCAAACACTACATCTGGGATGACCCTTATTTGTTCAAAAAGTGTGCTGATAGAATCCTAAGAAGGTGTATATCCCATGAAGAAGGGCAGGAAGTGTTATGGTAGTGTCATGGATCCGCATATGGAGGTCACTTCAGTGGAGAAAGAACAGCAACAAAAGTGCTTCAATCCGGATTTTACTGGCCAACAATGTTTAAGGATGCCAAGAAAATAGTGTCAAGGTGTGATAAATGCCAAAGAGCTGGTAATCTAACCAAGAGAAATGAGATGCCACAGCAATTCATGCTAGAGCTGGAGCTATTTGATGTATGGGGATTGATTTCATGGGACCCTTTCCAACCTCCTACTCAAATAGCTACATATTGATAGCTGTTGATTATGTCTCAAGGTGGGTAGAAGCCATAGCCACTGCAACAAATGACAACAAGGTTGTGATAAGCTTCTTGAGAAGGAACATCTTCAGCAGATTTGGAGTTCCCAGAACTCTCATTAGTGATGGAGGGACACATTTCTACAACAAACAACTCGAGACACTCCTTCTCAAATATGGAGTAAAGCACAAAGTGGCAACTCCATACCACCCACAGACCAACGGGCAAGCTGAAATCTCCAACAGAGAGATGAAAAGAATCCTTGAAAAAACTGTTGGAAGCTCAAGAAAGGTTTGGTCTAAGAAACTGGATGATGCACTATGGGCCTACAGAACAGCCTATAAGACTCCCATTGGGATGTCTCCATACCAACTGGTATATGGCAAGGCTTGTCATTTGCCAGTTGAACTTGAGCATAGAGTATTTTGGGCTCTAAAAATGTTAAACTATGATGAGCAAGCTACTGGAGAAAAGAGATTAATGCAACTCAATGAGCTGGAGGAGTTTAGAAATCACGCATATGATAATGCAAAAATCTACAAAGAGAACACAAAAAGGTGGTATGACCAAAAGATAGCAAGAAGGGAGTTCACTGAAGGACAAAAGGTGTTACTCTATAACTCAAGACTCAAGTTCTTCCCTGGAAAACTTAAGTCTAGATGGTCAGGGCCTTTCACCATACTCAAGGTGTTTCCCTATGGACATGTAGAGCTCATGGAAGACAAGACTCAGAGAACTTTTACTGTCAATGGCCATAGACTCAAACACTACTTGGGAGGCTCCTTAGAGGAGCAGAGAGTGAGCTACAAGTTCAGTTGAAGATGAAGGAATGTCAAGCTAATGACAATAAAGAAGCGCTAGTTAGGAGGCACCCCAACACTTTATCCTTTTTTATTTAATCGCTTTTCTTAGAAGTAGTTAAAATCTAGTGCTTTAGATAGTTTAGTTTTTAGTCTCACATTTGTGTTATATTACCATATTAGGATTAGTTTACAATTGTAGATTAGAAGGTTTGATAGTAGCTTTAATGGCTAGATTTTCGTTACACTCTTTTATTTCTTTCTATTCTGGAATTGCAACTTGGTGAAGGTATAAATCATGATGAGTGAATGGGCTGAGAACTAGTCAAATTGCTAAGTTTGGTGTGGCCTCTCAACCACTTAATCTAGGCTTACAAACAGATAATAGCTTGATTTTGAAGAGTAAGCCTAGAGATTAAGTTTGGTGTGCCACCACCAATGATCATCTAGCAGCCCAAGTCACCCAATTTGAAAGCATTTAATGTTTTGGGTAAGAACATGAACGTGGTTTAATGAGTTTAGAGGAATTATAATCAAAAGAAAATGAAAAGATTGATGTTACTCCATTCTTATGAACACATTAAATACACAATGATGGAACCAATTTATTAAGATGCCAAAGGATTCATTTTGGTGTCCCAAGGGACACCCATCAGTTGCAATTCAAATCACTCTTGATGAGAAAGAATGAGAAGGGGTTCTTTTGTCATTACTAATGGGTTCAGTTTCAATTTCAGGAGAAAAGATGGGGCCCACATCGTAAACAACTCACAAAGCAAGGAAGTCAAAGTGTACTTGCACTTTGGAACTCAACACATGCAGAAGACACTGTGAGAAAAGAGTTGGCGACTCTTCCCACGCTAGGTGCCACTCCCCAAGTGGGAAAACATTTAACTCTTTTTATTTCCCACCTTTCAACCACACCATTCAACCCTTATAAAAGCTTCAACCCCCCAACTCCTCTCCCACTTCAGAACCCCAACCACACGTGAAAAGCACATACACCCCTCATCTTCCTTTCTCTTTCTACTATCTCTCTCGTCTCTTACTTTCTTTTTCTTTCTCTTGATTGGGACAATCAAGTCCTAAGTTTGGTGTTGGAGCAAAATCTTGTTTTGCTTGCTCTTTTTTGCAACCCCTGTTTCACAACCTCAAACACACTCTCTCAGCCTCATGGCACCACCAAAAAGCTCAGTCTCAAAGAAAAGAAAAACCAAGGAACCAACCTCTGGATCTTCAAGCTCTTTCAATGACTACAAGTTCCTCTCCGCATTCAACCAAAATTAATTCTATAGTTGGGTGAGTGAGAGGAAAATCATTCCAGAAGTTGGGTTTCAACTAGGGAGGAATGAGCATATTGAAATCAACATTGAGATCAACAATAGGGGTTGGTCACTTCTATGCAACCCACCAAGGAAAGTGGTAGAAATCTTGGTGAGGGAATTCTATGCTAACGCAGTGCCTCAACCAGGGCAACACTATGGCTACATTAGCTATGTAAGGGGGAAGTCCATTGACTACAACCCCTCTAGCATAGAAAGAATGCTGATGGTGAAGAGGACAAGCTCCACTTGGAGCTATGAAGAAAGAATGAAGCAGCAAGACCCTGGATTTGAGGAGATCCTGAATGAAATTTGTGTGATGAATGTGCGTTGGATAAATGATAAGGGTCGGATACCCAACCAATTGAGGAGAAGAGATTTGAGCCCCAAGCTAGAGGGTGGCTAGAATTTGTGAGGAGGTCCCTAATCCCCACATCCAACACTTCAGAGGTGACCAAGGAGAGAGCTGTGCTCATCTACAGCATCATGAAAGGAGGAAACATCAATGTGGGGGAGATGATCGCCAACAACATCAACAAAGTGCTGAAAAGCACCAGTGACAACACAAGGTTGGCATTCTCCAGCATTATACAGAGGCTATGTGATGAGGCTGAAGTTGAAAAGATCATTGATGAGGTGCTTGTGAAGAAATATAAATTTATAACTGCCAAAAAGATGGCCAAGGTGGTGGCTGTTCACCCACTCAACAGAGCCAGAGAACGAAGAGCTCATGCTCATGAACCACAACAACAACAAGAAGAGGAAGAGGCAGAAGAGCAACCTCAATTCCTGGCAACTCAACCACCACCACAATACCAATATCAGCAATTTCTAGAGGGATTCAACTGGAAACAATTGCAAGGAGATGTACACCAAATGAAAGGAGACCTGCACCACTTAAGGGAAGATGTCAACCAACTCAAGGAGACTCATCAACAACAATGGAGCCAAGTCAACCAAAACATTCAACAACTCTAAGGGGGGTTTTGAGAACCTCAAGGAGCAGCAAGATCAGATTAACTGGAAAGAGATGCAAGACAGCTTAGGAATGATTTTGAGATGACAATTACAACAAATGGAGAGTCTTGCTGAATTTAGACACCTTTATGAAGCAAGGACTGTAGCCAGAGGGAAATATGATTGCTATGCACAAACAAAGTTGAGCTACCTGTGCAATGTAGTAGCTAACATGAACCCCAATTACCCCACCTATATGTAGAAAGTGGAGGAACTCAGCTCAAGGCAAGAAGAAATAGCATACCAACACAAGGGGAATGTAAAATCTTACATGAGGAGGCTAGGATTTTGGAAGCCCAAGGATGCCAAAGCAAAAAAAGGCTCCTCCAAGCCAGATGAAGGTGGCTCCTCCCCCTCCTAGAAGAAGGACAAAGGGAAAGGGCCAATGAACTAAAGATGAAACTGCTCAAGGTTGTTGAGTCCCATGGTTGACACTTTCTAATTTCTGAAATCTTGTTTAAGTTTTTGCTTTATTTACTCTTTGAATAAATAATCATGCTAGGATAGTTTATGTTTTATGCTTAGTTTAAATCCTGTTTGAAGTCTTTATGAGTTTTTTTTACAAGAAAGAAAATGCCATGCATTTCAAGTCTTCATTTCAACATAAATAAAAGTAGAGTTTGTCTCCAAAAGAGTTACTGTGAGTTATGCAAAAACAATAAGAGAGACCAAGGCCAAGAGAGATTATCAAACAAACTAAGAAATAAGAAACTAAGTGTAGAACCTTGGATGAACTAAAAAGAAAATGAGTCATGGAGAGCAACTAGCCCTAGAAGGTATAACAAGGGAAGGTCAAAGGATGTTCCTTGAATATCCATAAAACCAAGAGGTAGTAAGCAATAAAGGCACAAAGCTCTGAGCATCAACTACTGGGATAGAAAAATAAACATTAAAAAGCTCAAAAAGAATTAAAGATCTTAGTAGATGCTTGTGGTGAAGATGTGTCAAGAAGAGACCTGGGCAAGTAAATTCTTAGGGGTGTCTCAACACCTAGTACCTAAAACCAACTGGTATGGGAGTGCTAATTGAAAGCTTAATTAAAGAGTTATCTTGAAACAAAACACTTAGAGTCGTGGTCAAGAAAGCAAAACAACCCTTACTACTTCAAGGTGACAATCAATAGAAAGGACCCCTAAAGCCGATACCTGAAAGAACCCTCAAGGATCCAAGAGCTTTTCATGACATTAAAACATTCATACATGTGTTGAACACTCAGTTCTACTCTTAGTTGTATTGTAATCATTCAAAGCCAAGGCCTTAAGTTATAAAGGTTTACTCACATTGATTTGCTTGGGACAAGCAAAGCTTAAGTTTGGTGTTGTGATGACTTGCATCATCTACCCTTCTTTCTTGCATAAAGAAGACCATAAAAGAGCAAAAATCTCATTTGATCAATACAATTCAAGCATTATTTGATGAATATTATGGTACACTACTTTGATATGAGTTGTTCTGAATTTCAGGTGAAAAAGGCATCAAAAATGGGTAGAAGACAAACAAGAAGCTGGGCGTGTGAAACTGGCGTGCCACTTGGGAGCAAACGCCACAAAAATGCACTGGCGTGGCACGCCAGGAGCTGGGCGTGGCACGCCAGTACTAAATTCCAGAGAGGAGATCCAAGCATGCATGTGGGCGTGGCACGCCAGGGACTGGACGTGGCACGCTAATACAAAATTCCAGAGAGCTACAATGGAGGACACAAAAGGGGCGTGGCACGCCAGGTTGGGCGTGGCACGCCAGCTCCAAGAAGTCACTTGGGCGTGCCACTTGAGAACCCAGGCATGGCACGCCGAGCTTGAAGAATTCACAAATCCATGGGTGTGCCACTTGAACAGCATGGCGTGGCACACTGGTACAATGATCCAGAGAAGGGACTGAAGGCAATTGAAGACTAGGCGTGCCACTTGAAGTCGAAGGCGTGGCACGCTAACCTCTCAACCTCACTTAGGCGTGCCACTTGAGCAATCAGGCGTGGCACGCCAATGCACAAAGATAACAAAAGCAAGGACTGGGCGTGCCACTTGGTGTCGAAGGTGTGGCACGCCAACCCAAGCATGTCACTATGGTGTGTCACTTGAAGGCTGAGGCGTGGCACGCCAACTACTGGAACCAAGACAAGATCATGGGTGTGGCACGCCAACCCAAGCATGTCACTATGGTGTGTCACTTGAAGGCTGAGGCGTGGCACGCCAACTACTGGAACCAAGACAAGATCATGGGTGTGGCACGCCAACCTTTAGGCGTGGCATGCTCGTATAAGTTTCTAGAGAGGATGAAGGAGGTCAATTACATGGGGCGTGCCACTTGGTATCGAAGGCGTGGCATGCCACTCACTATTCTTCACTTAGGCGTGCCACTTGAGTCCCAAGCGTGGCACGCCAGTGTCATTCAGAGAGCAAGGAAGCATTGGGGCGTGCCACTTGAGTTCGTGGCACGGCACGCCAAACAAAGGAACCACTAACTCACAAAAGGGCGTGGCATGCCAGACCCTGGGCGTGCCACGCTAGTGCAACTTTCCATAGAAGCTTAGCCAAGCATAGAGCAAGGGCGTGGCACGCCAGTTCAAGTTTCGAGAGGCAAAAAAAAAGTGGAAAAAGGCAAAAGGCGTGCCACTTGAGTTCAAAGTCATGGCACGCCAAGGTTGATAGAGAGATGAGCGTGCCACTTGAAGGATTGGGCATGGCATGTGACACGCCACTAGAACGCCAATCACACGCCAGCTGGGAGATCACACTTATTGAGCTTCTTTTCCCTCCAAAATGTAATTTTCCTTTTTCACTTTTGTAATTCTTTTATTTTACTAGGAGTAGTATAAATACCCCCAAGGAGTACTGAAGAAGGAAATCCAAAGAGACAACATCTCCCAATCTCAATGAATTTCCCCATTCTTATCTATCCATTTCTTTACAGCTTAATTTTACATTCAGCAATTCCCCATTCCCATTTACATTCAAGTCATTTATGATTCTGCACTTTACATTCTGCCATTTCTATTTATGCACTTTATTGCTTTTCTTTATATTCTAGTCATTTACATTTATGTCATTTACAATTCTGCACTTACAATATTATTGATTGGTACGCGGAATCGTGATTACACTTTAATTATGTAAAGTTCATTGCTCTTTCTTTCCCTGGAAATGGCGCCAAAAACATGATGCCAAAACCACGGTTCACAACTCCGTGTAACTGACCAGCAAGTGCACTGGGTCGTCCAAGTAATACCTCACGTGAGTAAGGGTCGAATCCCACGGAGATTGTTGGTTTGAAGCAATCTATGGTTATCTTGTAAATCTTAGTCAGGAAGTCAATTATGTTTATAAATTGAATTGCAAATAAACAAGAGAGCATGAATTAAAGGTTACTTGTTATACAGTAATGGAGAATATGTTGGAGTTTTGGAGATGCTTTGTCTTCTGAATCTCTGCTTTCCTCTGTCTTCTTGTTCACGCACGCACGTCCTCCTATGGCAAGCTGTATGTAGGGGTTCACCGTCGTCAATGGCTACATCCCATCCTCTCAGTGAAGAATATGCTCACATGCTCTGTCACAGCACGGCTAATCACCTGTTGGTTCTCGATCATACTGGAATAGGATCCTTCTTCCTTTTGCGTATGTCACTAACGCCCAGCACTCGCGAGTTTGAAGCTCGTCACAGTCATTCGATCATTGAATCCTACTCTGAATACCACAGACAAGGTTTAGACTTTCCGGATTCTCATGAATGCCGCCATCAGTTCTAGCTTATACCACGAAGATTCTAATTAAGAGATCTAAGAGATACTCATTCAATCGGATATAGAATGGAGGTGGTTGTCAGGCACACGTTCATGGTTTGAGGAAGGTGATAAGTGTCACAGATCATCACCTTCATCACAGTTAAGCGCGAATGAACATCTTAGATAGGAACAAGCGTGTTTGAATAGAAAATAGAAATACTTGCATTAATTCATCGAGGCACAGCAGAGCTCCTCACCCCCAACAATGGAGTTTAGAGACTCATGCCGTCAAAGAGTACAAAGTTTAGATCTAAAATGTCATGAGTTATAAAATAAGTCTCTAAAAGTTGTTTAAATACTAAACTAGTAGCCTAGGTTTACAAAAAATGAGTAAACTATGATGGATGATGCAGAGATCCACTTCTGGGACCCACTTGGTGTGTGCTGGGGCTGAGATTTAAGCAATTCACCTGCAGAGGCCATTTGTGGAGTTGAACGCCAGTTTTTGTGCCGGGCTATTGGCTTTTTCTGCTTTTCTCTCTCTCTCTTTTTTTTTTTGCAAGCTTTGTTCTTTGCTGCTTTTTCTTGCTTCAAGAATCATTTTTATGATTTTTTCAGATTATCAATAACATGTCTCATGTTCATCATTCTTTCAAGAGCCAACATATTTAACAGTCTTAAACAACAAATTCAAAAAACATATGCACTGTTCAAGCATTCATTCAGAAGACAGAAAGCATTGCCACCACATTTAACTAATTAGAATTTCTCTTATTAAAACTCGAAATTTTATTGCCTCTTATTCAAAAGATCTACTACTTTATTCATGTTTGCTGATGATGAGAAAAATAAACTATAGCTTAATTGGAGATAAAATCAAAATAGATACTAATTACTACTATATGACTCCTAAGGTAAACTTCTATAAGGACACTGTCACAGAGTTAAGGCAGAAATTGGAAATTAACAACCTTTATTTTGGGGGAACGGGGGTTCCTCTGATCCTTGGGGTGCTCGATCCTGCAAGAGAAGACTTTTGGCACTTCAATTCCCTTAAGTCACGCCCTTGCTCCTCTTGTTCTTTAAACATATAGGTCAGCATTTGACTGTGTTCCTTCTGTTCTTTTATTATTTGCTCCATAGCTTCCCGTATCTTGGTAACAGACGTTTCAAGATACTCCCAGTATTCAGATTGATGGATCTCTGGGAGGAATTCCTGTGCTCTCTTCTTGATGGGATCATCCTGTGCTTGTTGTTTTTCCATTGATGCTTTGGTGATTGGTTTCTCAATTGAGATATACTCAGTTATTCCCATCCTTACTCCAGCGTCCTTGCAGAGCAGAGAAATCACGCTTGGATAAGCCAACCTGGTCTCTTTAGAATTTTTGTTAGCAATTTTGTAGAGTTCAACTGAAATCAGCTGATGAACCTCCACTTCCTTCCCCATCATAATGCAATGGATCATCACTGCTCTTTTAACTGTGACTTCAGAA
>NC_029785.2:36006403-36008576 GCF_000816755.2 Arachis ipaensis | reverse complement strand
TCCTCTAGAATCTTATCCAGGCCCATGTCTGCTCTCATCATCCTCCTGTTGAAGGAGTCTGGATCATCCTTTAGCTGAGGTAGCTTTAAGATCTCCCTGATCCTATCAGGGTGGGTACGAACAATCTTTCCTCTGACCATGGTCCGATAGTCATAGAAGGCAGTTCCAGATAGTTTCTGCTTGTCAGTTTGCCACATATTAGCATAGAACTTCTGGACCATGTTCCTTTCCACTTTTGTTTCAGGATTAGCTAGGACTTCCCAGTTCCTGATTTGAATTTGCTCCTGGATCTCCAGATATTCATCTTCTTTCAGATCGAATCTAACTTCCGGGATCACTGATCTCAGACCCATTATTTTAAGATAATGGTCTGAATGTTCTTTAGATAAGAACTTCCCTTGATTCCAACCTGAATTTTGAAAAAGATAATATGGAGATTTGAAAAAGATATGGATTAGTTGAAAAGATTTTAGAGTGAAAAAGATAGATTTGTTTTTAGAAAAGATTTGAAAAGAGTTGGATTGAATTTGCAAAGATGCCTGGTGCTTATGGATTAAAATACATTTGATATTTTTAGTGGTAGGGTTTTTAGAAATTATGGAATTTAGAAATCAGGGTTCTTGACATGTTTATGTAAAATCATGCATTGAACCATAAAATTTGAAATTAGAATGGAAAAACGTGTGGAAAAAATGAGTTTTGCTCTTCCCTGCCTTTCTGGCGTTTGAACGCCCAAACACTGCCTGTTTTGGGCGTTCAGTGCCCAAATGCTGCTCTCCTGGGCGTTCAACGCCCGGCTGCTGCCATCACTGGCGTTCAACACCCAGTGGGTGCCCATTTCTGGCGTTGAACGCCCAGATTGCTACCATTACTGGCGTTTTCTTGCCAGTGAGCTCTTTTTCTCTGTTTTGTGTGCCGAGGTCTTCTGTAAATGATTCCTCACCTTAGTGTCAGTGAACTTTATATAAACAAATAAAAAATAAAAATAAAAAAAATAGGGCAAAATGCTTAGAGGATTGTTGCCCCATGGCTGGGTTGCCTCCCAGCAAGCGCTTCTTTATTGTCTTTAGCTGGACCTTGCTGAGCTTTTAATCTAGCTTCAGCCTTGAGCATTCTTGCTCAATGTTGCCTTCAAGATAATGCTTGATTCTCTGTCCATTGACAATGAACTTCTTATCAGAATCAATATCTTGAAGCTCCACATAACCATATGGTGATACACTTGTAATCACGTATGGTCCCCTCCATCGGGATTTCAGTTTCCCGGGGAATAACCTGAGTCTAAAGTTAAACAACAGAACCTTCTGTCCTGGTTCAAAGATTCTAGATGACAGCTTTCTGTCATGCCACTTTTTTTATTTTTCTTTATAAAGCTTGGCATTTTCGAAAGCTGTGAATCTGAATTCCTCTAGCTCATTTAGCTGGAGCAATCGTTTTTCTCCTGCTAGTTTGGCATCAAAGTTTAGAAATCTGGTTGCCCTGTAGGCCTTATGTTCCAGTTCCACGGGCAGGTGACATGCCTTACCATACACAAGTTGGTATGGAGAGGTCCCTATAGGGGTCTTGAATACTGTCCTGTAAGCCCACAGAGCATCATCTAAGCTCTGTGCCCAATCCTTTCAACGGGTATTTACTGTCCGTTCCAGGATTCTCTTTAATTCTCTATTAGAGACTTCAGCTTGCCCATTGGTTTGTGGATGATATGGAGTGGCCACCTTGTGGCGAATTCCATACCGAACCATGGCAGAGTAAAGCTGTTTATTGCAGAAGTGAGTGCCCCCATCACTGATTAGTACTCTAGGGACACCAAATCTGCTAAAGATATGTTTCTGGAGGAATTTCAGCACTGTCTTAGTATCATTGGTGGGTGTGGCAATGGCCTCAACCCATTTTGATACATAATCAACTGCCACCAAAATATAAGTGTTTGAGTATGATGGTGGGAAAGGTCCCATGAAGTCAATTCCCCATACGTCAAACAACTCAATCTCCAAGATTCCTTGTTGAGGCATGGCGTAACCATGAGGCAGATTGCCAGCTCTTTGGCAACTGTCACAGTTACATACAAACTCTCGGAAATCTTTATAGAGTGTGGGCCAATAGAAGCCACATTGGAGGACCTTGGTGGCTGTTCGCTCACCTCCGAAATGGCCTCCATATTGAGATCCATGGT
>NC_029785.2:36003999-36006373 GCF_000816755.2 Arachis ipaensis | reverse complement strand
TTTTGCGATTTTTGAAAAATCTTTTATAAACCTCCTATAGAATCCTGCATGTCCTAGAAAGCTTCTGATTGCCTTAACATTGGTAGGTGGTGGTAATTTTTCAATTACCTCTATTTTTGCTTGATCCACCTCTATTCCCTTGTTTGATATTTTATGCCCAAGGACAATACCTTTAGTCACCATGAAGTGACACTTTTCCCAGTTTAAAACTAGGTTGGTTTCTTGGCATCTTTTCAGAACAAGTTTCAGGTGATCAAGACAGGAGCTGAATGAGTCTCCATATACTGAGAAGTCATCCATGAAGACTTCCAAAAATTTTTCCACTATATCAGAGAAAATAGAGAGCATGAATCTCTGGAAGGTTGCAGGCGCATTACATAGCCCAAATGGCATCCTTCTATAAGCAAACACTCCGGATGGACATGTGAATGCTGTTTTCTCTTGATCCTGGGGATCTACTGCAATCTGGTTATAGCCTGAGTATCCATCCAAAAAGCAGTAATAATCATGACCTGCTAGTCTTTCTAGCATCTGGTCTATGAATGGTAAAGGAAAATGATCCTTTCTGGTGGCTGTATTGAGCCTTCTGTAGTCAATACACATGCGCCACCCTGTAACTGTTCTTGTAGGAACCAGTTCATTTTTTTCATTATGAATCACTGTCATGCCTCCCTTTTTTGGGACGACTTGGACAGGGCTCACCCAGGGGCTATCAGAAATAGGATAAATAATCCCAGCCTCTAGTAGCTTGGTGACCTCTTTCTGCACCACTTCTTTCATGGCTGGATTTAGCCGCCTTTGTGGTTGAACCACTGGTTTAGCATTATCCTCCAATAAGATTTTGTGCATGCATCTAGCTGGGCTTATGCCCTTAAGGTCACCTATGGACCACCCAAGAGCTGTCTTGTGTGTCCTTAGCACCTGAATAAGTGCCTCCTCTTCCTGTAAATTTAAAGCAGAGCTTATGATCATTGGAAAAGTGTCACCTTCTACCAGAAATGCATATTTCAAGGATGGTGGTAATGGCTTGAGCTCGGGTTTAGGAGGTTTCTCCTCTTCCAGAAGAAATTTCAGAGGCTCTTTCATGTCCTCAGGGATCGTCCAGTTGCTAGGAAGGGTCTTCCTAGAATGAGAGTAGCACTCTTGTGCTCCTCCATTTCCAATACAACAAAGTCAGTGGGAAAGGCGAATGGCCCAACCCTGACAATCATGTCTTCAATCACGCCTTATGGGTATTTAGTGGAGCATCAGTAAGTTGAAGACATATCCGGGTTGGTTTAACTTCTTCAGTTAAACCAAGCTTTCTGATAGTGGATGCAGGTATTAGGTTGATGCTTGCCCCAAGATCGCATAAAGCTGTCTTGGTACAATTATCTTCCAATATGCATGGTATCAGAAAGCTCCCGGGGTCTTTAAGCTTTTCAGGAAAGCTTTTCAGAATGACTACACTGCATTCTTCAGTGAGGAGAACTCTTTCTGTTTCTCTCCAATCCTTCTTATGACTCAAGATCTCTTTCATGAACTTGGCATAAAAAGGTATTTGCTCAAGTGCTTCTGCAAATGGAATCTTTATTTCAAGAGTCCTGAGATAATCTGCAAAGCGAGCAAATTGCTTATCCTGCTCCTCTTTCCGGAGTTTTTGAGGATAAGGTATCTTGGCTTTATATTCTTCAACATTAGTTGCTGCAGGTTTATTGCCTACAGAAGTGGTTGAAGAAGCCTTTTTAGAAGGGTTGTTATCAGCATTTGTGTGTGTCTGATCCCTCACTGGCGATTGAGTGCCAGAGTTAGAAGCTGGAGTGGAACTAGACGCCAGCTCCTTGTCTGCTCCTGGCGTCTGAACGCCAGAACTGTGCCCATTTTGGGCGTTCAGCGCCAGGTCTTGCCCATTTTGGGCGTTCAACGCCAGATCCTTGCCCATTTCTAGCGTTGAACGCCAGTCCTGCCTTGTTTCTGGCGTTGAACGCCAGTCCTGAGCATGGTCTGGGCGTTCAGCGCCAGCATTCCACCAATTTTCTGGCGTTTTAGTTCCAGAATTACTTTTCCCTGGGCTCTTACTGTCCTCAGGTGAATTTCGGGTGGTTTGCTCATTTCTTAGCTTTTTGCTGCCTTGAGGTGGGGTATTTAATGTTTTCCCACTTCTTAGTTGAACTGCTTGGCATTCTTCTGCTATTTGCCTTGACAGCTGCTGCTTTGTTTGCTTAAACTGTTCATCCATATGTATATTAGCCATCCTTGTCTCTTGTAACCTGTCTTTAAATTCGGCTAGCTGCTTTGTTAGAAAGTCCAATTGCTGATTGAATTCAGCAGCTTGTTTTACAGGACTGAGTTCAGCAGTTAATGTTTTAACCTCTTCTTTCATGGAAGGGTCACT
>NC_029785.2:36001623-36003351 GCF_000816755.2 Arachis ipaensis | reverse complement strand
TTCTTCCTGTGGAAGACCGGAATACTGGCAACTTTGCTGCACCATGATAATGAGCTGAGGATTCAACTCAGAGCTACTGACTCCAATGGAGGGTATGCAGATACTACTCCCATATGAAGCAGTAGAGGGGTTAGAATATGACCCCAGAGTCCTCCTGGACTGTTCATTTCCGCTTAGGTCCATGATGGAGAAAGGGAGATGATGTAAAATAGAAAAAATATTTTTATTTATTTATTTATTAATTTATTTCGAAAATAGAATAAAAAAATAAAATAAATAAAAATGAGTAAAAGATTTTTGAAAAAGTGAGGAGAGAGAAAGTGGTTAGGAGATTTTGAAAAAAGATATGATGATTTTTGAAAAAGGTTTTAAATTTTGAAATAAAAATCTGAATTTTTAAAGGAGAGAGAAAAACAATAAGATAACACAGGATTTAAAATTTTTAGATCTGAGGTTCCTTATTTTCAAAAATTTTGGGGGGGGGGGGAAACACCAAGGAACACCAAACTTAAAAATTTTAAGATCAAGACACAAGGAAAACTTAAGAACACTTTGAAGATTTACAAGAACACGAGAACACAAAGGAAGAACACCAAACTTAAAATTTTTAGAAAACCAAAATAAATTTTTGAAAAACACAGAAAAATCAACAAGAAAACACCAAACATAAAGTTTGGCACAGGATTTAATAGAAAAATTATTTTTTTTTTTGAAAAATATTTTAAAAAGAAAATGAGAATTCTAAGATTCTAACACAACAATAAAAGGAGACTCTAAACAAAAAAAGAGAAATTTTTCCTAATCTAAGCAACAAAATAAACTGTTAGTTGTCCAAACTCGAACAATCCCCGGCAACGGCGCCAAAAACTTGGTACGCGGAATCGTGATTACACTTTAATTAGGTAAAGTTCAGAGGTGATGGCTCTTGATGAATGGGGTGTGAATAAGTGAAATCTCTTTGGTTTTGATCTTCCCAGCCACAACTTGAGTAGTGATCAAATTCACCAAAACATGGACCATTTTGTGGCTCTGGGAAGTACCCCGTTTCCTGTTCCTGATACTCCCACCCACCATGAGCATAATAACATGAATCATTCTGTGGTGGTGGAGAGTTTCTCATGAATTTTGATTGACCAAAGGATGATGGATACTCCTTTCTTTTTTGCAATGTGCCCAGTCTCAAACAATACTCATCCAAAGATAGTGGAAATCCCATAGTGAGGCAATATCACAAACAGCTGGTGGTTAGTATGCTAACAAGTGAATGAGCAAAGAAAACAAATTAAAATTTGCAAAAATTAGCAGTAATAAACTAAAACAAAAACTATTAACAAAAGAAAAGAAAAATTGCTCAATCTAGTTAACTTCCAATTTGAGAATTGTCAATCGAAAACCAATCCGCGGCAACGGCGCCATAAACTTGATGCGCATAAACGTGTTATGCTACGATTTAGGAAATTGCACGATCGGCAAAATTCCTTCCGGCAAGTGCACCGGTTATCGTCGTCAAGTAAAAACTCACAATAGAGTGAGGTCGAATCCCACAAGGATTGGTTGAGTGAACAATTCGGATTAGAAGTGTGTTCTAGTTGAGCGGAATCAAGATTTGAGATGAGATTTGCGGAATGTAAAATTGGCGGGAAAAGTAAATGACAAGAAAATTAAATGGCTGAATCTTAAATTGCATGAATTAAAGAGCAGAAACTAAATTGCTGAAATTAAAAGGGA